>NC_028639.1:17765125-17796776 GCF_001406875.1 Solanum pennellii
TTGCATGTATTAATAATTCTTTCGCTTAGAAGTCTTTTTAACGGATGATCAACGTTAGAACTCGCCTTAATGCTACTTGCCGGACCAAGGAGGTAGATAATAGGAAAAGAATTATTAACATAGATTTAGTGTATACTATCTAATAGGCTAGTATTGATTGGTACGAGGTAATAACTTAGTCAAATATCGAATACGATGCTTAATATGAGGTAAAGGTAAGGGTTAGTATAGCAACACACGTAGCCGGACCAAGATGCGGAGTGAGATTTTCTAGATGCCGGACCAAGGATTTAGAAATACATAACTTATCACTTTGCATGCAAGATACTAGGAAAGAATTGTTATAGTTAGAATTATCAAGTTAGGAACCTGTGGGGAACACGTAAACCCTAGTTACGTTAATTAATTGATTAAACTCCAACATTTGAAGCTGTTAGTTGTCTCCTTTAATTTAGCTAGTTATTTTCATTCATTTAGAAGTAAAAAAACCCCCTTTTATTGTCTTTGTTTTCCAAGGAAATGATTGACTAAATAGTAGTAATAATAGATTGAAGTTAAGTCTGAACTATTTTCCTCATGGGAACGATCCTAACCTCATTAGTTGGGTTCTTTACTTGATACGACCGCTTTACTTCTTATTTTAGAAGTAAGTTTGAGCGTATCAAATTTTGGCGCCGCTGCCGGGGACTCGTCGCGCCATTAATAAAGCATACCCAACACGACCCGACTGGGTTTTTTTAAAAATTCTTAACATTTAAAACCCCCACCCCTTCATTTCACCCATTTCCTTCCCTCTTCCTCCCATTTCCCTCCCTTTTCAACTTCCAATTTCCTACCTCTCTTTCAACCGATCATTTTCCCAAATTCCCCAATTCCTAAACATCCATTGTCTACTAGTCGGAGTCTGCTGCTGTGGTTCTCTACTTGATCACCAAGTACCTTCCTCGCATTTTTTTCTCAAATTCTAAGGTATGTATCTCTGATTTCTACCCATTTACATTGCATTTTGTTTATCAATTAGTATTAGCCTATTTCTTATTGATGGGTTCATTCTTTAATACATATTCTGTCTGACCTAGGTTGAGAATCCTCAAAATTGCCTTGTTAAAACTCTAGAAATAGGTGCTTTAACATTGCTAGTTTACTAGGTATTTGGGTTAGACACATGTAGGTTAAAACACTAAAAATTCCATTTGGGTTATAGGGGATGCTTGTGGCATCCCCAGTTCTGTCACTGAATGACAGAACGAGACCCCGATGACGGACCGTCGTACCCACGATGGACCGTCATAGGGTCCTTCCCAATATCCCCAACACCCCACTGTCCAAATTTCACCAAGTATCCACCAACGGACACATGCGACGGACCGTCGTTCCCACGACGGTCCATCCTGCACAACCGTTCTGGTTGTCAGAGACCCTATTCCTAAGGGTCTCTCACTTTTTCTAAGTGTCCTCCAACGGACACATGCGACGGACCGTCGTTCCCACGACGGTCTGTCCTGCACAACCGTTCTGCCCGCTTGGTCATTGGCTCTGATGATGAGCGTGACCCCGAGTACATGCCCCCAGGAACTTCCACCCCATCCCGAGCTGCATGTGCTGCCAAAGCCACACCCAGAATGGTGGCGTTCGGCGTAGTCACTTCCTCCCAGTTTGATGAGGAGCGCACACTGACCGGCACACCTTCTGGGTCAGCTACTCATGAAGAAGGAGCGTCTGGCTCCTTAGGAGTTTTGTGGTCGGAGGTAGCCTCCGGATCTGCTGAGGTCCCTGCACCGCCACACCTGCACAGTCTGCCTCGTCTGATGAGGCTGATAGTTCTGAATCTACACCCGGCTCACCGACTCGTGCTCTCACCCCGGTTGCCTACCAGCCCAACCGGTGGTGTGTCGACGGGCAATATCAAGTTTATTCAGACGCAAAGTTTCTGAATGACAAAGGGGTGATGACACAGACCCTTATATTGGAGCGGCGGGTCCTTACCTACCGACTATGCCAGAGATCCACAATCTCTTCACCATACATCGACTAGAGTGGACAGCGCGTTCGTTGGGCCGTTATAGTGAAGAGTTGGTCCGAGAGTTCTACGCCTCCTATGTGGCTACTCTCAGATCACAGATTGATAGGCGGGCTGCCCCCGCCAAACAGGCCCCACTGGAGCATGTCCGAGTACGTGGCATTCAGGTTGATATCTCCCTGCCTGCCATCCGCCGGTATCTATACGGTGAGGATGTTGATGCCAACCGGACCCCTCTCACCGCCGAGTTTGACTACCGGTGGCAAATTGTCAAAGATGGCCAATTCTTGCGTGAGCCATCGCTGAGAGAGACCACCAAGAGGTGGATGGCCTTGCACTTGTCTATTGATAGAGAGGGTACTGACTGGGTAACCGAGCCAAAGGGAGCCATCAAGAAGGCTAACCTGACCTTCACGACGAAGTTTTTATGGTTGATTGTCCGCCACTGCCTTTCCCCCACAGCCGCTGATAATATAGTCACATAGGATCGTGCAGTACTGATGGCGGCGATGATTGCCGGGTTTGAGGTAGACTTTGCTTCGCTTCTACAGGAGGTCATGCATGAGAGGGCTTTTATGGTCACAACTACTTACCCTTTCCCGTGCATGATATTTTCTTTATGCAGGTCCGCAGGTGTGCCTATCTGGTACATTGATCAGCTCAAGACCCCACTGGGCACTGTTCATATCGGCCTCATCAGGGATGAGGCCAATGAGTTGGCCCCACGCAGAGGGCCCCGTCCAGAGTTGCCTCCACTTGGTGACAATCTGGCTGATACGGTAGCACAGGCTCGCACGGCTACGCAGGCTGTTTCCACTGACACTACCCCGGTCGAGTCTATCCCGGGTAGTAGCACTGCCCCGAGCTCCTCTTGCTCAGCCCCTTTCCCCGCTCTGGTCCCGCTTGCTACGGTCCAGAAACTAGAGGCACAGATGGCTACACTTCTGCATCACATCGAGCCTTGGATGCAGAGGTCTATTGCTAAGGCAGAAGAGCGCTTGGAGCAGAGAATGGTCCAGCACACAGATCGGAAGATCGCCGAGGTTCATAATCGCTTGGAAGCTTTTGAGTTGCGGGTGCTAGCCCGGCCAGCCCCTCAGGTGGATCTGTCGACCCTTTAGGCTGCGGTCGAGAGTCTTCGTGAAGACATCGATATGATCTTAGAGGCTAGGGTGCCTGAGTCTAAGGCCCCTTCTGCAGAGCCCGCTGAGGACACAGTGATGGCGGCCTTATTCGCCACTTCTGAGATTTCGCCACCTCCCCCTCGAGAGCATGCCAAGAGGCGTAGGGGTCGAGAAGAGGATAAGGCTAGAGAACGGAAGAAGGAGCGCCGTGAGATGGAGGCTGCGAGGAGATCCTCGGTTGCTGATGAGGAGGCGCGTCGGATGAGGGCTGTAGAGTTAGCTGCTGGGGCATCTAGCTCCAGAAATGTGGAGACAGCGGGAGGCACTGCTGATAGTGCTGTTGCTGCTGAGGACACTACTGAGGGTGTCCAGATTACAGAAGTAGTGGGTTCCGGGGAACCAGACCCACCAGCTTGCTGATCGTCGGCGCTTTGCGCCCCAGGTTTGCTTCACCTACCACTTTTGTATTTTAATTTGTTTTATGCATTGGGGAAAATTGCATGTCTTTTTGTTGGGGGTGGGGTAAATGGAAAGTGAGTGCTAGGGTGAAGTCTGAGTAGCCCAAATCACTATCCTCTTTTGGGGTTTTCTTGCCTGTGTTCTTTTTCCCGAAGAGACTGATTATTTTTATTGTTGAACCGGCATGTCTATATCTTGTGTACATAGTTTAATTCTGAAGCATGATGGCTAAAATGAAATCCTGATGAAATGAAAATGTTGCATGACTAGGCATAGTAATTGATAAATGTGTGGCTCTAAGTATGACATAGAGGTACACCACTGCATGACCCTAAGTCTAAAATTCGAACTAGGTGTCTGATAATCTGGTAGAGTAATGAGATGTCAAGTGAGTGTGAGAAAGATTTGAATAGTCCACTATTTGTACTGAGATAGAACTTGCCTGGTTAGTCCTGCTAAAAATAAGTTGTAATAGACAATTAGGAAAGGATCATAGGCCCTTGTTCAATATAGCCCATTTTTAACCTAAATAAAAGAAAACCAAATGAGATTAATCCTTCTTTGATCCAAATGATTTGAGCTTAAACTAGACCTTTCTTTTTCACCCCAACTGATCTTTTCTGAGAATAATGTGTTGGCCCTGGTCCCTCCTTGGACATGTGCACCTCAACTCATGCCGAAAGCATAAGTTGAGGGTGGATAATGCAGTAAACAACCCTTTTTATGGCCCTGACCCAACTTTGGGTATTGTGTACTTTGACTCATGGCAAAGCCATGAGTTGAGGGTGGCTATTATGAGGAATGCTCTGGAAAGTGGGGTTGAAAGAACAAAGAGAGAGAAAGAACATAAGTAAAGTGACTCAAGAATCAGTTGAAAGAAAAGTGAAATAAAAAAAAACAAAAAATAATTTAAAAAAAATACAAGAAATACAAGCAAGAAAAGAAGAGAGTCACTTACACAAATGAAGAAAGAAGGGAAAATAGCAAGGTGAAAGAATATGAGAAACTTGGCGAAATAAAATGATAAAAAGTGGTATGTTTAGCCGATATGTCAAGAAGGGCAAAAAGTCACTAAAGTATACCTAAATATACCCTACCTGACCCTGAGCCTATGATACAAGCTAAGAAAATCCTATCGTGATCCTAAAAGTTGTATAGCGAACTTAAAGCAGTGAAAATAAGGGCAAACTTATGGCAATATGTATGAATGAGTTGTGAATCTGTTCTGAGAGTGAGTGTCGAAAAGTAATCCTTATACTCAAATTGAAATCATTGTGTGAAAAATGAGGATATTGTTTTGAAGTGAGGACACTAGTTGCAATACCGGAAATATTAGCACCTCGGTGAGAAATTGAAGAGGATAGGTCTTAGTGCATGGTGAGTCTGTGTCATGGTCTGGTTCCACATAATTTAAGCCTAATAGTGATAGCATGCATAAATATGATGAGACTGATCGGGATTAATATCCAAATGATTATGAAAGATAAAACATGGATATTATTGTACAAAGATTTTGTATTGAGTCATAGTGCGTCGCTTGAGGACAAACTACGAATTTAAGTTGAGGGTGTTGATATACCGTGATTTCACGGTATTTTCAATGCTTTTTCCTTAAGTTTAGTGTGTCCAAAAGCCTTTTTGTATTAATTTTTATGTAAGTTTCTCTTTATTTATAGGAAATCTGTCTAAAAGATAAATGCGGAGGTTTTTGAGCAAGAAATGCAAAAAAGTACCACCTACGGAGCTTGTGACGGTCCGTCATGATTGTGACGGTCCGTAGGTGGCATCGTAGTGAAGCTGCTGAAGGAAGATGGGGAAGTCTGACCAAGTGTGGGTTACGGAGTGTGTGACGGACCGTCGTAGCCATGATGGTTTGTCCTGCTGGTTCGTCATGAAGGTCAGAGAAGTAGTCCCAGTACCCAAATTCCAAGAGTTCAAGTGTTATGGAACGGAGACCCTCGACGGACCGTTGTGCCTGTGACGATCCGTCATACCTGCCGTCGAGGATAATAAAGAGATCAGCAGAAGAATTTGCATAAGTATGGGACGACGGAGTCCATGACGGCCCGTCGTGACCACGGCGACCCATCGCGAGGTCCGTCGACCCAGCCGCGTTTTGACAGATTTCCAGCAAATAGAGTCCTTCTTTAATTAGGTTTTTGTTTTTTATAAATAGTTCGAAAAACCTCGTTTTTGGGGTTAGACTCTTGGTTATTTGAGCTTCTTTTGTGGATTCGACTTGGTGATTATTATAACACTTTTGGAGAATCTTTAGTCTTCAATTAATTTCAGTAATTGATTATTGGTGATTTTGTTGATTAATCAAGTGAACTTCTGGATTTTATTCTTTTTCATTGAAGTAAGTGCATGAATTCTTATATTACATATTTGAATATTGTGATTATGACTATGGGTAACTAAACTCCATAACTAGGGTTGTGGGAACCATAGGCGAATAATGAGGTAAAATCTAACTAAAATAACAATTCTAGAATAGTGTCTTGCATGTATTGATAATTCTTTCGTTTAGAAGTCTTTTTAACGGATGACTAACGTTAGAACTCGCCTTAATGCTACTTGCCAGACCAAGGAGGTAGATAATTGGAAAAGAATTATCAACATAGATTTAGTGTATACTATCTAATAGGCTAGTATTGATTGGTACTAGGTAATAACTTAGTCAAATATCGAATACGATGCTTAATATGAGGTAAAGGTAAGGGTTAGTATAGCAACACACGTAGCCGGACCAAGGTGCGGAGTGAAATTTTCTAGATGCCGGACCAAGGATTTAGAAATACATAACTTATCACTTTGCATGCAAGATACTAGGAAAGAATTGTTATAGTTAGTATTATCAAGTTCGGAACCTGTGGGGAACACGTAAACCCTAGTTACTTTTATTAATTGATTAAACTCCAACATTTGAAGCTGTTAGTTGTCTCCTTTAATTTAGCTAGTTATTTTCATTCATTTAGAAGTGAAAAACCCCCCTTTTATTGTCTTTGTTTTCCAAGGAAATGGTTGACTAAATAGTAGAATAATAGATTGAAGTTAAGCCTGAACTATTTTCCTCGTGGGAACGATCCTAAACTCATTAGTTGGGTTCTTTACTTGATACGACTGCTTTGCTTCTTATTTGAGAAGTAAGTTTGAGCGTATCATCCACCTGCGAATTCGTCTATTGAGGAGGCTCCAAAATTAGAACTTAAGCCTCTTCCACCTCATATGAGGTATGTATTCTTGGGAAAAGATGACACTTTGCCGGTTATTGTTGCATTAGATTTGAATGTGCATCAAGTTGAGAGTTTGGTGAAAGTTTTAAGAAAGTTCAAAAGAGCTATTGGGTGGACTATTGCGGATATGATTGGGATCCCTCCCGGTATTTGTTCTCATAAAATACAACTCATGCCCGATCATAACCCAAGTATTGAGCATCAGAGACGTCTAAATCCACCTATGCAAGAGGTAGTGAAGAAGGAAATTATTAAGTGGTTGGATGCCGGAGTGATATATCCAATCGCTGATAATAGTTGGGTATGCCCTATTCAGTATGTACCTTAGAAAAGGGTAATGACTGTGGTCCCCAATGAGAAAAATGATCTTGTCCCAATGAGATCGGTGACTGGTTGGAGGGTGTGTACGGAATACCGGAAATTAAATGCATGGATCGAAATAGACCATTTTCCTATGCCCTTCATGGATCAGATGTTAGATAGACTTGCCGGAAAGGGGTGGTACTATTTTCTTGATGGTTATTTGGGGTATAACCAAATTTCTATTACATCGGAAGATCAAGAGTAAACCACCTTTACTTGTCCAAATGGGACCTTTGCATTCAAGAGAATGCCGTTTGGGTTGTGCAATGCACCTGCCATATTTCATAGATGTATGATGTTGATATTCTCCGATATGGTGGAGGACACTATTGAGGTGTTTATGGATGATTTTTTTTGTGGATGGTGACTCCTTTGGGCGGTGTTTGAGTCATTTGTCTGAGGTTCATAAGAGGTGTGAAGACTGCAATCTAGTACTAAATTGAGAAAAATGTCACTTCATGGTGAAAGAGGGTATTGTATTGGGTCATCGTATTTCAGAGAAGGTTAAATAGAGGTTGATCGAGCTAAAGTCGAAGAAATAGAGAGACTTCCCCCACCTATATCTGTCAAAAGTGTGAGAAGCTTTCTTGGGCATGCAGGTTTTTACCGGAGGTTCATCAACGATTATTCAAAAATTGCGCATCCTTTGTGCAAGTTGCTTGAGAAAGAGTGTAAATTTTGTTTTGATGGATCCTGTCTTAAGGCATTTGGTGAGTTGAAAGAAAAGTTGGTGTCTGCACCTATCATTATTTTGCCGGATTGAAGCAAGCCATTTGAGGTAATATGTGATGCTAGTGGGGTTGCTCTTGGTGTGGTATTGGGGCAAAGAAGGGACAAAATCCTTCACCCCATTTACTATGCTAGTAAAGCCCTAAATGAAGCCCAAAAGAACTACACCATGATTGAGCAAGAGCTCCTTGTAGTAGTCTTTGCTTTTGAGAAATTTCGCTCCTATTTGCTTGGCACTAGGGTTATAGTGCATACTGATAATTGTGCTTTGAGATATTCGATGTCAAAGAAGGATGCGAAACCGAGGTTGATTCGTTGGGTATTACTATTGCAAGAATTTGACTTTGAGGTGATTGATAGAAAAGGGACCGAAAATCAAGTTGCTGATCACTTGTCCCGTTTATAAGATGAAGCAATGAGAGAGTTGGGGGATAATATTGAAATTGATGATGCTTTCCCCGATGAGCATGTATTGGCTGCCTCTCAAGACTTGATTCCATGGTTCGCAGATTTTGTGAATTATCTGGCTAGCGATATCGTCCCACTGGACTTGTCCTTTCATCAAAGGAAAAAGTTCATATATGATGTGAAAAATTTCTTTTGGGATGAGTCATAGTTGTATAGGAGTTGTGCCGATGGACTTATTCGGCGTTGTGTGCCAGAGTTGAGATGTTGAGTGTTTTGGAGGCATATCATTCTTCATCCGTAGGTGGACATCATAGTGGTATCCCGACCGCTCACAAGATCTTGCAATGTGGTACTATTGGCCAACTATCCACCAAGATTCTCATAAGTTTACTAAGGCATGTGATAGATGCCAAAGAGATGGTGACATATCGAGAAAGCAAGATCTCCCTTTAAATCCCATTCTTGTTATTGAGCTATTTGATGTGTGGGGTATTGACTTTATGGGCCCTTTTGTGAGTTCTCATGGGATGAAATACATTCTAGTAGCGGTCGATTATGTGTCTAAATGGGTGGAAGCTATCGCACTCGCAAATAATGAAGGGAAGAGTGTCACCGCGTTCTTGAAAAAGAATATATTTTCTCGATTTGGCACCCCAAGGGCTATTATTAGTGATGGGGGATCCCACTTTTGCAACAAATTGTTTAAGGGATTATTGGAGAAATTTGGGGTTCGCCATAATGTGGCCACTCCTTACCATCCTCAAACTAGTGGGCAAGTTGAGGTGTCAAATAGGGAGATTAAGCAGATTTTGTCAAAAACGGTGAATGCTAGTAGAACGGATTGTCCAAGGAAGCTTGATGATGCTCTTTGGGCCTACCGGACAACATAAAAGACTCCCATGGTATGTACCTATACCAGCTTGTATATGGGAAGACTTGTCACTTACCGGTTGAATTAGAGCATGAAAAAGTTGAAAATGGATTGGAATGAAGCTGCTGAACAAAGGTTAATGGGTTGAATGAGCTTGATGAATTTCGCCTAAAAGCTTATAAAGTTTCATCCCTCTACAAAGAAAAGATGAAGAAGTACCATGACCAAAAGATTGAGAAACACGATTTTATAATTGGGGATTTTGTGCTTTTATTCAATTCTAGGTTGCGTTTTTTTTCCCGGACAAATTCAAGTCCAAATGGACTGGTCCTTACTTGATCACCCAACTATTCCCTCACGGAGTGGTTGAGTTGGAGAACAAGGAGGGTGTGCGGTTTAAGGTGAACGGACAGCGAATCAAAATCTATCTGGGGCACGCTAAAACAGCGAATGAAGTGATCGAGGCATACCATCTTGATGAAGTCTGAGTAATCAAATGTCCTACGTCGTGCCGCGACGTTAAATCAAGTGTTGGTTGGGAGGCAACCCAATATGTATCCTCTAGCAAACTATAGGTTTTTCGTAACTTTCTAGTTATAGTTGCATGTTTCTTTGCTTTTATTTCCTTAAACGTCCCGTCAAAATATTTGTTTTGTTTTTACTAGAAGTGTTGGCTAGAGCATAGTTAAGGGTCCGTGTAAAAAAAAATGTCCAGAAAATACAAAAAGAATAGCGTAATGGGTGTTAAATTTGCAGGTATCACATCACCAGAAAATCTGCAGAAAATTGGTCTGCAGCACCCTTTGACGGACCCATCGACGGACGTCACGCTTGCAACGGACCTTCGCAAGCATCCGTCATTCCCAGGTACTAACACTCATGGAACCAAAGCAAGATTGAGTATACTCATGTGGGCGTTCCAAGTCTGTCGCCCCATCTGCCCGATTGTTCAATGGCTCTGACGATGATCGTGACCCCGAATACGTGCCCCTAGGCACTGTCACTCCTGCACGGGCTACACGTACCACCAGAGCCACCCCCACGAAGGTGGCGCCCGGCGTAGTCACTTCCTCCCAGTCTGAAGAGGAGCGCATACTGACCGGCACGCCTTCTGGGTCTGCTACACACTCCAGGGATGATTCCTGTTCTGAGGAAGTATCGGGTTCAGAAGAAGTCTCCGGGTTTGAGGAGGCTTCTGCTCCAGCCACTGCATCCCAGTCCGCCTCGTCTGATGAGGCCGATAGTGCTGATTCTACTCTAGCACCACTTACTGGAGTCCCCGGACCGCTTGCCGACTAGACCAACCGGTGGTGTGTTGAGGGGCAGTTTCAGGTGTACACAGACGCCAAGCTGCCGAATGATAAGGGGGTTATGACCTGGACCCTTACACTGGAGAGACGGGTCCTTACAGGGAGTCTCCCCACCATGCCGGCAATGCATGCCCTCTTCACCAGGCACCGGCTAGAATGGACGGCTCGTGATGCGGGCCGATACAGTGAAGAGTTGGTCAGAGAGTCCTACACCTCGTATGTGGCGACTCTCCGATCCCTGATAGACAGGTGTGCTTCACCCACCAAACACGCCCCGCTAGATCACATCCGAGTCCGTGGCAAGAGGGTAGACATCTCCTTGCCATGCATCCACCGGTATCTATACGGCGAGAATATTGATGCCACTCGGACTCCTCTCACCGCTGAGTTCGACTACCGGTGGAAACTGGTTAAACATGGACAGTTCCTGCGTGAGTCAGAGTTGAGAGAGGCCACCAAGAGGTGGATTGCCTGGTACTTATCCGTTGATGGAGAGGCTGCTGACTGGGTACTTGAGCCGAATGGAGCCATCAAGAAGGATAACCTGACCTTCACGGCCAATTTAATGTGGATGATAGTCCGCCACTGCCTTTCCTCCACTGCTGCAGACAATATTGTCACATGGGATCGCGCAGTTCTGATGGCGGCGATGATAGCAGCGTTCGAGGTGGACTTCGCTTGGCTTCTTTAGGCGATCATGCACGAGAGGGCCTTTAAGGTCACTACTACTTACCCATTTCCGTGCATTGTGTTTTCTTTGTGCATGTCCGTAGGTGTGCGCATTTGGTACATAGATCAGATCAAGACCCCGGCAGGGTCTGTTGATATAGGCCTCATCAGGGACGAGGCCAATGAGTTGGCTCCACACAAAGGGCCCCGCCCGGAGGTACCTCCGCTTGGTGAGAACCCTGCGGATACAGTAGAGCAAGCCCAAGCGGCTACCCAGGCTACATCTGAGCCTACTGACACCACCCCTATCGAGTCTATCCCAGGTGATAGCACCGCTCTAAGCTTCTCTTGCTCGACTCCCTCCGCCACTCTGGTCCCACTTGCTAGGGTCCAGAAACTTGAGGCCCAAATGGACACTCTTCTTCATCACATCCAACCTTGGATGCAGAGGTCTATTGCTGAGGCGGAGGGGCGCATGGAGCGAAAGATGGCCCAGCACACGGAGAAGAAGATCATGGAGGTTCATCAGCGCCTTGACGCTTTTGAGTAACGTGTGCTAGCCCGACCAGCCCCTCCGGTGGACCCTTCAGGCTGCTGTAGAGAGTCTAAGAGCGGTCCTGGACATGATTCTAGAGGCCAGGGTGCCCGAGTCTAAGGCCCATTCTGCAGAGCCCGCTGAAGATACTGTTTTGGCGGCCATATTCTCCACTGCTACAGTGCCACCACCTCCACCACGAGAGCATGACAAGAGGCGTAGAGGTCGAAATGAGGATGAGGCTAGATCACAGAAGAGCGAGCGCCAAGAGTTGGAGGCTGCGTGGAGAGCCTCGATTGCTGATGAGGAGGCCCGTCAGTTGAGGGCTATTGAGTTGGCTGCTGGGGCGTCTAGTTCCAGAGTTGTTGAGGCGGAGAAGAGCACTACTGATGGTGCTGTGATTGTTGAGAGAGGCACTACTGAGGGTGCTGTTGATGCTGAGGACACTACTGAGGGTGTCCAGACTACAGAGGGAGTGGGTTCCGGGACACCGGACCCACCAGCTTGTTGATCGTCGCGCTTTGGGCCTCAGGTTTGCTTCACCTACCACTCTATTAATTTGGATTCTTTTATGCATTGCGGACAATTGCATATCTTTTTATTGCGGGTGAGGTAAATAGAAAGTGAGTGCTAGGGTGAAGTCTGAGTAGCTATACTCACGATCCTCTTTTGGGGTTTTCTTGCCTGTGTTCTTTTTCCCCAAGAGACTGATTATTTTTATTGTTGAACCGGCATGTCTATATCTTGTGTACATAATATAACTTTGAAGCATGATGGCTAAAACAGAAATGATATCCTGATGTAATGAAATTGATGCATGACTAGGCATAGTAACTGATAAATGTATGGTTCTAAGCATGACATAGAGATACACTATGGCATGACCCTAAATTTAAGATTCGAATTAGGTGTCTGATAATCTGGTAGAGTAATGAGATGTCAAGTGAGTGTGAGGAAAATTTAAGATTCCACCATTTGTACTGAGCTAGAACTTGCCTAGTTAGTCCTGCTAAAAGAAAGTCGTAATAGACATTTAGAAAAGGATCATAGGTCCTTGTTTAATATAGCCAATCTTTAGCCTAATTAATAGAAAACCGAATGAAATTAATCCCTTCTTGATACAAATAATTTGAGCTTAAATAGACCTTTCTTTTTCACCCGAATTGATCTTTTCTGGGAACAATGTGTTGGCCCTGGTCCCTCCTTGGATATGTGCACCTCAACTTATGCCAAAAGCATAATTTGAGGGTGGCTAATGCAGAAAAAAACCTTGTCGTGTCCCTGACCCAACTTTGGGTATTGTGTACTTTGACTCATGGCAAAGCCATGAGTTGAGGGTGGCTATTATGAGGAATGCTCCGGAAAGTGGGGTTGAAAGAACAAAAAGAGAGAAAGAACAAAAGAAAAGTGACTCAAAAAAAGCTGAAAGAATAGTGAAACAAAAAATATATATTTGAAAATGAGAAAATACAAGCAAGAAAAGAAAAGAGTCACTTACACAAAAGAAGAAAGAAGGAAAAATAGCAAGGTGAAAGAATATAAGAAAATTAAGAAATAGGGCGGAATAAAATGATGAAAAGGTAGGATGCTTAGCCGCTATGTCAAGGAGGGAAACAAGTCACTAAAGTATACCTAAATATACCCTACCTGACCCTGAGCCTATGCTACAAGCTAAGAAAGTCCTATCGTGATCCTAAGAGTTGTTATGGGGAACTTAAAGTTGTGAAAATAAGGGCAAGCCTATGGCAATATGTATAAATGAGTTATGAAGGTTTTCTGAGAGCGAGTGTTGAAAAGTAATACTTATACTCAAACTAAAGTCATTGTGTGAAAAATGAGGATGTTATTTTGAAGTGAGGACACTAGTTGCAATATCGGAAAATTAGCACCTTGGTGAGAAGTCGAAGAGGATAGGTGTAAGTGTGTAGTGAGTCTGTGTCCTGGTCTGATCCACATAATTCAAGCCTAATAGTGATAGAAAGCATGAACATAATGAGAATAATCTGTATTGATAGCCAAATGATTGCGAAAGCTAAAATACGGATACTCTTGTACAAAGATTTTGTAGTGAGTCATAGTGCGTCCCTTGAGGACAAACAACGAATTTAAGTTGAGGGTATTGATGTACCGTGGTTTCACGGTACTTTAAATATCTTTTCCTTAAGTTTAGTGTGTGTCTAAAGCCTTTTTGTATTGTTTTTTGATGTAGTTTTCTATTTATTTCCAGGAAATCTGTCCAAAGGAGAACGCGGAGATTTTGAGCTGAAATCGCAGAAGTGACCACCTACGGACCCCACAACGGTCGGTCGTGACTATGACGGTCTGTAGGGGTTAACCGTCGTGAGAAGATAATGGCTGCTGAAGGAAGTTGGTATATTCTAACCAAGTGTGGGACCACGGAATCTCATAACGGACCTTCATAGCCACGACGGTCTGTCTTGCGCATTAATCAATGCTAACAGAGAGTAGTCCCAGTACCCAACTTTAGAAGATTCTAAATGTCGTGGAACGAAACCCCTCGACGGACCGACGTGCTCAAAATAGTCTGTCATACCTGTCCATCGAGGGTAACAGAGAGTTGATGAAGAAAGCAGCAGAGATTTGTGCTAAGTATGGAACGACGGAAGCCACGGCGGTCCGTCAGAAGGGTCATCGACTCGGACATATTTTGGGCGGACTTTTCCTTAAATAGATTTCCCTATTTTATTAGGTTTTGTTAGACCTTTGGATATTTTCAGTTTTATTGTCTAAGTATTGAACTTTCGATTTTGGGATTTGATATTGCTTTTCCGGAATCGATTATTGGTGTTTTGTGATTTATTCAAGTAAATTTCTGGATTTTGTATTATGCTCATCAAAGTAAGTGCATGAATTTTTATATTATCAATATGAATTGTGTGATTATTAGCATGGGTAACTAAACTCCATAACTAGGGTTGTGGGAACCATGGGTAAATAACAAGGTAAAACCTAGCTAAAATAACAATTCTAGAATAGTGTCTTGCATGTATTGATAATTCTTTCGCTTAGAAGTCTTTTTAACGGGTGGCCAACGTTAAAACTCAGCTTATTGCTACTTGCCGGACCAAGGAGGTAGATAATAGGAAAAGAATTATCAACATTGATTTAGTGTATACTATCTAATAGGCTAGTATCGGTTGGTACGAGGTAACAACTTAGTCATATATCGATATGATGCTTAATATGAGGTAAATATAAGATTTAGTAAAGCAACACACGTAGCCGGACCAAGCTGCGGAGTCAAATTCTCTAGATGTCGGACCAAGGATTTAGAGATACCTAATTTATCACTTTGCATGCAAGATACTAGGAAATGATTGTTATAGCTAGAATTACCAAGTTAGGAGCCTGTGTGGAGCACTTATGCCCTAGTTACTTTCATTACTTGATTAAACTCCAATACTTGAACCTGACACTTGTTTACTTTAATTTAGCTAATTTCTTTCATTAATCAAAAACCCCTTTAGTTATTTGTTTTCGGGAAATAATTGACTAAATAGAATTAATTAAGTTTGAACCATTTTCCTCGTGGGAACGATCCCAACCTCACTAGTTGGGTTCTTTACTTGATGCGATCGCTTTTACTTCGTTTCGAGAAGTAAATTTGAGCGTGATCAGAAACCAAGGTGGAAAGGGAGATTCTAATACAATCAAAGAAGTTTGGGGAACAAATGGGTTAATTATGTTAAATTAGAGGCTAGTGGGGGCTAAAAGAGGCATTATCATAATGTGGGACAAAAGTGTGGAGAAAATTAGTAGTGTAGGAATGTATGTTGACACCAGCAGTTTCACAGGGAAGTGCCAAGATTTAAATTGGTACTATCGTAGGAGTTTATGCTCCAAATGTCAGGGAGGAAAGGGAAGAAACTTGGTGGGAGATTGGTGAAGCTACGGGACGATCTTGGGTCCTTTGTAAGGAATCTACAACCTCAAAATTTATGCAAACTTGATATC
Organism: Solanum pennellii; assembly: GCF_001406875.1. Taxonomy (NCBI): domain Eukaryota; kingdom Viridiplantae; phylum Streptophyta; class Magnoliopsida; order Solanales; family Solanaceae; genus Solanum; species Solanum pennellii. The sequence continues at coordinate 17,780,825 of NC_028639.1, forward strand.
CAAAAGGCCCATGATCACTTGAACAAGATGTTTTTGATACTGATGATGCAAGGGCTTTGGAGCCAACTGGATAAGATAGGTGAAACACTGCATTAGCATAGTGAAGCTTTCAGTCCTAATAAGCATGACCCCCTGTGGACTTTTTTGCCTCTCCAAAGGGACGGAAACATAGTGATCCCTTATCAACTTTCCTCTTCATCCTAACTATGGAAGGTCTAAGTAACATAGCACAAACATCCAAGGAAAAAGATTGGGTTAGGGATTTTCTAGTGGATAACAAAGCTATTAAAAAAAACCTAGCGATATCTCATCTTCAATATGCAAATGACACTCTAATTTTCTTGTGGATCTACTATTGGCCAGATGTTGATACTAAGGGTGATATTCATAATTTTTCAAGTTGTCTCTACATTAATTATCATTTGGGAGAAGAGCTACATGTACCCTATTAACGAAGTAACAAAGGTGGACGATCTACCATTTATTCAGGGATGAAGAGTAGGGGAATTACCTACTACCTATCTAGGAATGTCTCTGGGAGCCAAAAGTAAATCAAAAGGATACTGAATGGGATTATGGAAAAATGTGAGTAAAATTTTAACAATTGAAGGAGTCAGTTGCTTTATGTGTGTGTTTGTTGGGGGGAGGGGGGGACCATGGTCAAATAGTGTTCTAGATGCAATGCCTGCATATATGATGTCATCTTTCAAACCGTTGAAAATGTGATGAAGATAGTAGATGTCCTAATAAGAAACATGTTTTGATAATCATCTAGTCAAAATGGGAAGAGGTCATGAAAAGCAAGAAGGAAGGGAGAGTGAGGATCAAGAATATGAAGATGCAAAACATAAGCCTAATGATGAAATGGCGATGGAAATTCTTCACAGGAGAGAATATGTTGTGGAAGGATGTCATTTATGCAAAGTATGAAATGGAGGATAAATGGATTACCAAAATGGCAACCACTCCTTATGGTTGCATTATCTGGAGATCAGTTAGGAATCTGTGGTCATCACTACTGTCCACAATAAACTTTAAGGTGGGGAATGGACTAAAGAGGAAAAGTGGATAGCTCGGAGAACATTGAACTAATTATTCCTTGATCTACATCTATTAAGCCTTCAGTAACAAATAATTGTTGCTAAATTTGGACATGTCAAAGTTGGAACATTTCGCTCTGGAGAAATTAAATGTCAGGGAAGTGGAAGGAATAGGTACCATATACAAAATCGTGTCCCCTTTTAAAAACTTAAAAGAAAACAGTGCAATATGGAAGGTAGGCAATAAAAGAGTTTTCTGCAATATGGAAGGTAGGAAATAAAGGAGTTTTCTCTGTGAAATCAGCATACATGAATATCACATACAATGTCAATTGTTTCACATGGCTGCTGACCAAAGAAGTAGTACTGACACCGGAGAACATGAAGAAGAGGAAGTACCATTTATGCTCCAGATGTTATGGGCACACCAGCTATGGAGAATATTTATCTGCTTGCGGAAAATCTCTTGGATGAATTCAAGGAACATAGGAGAGTTGAAGTGTTGCATTAGAGTTGGCAATGCTACAACAAATGAGGAAAGATGGAAGATTGTTGCAATTCGTATGCGGTGGACATAGTGGCAAAAAGGGGATCAAATATGTTTTGAAGAAAAGAAGAGCAATTTATAGAATTTTAAGATCAATTACCACACTTTGCATTACTTTTGATGTGAACAAAAACTGTTAGGTCAGAAAATGAAGATATTTTAGATGATTTAGACTATTTGTAACTGTTAAAAATGACAAAAGTCATTAATGAGATGGGTGGAATCCTTATAAGGCTTGGGTAGTCCCCCTACCTTTAAGCTTAGCTTTTGGGGTGTGAGTTAGGCCTAAGACCTAATTTCATCTGGTCTCACCCGATGTTGGGGTCCCCAAAATTAAAATTGCCCACGCACAAGATGCTAAGCACTGGACGTGAGGTGGGGTGTTAAAAGAATGACAAAAGTCGTTAATGAGATGGGTGGACTCCTTATAAGGCTTGGGTAATCCTCCTCCTTCTAAGCTAACTTTTGGGATGTGAGTTAAGCCTAAGACCTAATTTCACATGGTATGTTAATGAGATGGGTGGACTCCTTAGAGCTAGCTTTTGGGGTGTGAGTTAGGCCTAAGACCTAATTTCACATGGTATTAGAGGGAGCTTTTGGGGTGTGAGTTAGGCCTAAGACCTAATTTCACATGGTATCAGAGTAAGGCCCATCTCACATGATGTTGGGACACCTAAAATCAAAATTGCCACGCACCAGATGCTAAACACTGGGCGTGAGGTGGGGTTTTAGAGAATGACAAAAGTCCCACATCGGTGGTTAATGAGATGGGTGGACTCCTTATAAGGCTTGGGCAATCCTCCTCCCTTAGAGCTAGATTTTGGGGTGTGAGTTAGGCCTAAGCCCTAATTTTACATGGTATCAGAGCAGGGCCCGTCTCACCCGATACTGGGACTCCCAAAATCAAAAATTGCCCATGCACCAGATGCTAAGAACTGGGCGTGAGGTGGGGTTTTAGAGAATGACAAAAGTCCGACATCGGTGGTTAATGAGATGGGTGGACTCCTTATAAGGCTTGGGCAATCCTCCTCCCTTAGAGCTAGATTTTGGGGTGTGAGTTAGGCCTAAGCCCTAATTTTACATGGTATCAGAGCAGGGCCCGTCTCACCCGATACTGGGACTCCCAAAATCAAAAATTGCCCATGCACCAGATGCTAAGAACTGGGCGTGAGGTGGGGTTTTAGAGAATGACAAAAGTCCGACATCGGTGGTTAATGAGATGGGTGGACTCCTTATAAGGCTTGGGCAATCCTCCTCCCTTAGAGCTAGATTTTGGGGTGTGAGTTAGGCCTAAGCCCTAATTTTACATGGTATCAGAGCAGGGCCCGTCTCACCCGATACTGGGACTCCCAAAATCAAAAATTGCCCATGCACCAGATGCTAAGAACTGGGCGTGAGGTGGGGTTTTAGAGAATGACAAAAGTCCGACATCGGTGGTTAATGAGATGGGTGGACTCCTTATAAGGCTTGGGCAATCCTCCTCCCTTAGAGCTAGATTTTGGGGTGTGAGTTAGGCCTAAGCCCTAATTTTACATGGTATCAGAGCAGGGCCCGTCTCACCCGATACTGGGACTCCCAAAATCAAAAATTGCCCATGCACCAGATGCTAAGAACTGGGCGTGAGGTGGGGTTTTAGAGAATGACAAAAGTCCGACATCGGTGGTTAATGAGATGGGTGGACTCCTTATAAGGCTTGGGCAATCCTCCTCCCTTAGAGCTAGATTTTGGGGTGTGAGTTAGGCCTAAGCCCTAATTTTACATGGTATCAGAGCAGGGCCCGTCTCACCCGATACTGGGACTCCCAAAATCAAAAATTGCCCATGCACCAGATGCTAAGAACTGGGCGTGAGGTGGGGTTTTAGAGAATGACAAAAGTCCGACATCGGTGGTTAATGAGATGGGTGGACTCCTTATAAGGCTTGGGCAATCCTCCTCCCTTAGAGCTAGATTTTGGGGTGTGAGTTAGGCCTAAGCCCTAATTTTACATGGTATCAGAGCAGGGCCCGTCTCACCCGATACTGGGACTCCCAAAATCAAAAATTGCCCATGCACCAGATGCTAAGAACTGGGCGTGAGGTGGGGTTTTAGAGAATGACAAAAGTCCGACATCGGTGGTTAATGAGATGGGTGGACTCCTTATAAGGCTTGGGCAATCCTCCTCCCTTAGAGCTAGATTTTGGGGTGTGAGTTAGGCCTAAGCCCTAATTTTACATGGTATCAGAGCAGGGCCCGTCTCACCCGATACTGGGACTCCCAAAATCAAAAATTGCCCATGCACCAGATGCTAAGAACTGGGCGTGAGGTGGGGTTTTAGAGAATGACAAAAGTCCGACATCGGTGGTTAATGAGATGGGTGGACTCCTTATAAGGCTTGGGCAATCCTCCTCCCTTAGAGCTAGATTTTGGGGTGTGAGTTAGGCCTAAGCCCTAATTTTACATGGTATCAGAGCAGGGCCCGTCTCACCCGATACTGGGACTCCCAAAATCAAAAATTGCCCATGCACCAGATGCTAAGAACTGGGCGTGAGGTGGGGTTTTAGAGAATGACAAAAGTCCCACATCGGTGGTTAATGAGATGGGTGGACTCCTTATAAGGCTTGGGCAATACTCCTCCCTTAGAGCTAGATTTTGGGGTGTGAGTTAGGCCTAAGACCTAATTTTACATGGTATCAGAGCAGGGCCCGTCTCACCCGATACTGGGACTCCCAAAATCAAAAATTGCCCATGCACCAGATGCTAAGAACTGGGCGTGAGGTGGGGTGTTAAAGAATGACAAAAGTCGTTAATGAGATGGGTGGGCTCCTTATAAGGCTTGAACAATACTCATCCCTTAGAGCTAGATTTTGGGGTGTGAGTTAGGCCTAAGACCTAATTTCACCGTATCAAAAAAGAACAAATAGGCCTCCTAGATTGTAATACTTTCGGAAATGTGGACTAAACTTTGAATAGTATACCCGTGGGATATATAGATGGAAAAGTTACCATTTCTCTAAAAAAAATGCCTTGAAACTGTTGGACTTCTCTCTCTCCCTTTTTTTTTAAATATAGGTACTCCATCTATATCATTTTGGAACAAAGAAATAAGGAAAAGAGAGACACAAGTTTCTCAAGAACAAGGAAAGATCAGTCAATCGCTCAAGATCGATCAAGAGAATGCCATGGATTTGGGTACTTCCCTGACTAATGTACCATTTTTTGGATGTTATGTGAAAATCATTAAGTTCCACTATCCTAATGTTATGTATAGGAATTTGTATTTTTTTTTATAGTTTACTATCAATAACCCATGAAAATCCTCATGAAATTGTACTGTTTCTCAAAGTCTTTTTAACATGGTAAATAATCCATATTCTAGCTTCTTTATATGTCTAAATCTTATTACAGGAACACAAGAATCTTCCAACAGATGACAAAAGTGCAAAGAAAGCTCACTATATATTATCAATTTAATGATAATTCTCTTTGAAATGGGTGTTCAGGAAAATGATAGAGTTTTGAATAATATCCTCACCTGCAATGGCGACGACGCATACAAAAACCCATCCGAAAGCTGAAGTGGAGGGCCAAACATCAGCTACCACAGCTGAGTCCTTATGTCCCAAACTCTTGTAACTCTGGATGTACAAAAATATAACCAAGTCAAACACATTAACACCAACAGACCCAATCTCAGAGGGCTTAGCTAACGAGAGGGTCAGAGACGGAGTGAAGAACACAACTAATGGTGTCAAGGACAAGTCAAGATTGGGCAGGCGAGATCTGAAGGGACTCAACAACGGGTTCCGGGTTAACACGAAAGGGAAAATAGCTTGTCCTAAATCGGACCTAGGGTTTATGTTCCGTCTGTGAAAATTAGCTTTGTGATCGGTAATTGGTAGCGTTCGAATGGCTCTCTATGTGGGTGTATGTAAGCTGGAGAGGCTGATGGTGTCGTTGCGGATGATGATGTTTCATCGGATTCTTCCATTGGTGTTATGGGAAAGAAGAAAAGAAGGAAGACCAAAGTCTTTAAAAAGATTTTCATTCATAAAGTATAGTCGTTCAGGTTATGTCATAATAAATCTGAAAAATTAGTGGAGTTTGCACAAGTAAACATTAGTATATCTTTGAAAACTCGCATGAATAACAATGTTTACTACGAGAAGGTCTCACATAGCCATAAGTAGAAGTAGCATATACTAAGAGGGTTAAAATTATTTTTCAGATATGTATAACAAATGTCGAATCCTCTTCCACTAGTTTGTGTTACTTCTCAAATTTTCAACCTCCTTATTAAAAATCTAGATTTCACACTGGCCATAAGTTAACAAAGTTGAATAAATAAAGATTATGCGACAAGATCAAGTGAGGCTCACCAAAAGTTGAGTATAGAAAACCTAGCATGTAGCCCTTGTGTTCCTGAAAATCTGAACAACCTGCATCCTGAAATGTTGCGACTTGTACCCAGTCAATAGGATCATAACTAAATGTTGAATAGTACTTGCGTGTAATATTGCAAAGAATGGAACATAATGAATACATGAAATAAAGGGACAACCAAAGTAATATTATTAACACCTAGAAAATAATTAAGTAACTCTATCATTAGGTTGACCCCAACATTTTGCATGATTAATCATAATCTATTTCTTTTTTGAGAAATTTCTTAGTTTATCAACTTATCCACTATGTAAGCACATATAGTCCTATCTCGGCCTAATAGGATAAGTCATCACATCATCTTGTTGGGGTGATGAGACTTAAATATCATAAACTAGAATTTGAAATGATGCACATATTGTGGGTGACATAGAGGAACCATTAAATTAATGGTACCAACCTTATCTATGTTTTCATATATTATGTCGGGTGTCTGTCATACAATAAAATCCTTCTTTAATAATAATTTTCCCAACAATTTAGTGATAAAAGTTAGTTCAATGACTCATAATCATGATTTGTTTTAATCGTCATTAGGATCATAGCATAAAATCATCAAGTTCATATTTTTTTATAAAGTATCATAATTCATCATTTATTATATTTTTTTATCTGAGAACAACAAAACTCATAGGATAAACATATAATAGAAATCTAAGGACAACATAAGGAGTTCATGACATCCGTAGTAAGTGCAACAATTTGGTTGGTCATTTTTGAAAATTTTCATAAAATTATCGATTTACTCATTCCAATATCGGCCCTGATTCATTTCTGATGATTTTTGAAATTGGTTTTGAGTTTTGAGAAAAAAATTATGAATTGTAAAGTTTATAAAGTTTTGAAAGGCTAAAGTTGTTAAAAAGTAATTTTCAATGTCTTTTGGAGTTTCGAGTCGTGAAATGGAATTGTGTCAATTTCATTGGTCCCAAAATGTAGAAATCCAAGAGAGTTGTATATTTCAAATTCAGAGTCTTTTTGAGGATTTGTGGTCCTTAGTTTGGATTTGTTGAAATTTTAACCTTTGAGTTGACTTTGGTCAACATTCAGGGTTCGGATTCTCGAATCAGATTTCCAACAGTGCTATTGGATTTGGAGGATGATTTTAGGTCTAAGAGAGGTCATGATTCAAGTTTCAGAGATATCAAGCTTGATTTGGCCTTTTTAGGCGTTACAATTGTTCATTGAGACTTTCAAGAGTTTCAGGTGAAGGATATCTCAGATTCGTGTTTTGATCATTCTATTGATTCCGGAACGTCGACTTTAGTCAAGTAACGTATATGGTTTTTGTGTATGGGATTTCGAACGAATCTCGAAGGTCCTTTAGGTGAATTATCTACCTTGTGTGTTGTTGGTTCTGGTGCACCTCGAGTTCGTAAGGATCTCTTGCAATGGTTGTCTCGCTTTCGTGACCTTCTCATTAGTGAAGGTTAGCTCGCGAAAGCAAGGGCCCCCTTTTTTCAAGGCCCGCTTTTGCAAACCAAATTCACGTTCACGAAAGCGGACGTGAGTTCACTTTTGCTAGATCTTAGAGGGTTTTTGGTTTGAAATTTCGGGGCATTTTCTCACATTTTGAGTTTTGGGAAACCATTGGAGGCGATTTTAAAGATTTATTTGTGGTGAATCATATAGGTAAGTCTTTGTGAACCCAAACCTTCAATTCTCTATGATTATTTGTGGATTTTAACATCAAACATTGGGATTTTTGATTGACAAATTGATAAGGTCTTTATGAACTTGAGATTTTATAAAAAATGGTGATTATGAGTTGAAGAACTCCATTTTCGAAATTGTTTTCTCAAATGTATTCTAAATGCTTTGGGTGATAGATTTATGTAACAATTTTCATATTCAAACCTTGTTTCTGGAATCGGGTTTTTGAGTTGATTTGACCCACTCATTCAAATTGTCTGATATGTGTTGTTAGTTCCGAAAGCTCATTGTGAAGACTTGTTTGACTAGATTGTGTTGATTTGGATATTGTTTGGAAGGGAAAAGCTAATGCCTTGGGTAAGTGTGATTGATCAAGGCAACTGAACTTCTAAACCTTGATAAAACTTATAGATACTTGAACTCTCTTTCTTGTATGTGTTGGGGAGCAATGAGAATGAGGTAATTAGGCTTGTGCATGATTATTTTGCTTGTTGGTTGGATCAAGTACTATTCTGGTATACTAACTATAGGTGGCTCAAGTAGCAAGCAGGTACACTAAGTATGGATGACTCAGGTACCACACCATTACACATACTATTTGTGCTTGAGTTCGATGAGAGGACCGGGCATGTGATTGTGGTTCCATGAGTAAACTGGACATTTGTATTGTGAAGAGAAAACCAAAAGATAAGAAAAGAGACAGAGATAGAAAAAAACACTTCATTAAGTAAAAGATTAGAATGGAAATGAAGTGTTCTTGTGAGTTGTGCTGGAGAGATAAAAAAAACTTTCTTTTGCCATGCGAGTTGTAATATTCTAGCCAATCAAATAATATTGTAATATCATTATTGCCACTGACAGCAATGATAAGTATATTTATATTTGTAACTATCGTAAGTAAAAGAAATGAAATTATTCTGTTTGCTGAATTAAAGGTTAAATGAGGTAAGTCGAATATCACAAGAATTAAAATCATAATAAGACCTAACACAAGGACAAAAAGAATTATTTTTGGGGCAGACAAATGGGTTAACGACAGATTATGAGAAATATATATATATANATATAAAAGTGGGAAACAACTATATCAAAAGTTGAATTACAAAAATGTCCTTATAATATCATAATATTTATGAACAAAAATGTAAATATACATTATTTATAAATAAAAACTATTGTATTTTCTATTGGACAGTATTATCACTACATATTTGTGAACAAAAATATAAATACATATTGATTATAATAAAAAATTAATATTCTAAAAATGAAGAACTTACCATCTATGACATGAATTAATCTAGATACAATGAACATTTGTAATTAAATGACAAAAGGAAATCAAAAGTTTTATAAAAGTTAAAATGACCCTTTAAGTGTACCTCCTTTACTCCTGCCGGTTTAAGGTATACAATTTTTCAGATGAATTATATTCATAACATTATATTAAATGCTGAGTTATTATTTCAAAAAATACTTACAATGGAAGCTTGCAATCGTTGGACTTTCAATTTTCTTTCTATTATAATTAGCACAAACTAACGATGAATTATATACTTGGTAAATTAATTAAATTTCTCTTATAATATATATCATATTATATTAAAAATGGAAAAGCTTTTTTTTTTTTGTCAAAGTTAGATTTACCAAAATACGTATCAAAAATTAAAATTTTATACCCTTTAAGGATGAAATTAGTCATATAATATTAATAACATTATATTAATTAAATTTCTTGGAATTAATAATATTGCTTCAATTTTTTAAACAACTTAATATGTTATTTATGTGAAGTCTTTATGACTTCAAAAGTTATACTTTTCAAATTCTATACCTTTAATCATTTCCGCATTTTCTTTATTAATTATTTAAAAAACTAATCATACTCTATCTTATTTAATAAATTTCATTAAATCTTAATTAATAATATATTTAATTTCTTATCAGTTACAAATATTATATATTTTCATATTAACTTCAATTGTATTTGTCTTCTAAGAGCTTCTCTAAAGTTGCAGCATATTATAGAAGTTCAAAACTTAAGAGAAAAAATAATCAAATTTTCAAGAGTTTTTTCTCTTTATAAGTTTCTCCAACTCTTTCACCCCTTCCGTTTCTTAGGAAATCTATTTAGTTATTTGACGTGTTTGTAGTTGTATCTCTTTTGTATAGACTATTCGTTTGTAAAAACTTATTTGTTGCAATTAATCGTTACTCTGATAATATGTTTGTTGTACTTTTTAATTGTCAATATCACTATTCATTGTTGATTTTTGTTTGACTTTATGTGTTTTTTCTTCTTTGTCTTATCAATACACTCTAACAATCTATTTGACTTTCTTCCTTCCACAAATTTACGGTTAATTTCTATCTATGTGGTTGGACTTTGAAGCTCTTCACGGCTTGCAAGGATGATGAGGGAGATGGTAAGTTAGTTATCAGTTTCTCTATATTTTTACAACTTTTTACCATATAAATTATTCTAGCTAGATTGTGTTGATTAATATATCGATGTAAAGAGCTTGAAGTAAGAATGCAAAAGAAAGAAGGACAAGAAATACAAAGTAAAATATTGTATATGAAATAGAGAATGCATTAAATTCATATATTTTCATTAATTAATATGTGAAAAGATGGATATATAAAGAATGACTAAATATCATTCGAACACATCAAAACAAGCCTATACTAAAGTAAAATATTATAAAATATCTAATTAATTAAATATTAAATAGCCAAAGTTGAGAAGTTGAATGAACGATCATTTTGCTCTTCAATGTAAAATAATTCCTATAATAAAAAATGGAAAGGTCAAAATCTCAAAGTTGGATTATTATTTTGTCGTTTGCCCATATACTATAGTTAAATATTATATTAATTAAATAATAAGTATTAGTTGTAATTCCTTTTTCTTCCTGTTAATATTAATTAAACAATAAGTTAGTTGTAATTTTTTTCTCTGCATGTTATTTAATTTTCTGCTTCTTAAATTTTTAATTTGATAATTAGTTGAATTTCTATTTTAATGCTCCTCATAACACTTACTTTAATTCTCTATTGGATTACTATTTTGTCTCTATATCAAATCGAATGTTATAAAATATATGGTTATATATAAAATTGAAATTACCACTACAAATTTTAAGATGAATTAAAATTATAGATCATTTTTTAATTTTAATTTCTAGCAATATCTCGACAGTTTTATTTTTAGATTAGTACGTTTTTCAGGTTGATGCATCATTCACTTTAATTATAATAATGGCTAAATAATGAATTAGGAGAACAATTCATACTTTCAAAGTGTTTAATTTATTAATGTTGTCTTATTAAATACTAAGCAATGACTCCTATAAAATATTTAAAGGAAAAAATATTTAAGAATAAATAGTAACATGTAACCACTATATGATAATAGTAAATCACTTAAACTATTTGTCATTGATATGCACTTCAAAACTCAATATAGAATTGAATTTTTAGATTAATATTTGCATGTTTGTCTTCTTAATAAAGCTTTCACCAAATATATACTTTAACACTTTATCATCCCATTACATTTTCTTCATTTACAGAAATCTGATATTTATAATTCACTTATTTTGATATAATAAAATACAAAAATGAAGTATTGTAAAAATAATTAATTATAATATTAGTAAAAGCTCTTAAAAAAGTTTTTATTTCTCCATCAGATGCAAAATATTACAAAATAAAATACTACAACGTTATTGTAAATATATTGTTTAAAAATGCAAGTCAATAATTTCTAGGTCTAATACTATACACCTTGACTATCTCCTCATTAATCTTCCACACTTGTATAATCTTTTCCACATTCTCAAGAAATTAATGTCATATTTAAAACACTCTTTGATTTTACTTAATCATATCCTATAAATGGTGTCATTGTATACATTATGAAGAGACTTTTGCCCACTTGGAAGAAACAAAAAAAGATCCATCTCTAACTGTCACTATATTTCTGTTGGTTTTATCTATCACTATTATTAGTTTTAGCTTTTTCTTATAACACTAAGCACTTTATTACTCATATATTCTTTTGTTGCTTACAGAAACAAAATATATAGTGTATAAATTCTTACTACTTCTAATGGAGGTTGCAATGAGAGAAGGCATGTTGGAATCTTCAAGGAGACTGAAATCAATATTTTGGAATGTTAACAACTTAATTAGTAAACGCGATCATTTTTATATCTATGAAGTTAGGCTTATATAAGTTTTATATAATAGTAGGGATAAAACTTGCAACGCACGTTTGTAAGACTAGTATAAAAGAATATGTGAAGAATGGGTTAAACAAGTGTTGGGGTATTATTCATTAGTTTTGTTACACATAAATGAAGGAAGCCAGACTAAGATTGCAAAATCAATTGATAAAAAAAAAGGAAAGGCAAAACGTAGTTTTATTTATGGGTATGGAAGGGTAGCAATATGGTTATGAGCCACAGTCCCAATCCATAGCTTGCCATTTACTTCTCTAACTTCACTAACCAACTTCATAACTACACCTTTTTTATCTTGAAGGACATCAATAATTTCTCCATTTTCATTGAAGAGTGATATAACAGTGTACATTTTCATCCCCATCAATCTAGCCAGGTAACGCATCTGAATCGGTAATCTAAAGTAAATGCTTCTCATCCATGGATTATTTATCAGCACTTCTTGTGCACGAGTTCGACAACAATCTATTGCAACCCAGAATTGACCTTTTTCGTTCACCCTTACGTTGTCTGGAAATCCTGGAAGGTTTGCAACAATCTCAACTATCCCTCTCTTTGGACCTTCTATCCAGTATTTCATCAGCCTGAACACATAACAGCAAGGTATTATAATATTTGTTGTCTCGGTGAATCACAAGTTTAGGTGATTTACTTCTGAATTAAACAAACACTTGTAGAGGGATGATGGATACCTGCAATTGGTTGTTTCAGTGAAGAGAAGAAAAGTTTGATCCTTGGATAATTGTACTCCGTTAGGGAACGTCAATCCATCCAAGACAACATGAGTAGATTTCGTAGCAATATCATACCTAAGAAGTCTACCACTGTCTTCTCCTTCTAACATTATGAGAAAATGGTTCCTACATAAGAAATTTATATAATGAAAGAAGAGTAATATAAACCACTACAATTGTAGTATTTGATAAAAAAAGATTTGTTAACCTACACTCTGTTGTATTTCTTGCTAGTGTCTGTGAAGAAGATGGAGCCATTTGTATGGATATCAAGGTCGTTGGCGAAGAGAATTCGTTTCCCTTCAACATGTGTAGCCAAGGACGTTGCCACGCCTCCTTCAGGACCCACAACTAGGAGTCCATAGTATGCATCTGCTATGTACAAATCCCCTGTCTGTTTATTGAACCTTAGCCCAAGGGGCCTGCCACATTCTGGCTCAACTCTATATTGCTTAGGTGTTGTTGAATCCTTTCCTTTAGCACAAAGCTTCTCCGACCTTATACGACAACGACAGGGAGATCAATGAAATTTAAAAGAAAAATACTATAGAGTATATATATACACTCTATCCTCCCACTTCCTACTACAAAAATACATTGCAATTGATATCCATCTTCACAACATATTCAATATGTCCATAAAGGTATATAATTCAGATGCTTACCAGTTACGTGTGACGACTGCAAATGTTTCCCAACCAGCATCTTCCCCCATCCACCGTACAATACGCCCATCAGCTAGTCCCGCATATGGGCCATGACCCAAAATATCAAATTCTAATGATTCAGGACCGTAAATTTCATTAACAAACTCCAGATTGCCGAGGCCTAACCGGTTATTCTTGTCTCCATGCCAACTTTCCATGACTTGTTTGTATGGTGCAATGTCATTCTTTACTGGATTAAAGTCAGTGTCCCCTACTGGACTTAAACCAAATGGATCTGCCACAAGGAAAGCAAAGGCTAGGGAAAGAAGAAACAAGTGAGGACGTTGTGAAACAAGCTGGCTTCTTATCAATTGGATCCTCTTCTCCATGTGAGGATCGTTGATAGGTATCGGTGGTAGGAAGGTGGGGAATATGGATGCTGAAGTTTAAGCTGTTTAAACTGGAAATGTAAGATTTCACAATGTTATAGGATGAAGGAAGACACACAATGTTTGTGATCCACTTGTTGTTAGAAGTAAGTTGTCCATTTGTTAGTCATGTTTTCTGCATTCCTACTTGTTATTGATAATAATGAAATCAGAAGGTGAATTCATTCATTTTTTTGGTCAATTCCAATATGATAGTGAGCAACAACCATTTGTTCTATGAGTTAGATCATCATTCAAACTACGACACTCATCAAGTAAATAAGATTACTTGTTTTAAATGAGAGAAGAGGAATAGGTAACGTCAGATCGTAAAATTGACTATAGTATGTACTATTTATATTTAGACACAAATGCAGTACAATAAAACGAATCTGAAAATTCACATAAATATCGGCTGTTGGACCAGGTCTACTCATGTAGGATAAAACTAAACAGTTTGCGCTGAACCAACTAAACAAACCAAGGCCGAAATAGGAACTTGGTTTCAACATATTCCACAACCCAAATCTGAAACTTAGCGTTGTGACATGGCATCCCTCGAACCACTACCAATTAAGAGAAACATCCATGGTAAACATGATAAGACTCTCTCATAGAGATGCTTTCAGATTTGATTTTTTTTTTTAAATGCACTTAATAGCCCAATGTGTGAATGATTGAGATTCAAACTTCATCAAGTGTAAACAAATGAGGCCTAAGTCATAGAACTACTAATCATTTTAATACATAGTATGGGACGTAGCTCGAAATCATAACGAGAGTACTGAAAGAAAATGATAGATGGCTATTTCAATTCACCCTTGGTTCAAGTTGAACAAACCAGCCCTTCATTTGAGTAATTTCATTTGAAATTCTGTTCTTGATTTTCACCCACAAGATTGAGTTAAGTGATTCTAACTTGAATCCATGATTATTTCATGAATGTAATACTGTATTTATCATTTGAAGATGAAAGCAAAGTTAGAAACTGGGAATTTTAGCTAAAGGATCTCATGTTACCTAAACTGAGTTTTCACTACTAAAACGAGTTTAAAAATGACGGAGTCAAAAACTACGGATTGTCCCTGCAAAAAAAAAAAAAACAACACATACTGCAACGCTATCCCTCGTTTTTATTTTATTTTTAATTTTTATAGAAAATATGACAAACAATAACTGTTTGTTTGTCATTTTTTGACGGATTTTTGTGTCATATATACCTAACTAATGTTTAATTATTTATTATCTATTGCAACGCCTTCCATTGCTTTTGAATAAGAAAGTAATTTATTAATTATTTAATAACGTAGTTACTTTTTATTTTTGAAAGAAACGAGCATTCCTTTTGATCAAAATATTGATCAAATATTTTTTAAAAAATGATGCACAAAGCTATGTTGTTGGTTGTTTTTTCTAAAATATCTGGAAGGGCAGAGCCTGTTTTTTCCATTTTCTCTTCTTCTCTCTAAATTAGGAAATTTTAAGTTTAAATTGAAATATTTTTTAAGTTTAAAACCTTACATTTAATTAGAAGTTAGAACTTGAATTTTAGAATACTTGAATTTTGAAAACTATAGGATTATATGATTTGTGAAGTTTAGAACTAATTTGAAATTAAAATTTCAATGCCATGAACTTAAATTTTAGGATTTTGAGGGGAACTAGAGAAATTATTGGTTTGAATTATTTTTTAACTTTAGAACTGATTATAAGTTAGAACTTATTGGAGAAGAATTGGCATTGGGGACACATCTAAAACTAAATTCACTCTATACTCACTCATTTTCTTTTTGCATTAGTTTTTAGAGTTCAACTTTTAAAAATAAAAAAGTGTGGACATATATAATACAAAATGTGAGGCAAATAATAATTAAAATTATGTATTTTAGTCTCACATCAACACTGCAGACTTAAATTTTTGTTCGTCCTCGAGCAAACATTAAAGCTCATCACAAATTTATTAATACAAACACTTAGGCCATATACAAATTTCAAAACATCAAGTACACTAGTGAATATCCAATTTCAATCTGACCACCTTCTACGATGTAACTGATTTTCAGATTTACCTAATCTCATTGATTTCCAACTCGATTGAAATGACGATTGTGTGATTCATAAATGAAATCGATTGTCCAACAACAATTTCATCAGTTTTGTAACCTTCATAACTCATCTCACTTACCCAAGTATTTGATTCTCTTAACGATATATATATATATATATATATATATATA
>NC_028639.1:17797300-17809952 GCF_001406875.1 Solanum pennellii
ATATATATATATATATATATATATATATATATATATATATATATATATCACTGATGCTTGAATCGTCGGATATATGAGAACGATCCAAATCGAGTCGTGAGTGGCACCCACACTTAATCTCCTAGGTGGGAGAACCAACAAATTTAACCCCAACTTACAAAATACCAGCACAATGCGGAAGCTCAAAATCTTACTCACTCATTTTCTTTTTGCATTATTTTTTAGAGTTCAACTTTTAAAAAATAAAAAAGTGTGGGTCATGGGTCTGTTTGACTTTTGAAAAACTTAGGGTAGATTTGTGAATGTGAGGTCAAGGACTTATTTGTTGTTATTGAAACTTGGGGAAATAATATGACACTACAAAATATATTATAATCCCAATACATTTTTCAAAATATTATATTCTGATAAAATATTATTACTTCACTACAATTGAGGCGACGTTTCTTCTTCTCCAAGTGCAACATCTCGTCCCGTTTTTCATTTCATCTTTCCCATACACCTCTCTTTTAGTATAATCATACACTACTCTTCCCCATATATTTCTCTTCCCCCCATTAACTTAAACAAATGATTCAAACGCTTCTCACTTATTATTTTTCTCAAATCACGGTTCTCGCTTATCATCTTCCTCAAATCGTCATCTGTTTTTTTTTCACTCCAAGTTCAAAGCTTTCATATTTGGTAAGTTGATTCTTCTTTAATGGTATCTTTCGTTAATTTTTAGCCATATTTGGTTGTTTATTTGGTTATAGTAGTGTAATGATTTAATGACTCTTTGTTCTATTTGGTTGCTTTTTTTTTTAAAAAAAATTATGTTTATCTCGCCTATTGATTTTGAATTTTTTACTAAACTTTGATCGACTTTAGTGGCGTTTTCTGTCATTGGGATTGTTGATTTATGTTGGATTTGTTATTTATTTTGCATGCAGATTTACTCTGCTTATGTTAAAAAACTAGTGGTCGATAAATATATTTTGCTTGTAGATTATAAAGAATGACTAAAACTAGAGGTGGAAGTAGTAAATCATCTACTTCTGTTGCTCTAAGAAGTATTAAACGTAAGACTGAAGAAGTCTTGAAAACTTGTAAAAAGAAAAAAATTGTAGTCGAAGAATCCCAGCCTTATTCGATTTCTAAAACAATGGCAGAGATTGATAACTACCAAGACAATAGTGCTGATGTTGCTACTGATAATGTTGAGAGTAGTGAAGGAGAAAGTGATAGTGAGGTGAGAAGTAGAGACACTAATCGAGATGAGGATGATCCTCTATCCTTGCCAATTTGTGCGAAAAATATCTTAGGTGAGTTGTATGACCTAGCGACATGGTTAGATGAATTAAGACCGCTTCCAGCAAAGATCTCTGTAAGATCAAGGATGACAATTTATCACGAGTTTCGAAAAATTCCAATTCAAGAAAAACTTTATAATGAATTTAAGGGTACCTACTTTGGACATTTGAGCCACATTTCGAATTATTATAAGTTCAATGGAAAAAGTGTCACATGTTGTTGCGACGTGTCACAAGTGACCAAAAGTTGCATGAAATGTTGTTTTGTGTAAACGATAAGCCTGCATATTTTGGCTTACAAGAATTTGTATTGATAACGGGTCTGAATTGTTCAGCATACTCCCGTGAATCAAAATTAAACAAAATTCTTAAAAGAGGTGAGAATTTTCATTTCAAGGTGACAAGGAACTAAAATATCACTGGTGCAAAGTTGCTAACGTTAATAAGTAGTAGCAAATTAAATAAGGATAAAAAATTGAAGTGTTATTTAGTTTGGTTCGTCCACTCGATATTGCTTGCCCATGATCGGTCTAAGATTGTGATTCAAACCATATTAATATGGCAAATGTTTTGAATTTCTCTGGAAGTTATCCATGGTAAAGGAGTCCTTTGATTTAACATTGACCTATTTGAAGAATCAAATTAATTTGAGAAAGCAAAGGAAAATGTATGATAAAAAGAAGAATGCATATTATGCTCTATACAATTTTTCTTGGGCATTTCTGGTAAGTATTATCAACTATTTTGTCGATTTATGATATACTCTTATTTATTTGTGTAGTACTTCATAGTTCTATTTATTGGTTTGTTCTTTATACGGATTTCAGGTTTGGATATATGAAACTTTTTCATATCTTTGAAAATATGATTGGAAGTCCTTGGATACTCCACTGTCCTCCGTATACTAAGATGGTACACATCAAAGAGCGATGATTTAGTTGAAGGTGATCCATTCAAGTATAAGGGGAGAAGTATGAATATATACATTTATTTGTTATTATAAACAATAATTATATATTAGTAAATATTGTGTAATATTTATATGGTTTTTTAGATTGTGCACCCATACCTCATCCCTATTGTCTGTGAGAAGGAACAAAATTACTTGAAATTTTAAGCCATATACGGATGAAGTGAAGCACGTAGTCATTGATGTATTGAAGTCCCAATCAAAAGGTGTGACCGTCCTCACTAAAGGTGATGAACATTTGGGTGATCACAATGTACATTGTGTGAATTTTGTTTCTAGTAGACATAAAAATGTACCGGGTACTTCTAATGATGAGAATTCGAAAAAGAATAGAGATCATATCTTATTCATTGAGCAATCAATGATTGAAGTTGTTGCATGTGTACGGGAAGAAAAGTTGAGGAGAATTGACAAAAAAAAACAAAAAAAAAACAAGAAAAAGGTAAATTAATGTATATATTTATTATAGTGTAAGTAATTTATTCCTCTATTTATTGTCAAAGTAAAATAGTACATGTGAACATTACAACAGCTAATGAAAACTTTGTCACAGTTGATGAAGACTTTCCTACAATTAATGAATACTTTACGAATGAAGTTGATGAAGTATCAGTTGATGTTGTGGCAGTTGATAAAGTGGCAGGTGATGGTGTGGCAGTTGATAATGTTGTTGATGAAGTGGTATGTGCAGTTGATGAAGTGACAAGTGTTGATGTTGTTGCTGAAGTGACAAGTAGTGAAGTGGCAGGTGCAGTTGAGCCAATAACAGTTGTTGATGAAGTTACAGGTGTTAATGTTGTTGATGAAGTGGCAGGTGAAGTTGATGAAGTGGTAGGTGCAGTTGATCCATCCAGTGGCAGTTGTTGATGATGTGGCAGATGCAGTTGATCCAGTGACAGTTGATGTTGTTGATGAAGTTGCAACTGATGATGTTGCAATTGGTGAAGTGACAGCTGATGGTATTGATGAAGTGACAAGTGGTGTAGTGGTAGCTGATGTTATTGATAAAATAACAAATGTTAAAGTGGCAGATGCAATGGCAGTTGATGTTGTTGATGAAGTGGCAAAAGAAAAAAAGGAAGAACAAAAAAAGATGACACCGTTGAAGTGGATGTCATGAGTATCATTATGAAACTCAATGGTGACAAAAAAAACAACAATTGAAATGGTTTTGTGGTATTTGACATCGACAATGATGTTTGTTGTTTTGCAGAAAATTGAATTGGTTTTATGATTTTGAAGTATTTGTTGTTTTGCTGTTTGTGAAAAAATTGTACATATGAAAGATTATAAATGTTTATGGTTAATGGTGATTTTGAGAAACAATTTAACATAATTTATTATGAAGGCGTTTTATGAATCTATATTTTTATAGTATGTGATTTTTGCTTAACATGTTTTAGTGGTTTGTATGTTTAACATTATAGATTTTTATCACAATTGATTTATAACATTATCGATCAAAATTTGAAAGATATAAGAATTCAATAAATAGAGAGAAATATTTTTATTAATTCAATCTACATTCTTATTACACATTTTTAAAAAGTAAACACCAAAAATAAATCACACAATACAGTTTTAGGCGTTTTTCTTTTTTCTTATGCAAAAATCAACCTTTAGTTGATCTCTATCTCTTTCAGCATCCTGTAGCAACACTTTCAAGTGATTCCGCTACTCTTCGTCCTCTTTAAGAAAGTCATTAGCAGATTTATATTTTCTTTGGATTTCCGTAGCTTTGTTAATAATTCGAATTCGACAACGCCTTGAAAATTTGATGGGCTACTCATTGATGATTCATTTTCAAGCCACCTAAAAAAATAGCATATGCCAACTGCATAATTAAAGAATTATGGCCTGAACTTGTATCGGTGTGTGATGTTCTCAACGTAGCTGGATAACAACAATGACAATTGTAAGACTTTTTTTTGCTTTGGATGTTTGAGACATTGTAAAAATGGAGGTTTTTGAGTTGTTTATGAGGCATTGTCTTTCTTTTATACTATAAAAGAAGCAGATGTTACCGTTTAAAAAATGAATTGTACTTTTGTTACCGTTGTAAAATTTATACATGTAAAAATTTACTGAGTATAAAAATATATAGACCATGTATACAACCAATACATCTCTATGTGTGTGGTATACATTCAACCAAAGAGATTTACACTCTAACATTAGTAAGGTATATTCAGGTTTATGACTATATTAAAGCATTGTCTATACTTTACCTACTAGAAAAGGACGCTTATATAGACCAAATTTAGTGGAATTTAAAAAAGACTAAATTAATTAATAAAAAATTATATTTTTGAAACTTATACAATTAAATGAATTTAATTTCAAAAATATAATTTTTTATTAATTAATTTGTATTTTTTAAATTCCACTAGTTTGGTCTATATATAAGTGTCCGTTTCCAGTAGATAAAGTATCGACGATGCTTTAAAATAGACATAAATCTGAATATACCTTATTTTTGTCAGAGTGTAAATCTCATTGATCATTCGAGATTGATCATACACACAACACACACACACCAAACACAAACATGCATCGATTGATTAAGGGGTCTATATATTTTGATAACAGTAAATATTTACTTGTACAAATTTTACAATGTTACCTATGATCTTTTATTAATTCTTTAAGGAAAGTTAGGTAGAGTGTGTATTCAGATAATGTTTGCATTAGTCATTTTTGAATTACTTATAATTAGATTATTTCATATGGATAGTTTGATTAGGTGCATTAAAAATAATATGCATGATGATGATGATGATGATAATAATAATATAAAATAATAATAATATGCGTGACGACGACGACGACGAAGACGAAGACGAAGACGAAAACAACAACAACAACCACAACCACAACAACAACAATCACAATCACAACAACAACAACGCCGACAACAACGACGACGACGATAACAACAACGTCAACAACAACAACAACAACATTAAAATACAGAACTTCAGATTAATAATACACATTTTAATAGTGGATGGATGGACTCCATAATAAACACTAAAGACATCATACAAAGTTTATGTCATCTTTTGATTGATCTATATTAGATCAAGACTAAATACGATAATAGATGAAACTAAATTGATCAAAATGTTGTCAGCAAAAAAAAATCAGTAGCTTCCCTAGTAGCTTGATTATGTAGCTTACAAATTCAATCAAGCTTCTTTAAGATTTGTTGTTGTGCACGCATGTAGTTCTCTTGTGTCCGATTTTCTTACAAATTGAACATTTGTTTCTTCTCTTGCTCTTGAAATTATCACCGACACCTTTGACACATTCTTTTTTGTTTTCTTCCACGCTTGGTATCGACAAGAGGTGGAAGAATCTTCACATTAAGCAACTCTTATGGAACACGCCATTCCGACTCGACAAGGACAATATTAATAAAATCTAAGTATGCAAGGAGGTATGACTCAACTTTATACAAAGGCAAAGAGTAGTCATAAATGCACATACCATACTCGTTGCCATGCTTCGATCGCAAAGTGGGCATCGCGTGAGCACAAGGTATCTTGATCAAGTCATATTCCCAACAAGAACATGAATTTTCCAATAGTCCACATAGGTGGTAACACCTATACCAAACACGGTAAGTTAATTATCATCCCCGGTTATGTTCTACATATATAAGGACTCGCCCTCGATCATTTTCTTTCTCGCAATTTTTTTTGGCAAAAGGCACCTTTAATTGCCCATTGATTTAAGTATATATGCATGACTCTCCCTAAACAATTCTCCAAATCTCTTAGCAATCGAATTAAATATTGATGCCACGAGATACTTCTTTTGCTATCAACATATCATTGTGTGACTCGGCGATATTTGTGGTCATCACATCAAATCTATTGTCAGGAAAATGTGCCCTGCTCCAGTTCTCAAAACCTATATCATACTCAAGGATGATGGCTGCCGTGGGACATTTGTTCCTGAATTTGATAAAATAATGGTCAAACTCTTCAAAAGAATAAACCTTTGCCGTATTCTAGTAAAGATAAAGGTAATCTCCGCAACAATGATTTACGCGGAGATATTCACCGAGGTAACTCATATAATATGGTGATAATGATTGTAAACGTTCGCAATGTCATTGGCGATGCTCTTGTATCTATTCAAGATAAAATACAAGTCTGGTTCATCGACCACAATCTCCTTCAACTTCTCAAAGAATAATTTCCAAGCTGCATCATTCTCTTTGTCCACCACACAAAAGGCAATTTAATATAGATGATTCTTCGTATCTTGTGCAACAAGGCTCAACAACACACCCTCGTATTTACCATGTAAATGAATGCCATCAACTGCAATTACCTTTCTCACGCGGGCAAATCCCTTAATGCAAGAACCGAAGGCCAAGAAATAATATATGAACATATGGCTATCCTTGTTTACCATGATAGAATAGCTAGAACCAACATTAAGTGTCTTAAACATATAGGAAAAAGCTGGTAAGCATGAATATCCATTCTCCGCTGTCCCTCGGACCATCTCCTTGGCAACCACACATCTCTTCCAACATTTCCAATAACTTGCACTACAATGAAAAGAATTAAACCTAGCCCTTTGAATCTCTTTAATATTTCGACTCTTGCCATCACGATATATATATATATATATATATTTTTATACAAAGTGAAGCAACGACTTTGTTTGAGAGGTTTCTATGACTCATATTGGCATGTTCAACGCCATAACTATGCTCGCTAATGTACTTGTAGATACGAAATCTACCCGAACACTCATACTTCCTTGCCTGCAACATTCATGCACAGTTCTGAAATACACATTTCACCTTTAAATATTTAGTACAACTCCTCAAGTAGCAAAATCAAAAGACTTTTTTGCTGCCGCTTCAGCTAATAACAATTACAACTAATTCTTGTTACTGAAAGTTTGATTTATGCATAAATTAGTTCCATTGAGGAAGCAATGGCTGGATTGTGATTTCAATTCCTCTTCTCCCTGCATTTCTTCACAATATTTGCGACGTGATCTACCGCATCTACCGAATGATTTTCCACATTAATTGGATCATGTATATTTATTGAATGATCACCCAAACTTTCATTTGAATGATCACCCGATCTTTTATTTCCAATAGAATCATTGTCGTTGTCAAAGAATTTGTAGGTTCGATTGGAGGCCTCTTGTTGACGTGTATCCTCAATGTAGTCTTAGAGCCATTAATACCAATATCTAACATGTACAAGCTAACGTGTCAATCATTTTTTATGAATGGGGATGTATTTTTCCCCTCCCATTTACTTGATAGCTAATCACAAAGTCATTTGGCTCACAAGTTAACTCACTAGCCTCAATTACGCTTGAAATCATATCATCATATGAACCATTGTGACGCAACACGATGCTCACTATCATCTTACGGAAGATTTCCAATTCCAGCTTTTGGAAGTCTCCTCCCATACTCCCATATAATCTCCAACAACAACAATAAATTCGGCTACTATCATTAGAGACTACACATATCTATAATAGATAACAGTATCAGTCTATGAGGGTACGGAATCCATACAAGAACGTGACTAGATGAATTTGAGTTCAAAATTCAGCTTCTGCAATGGAGAAACATATTTTTAAATGCTTTTAAACTACTAAAATGTATCTGTAATGAGTTATAAAGTGATTATTATGGAAGATTTCTCAAATTTCTAAAATAGAGGGAAACTAATTTTGCTTCTTTGTTTTGAAATAAAATGGAGTAAACATGAAAATGGAGTAGGAGATGATGATAATTTTACCTTAGAAATGGATATCACCGTCAAAAAACTCGCCCGAATCGACAAATTGTCAGCAGCAAATACGACAAAAAACAAGCTGATTCTTCCATGTTTCTATTTGAGACTTTTTTTTATAATATAAATTTTAAAAATTAGAAATAAATATATTATTCCAAATATGTTGGAAAGGGGGAGACTAAAGTGGAGATATGGAAAGTTGGTGGGGTCTTTTGTATGTGTCAAATAGGGCACATTGATGATGTCATCAATAGTGGGTATACCACTAATTTTTCAAGACTTGTGACTTAATGTCACATTAAGTATTTAAGGTGACTATTTTGCCAACTCTCCCCTCTTTTATTTTCAAGGTAAGGGTAAGGCCTGCACAAACTCTACATTCCCCAAACCCCACTTGTGAGACAACAATGGGTATGTTATTGTAGTGATAGTGTAATTGCAACCGAAATCCTAAAGAATTTATTTACGTTAATATCCCATATGAAACCAAATTTAGTTGAAATGATTAGGAAAAAATAATTTACCAATCTATTTAATGAAAATGATGAAAAAGTATCCCACCACTCCATTTGAAAATTTTAATTTGTAGTCCAATTTATCTATGCATACTGATTCATGAACTCCACAACATGCTTAGATGTCACAACTAAGCTAATTCTAATAATAAGTATTTCATCTTGAAATATAGGATTTTTTCGTGCAACATCTTTAATGTTTAGTGATTAGACGGATTTTACTTCACAAATTAACTAAAAAGGTTGCATCTTGAAATATAGGATTTTGTCATGCAGCCTCAATCTCAAGACAATTGTAATGACCATCTTGGTCATTTCTGTGTTTTGTCTTTTGAGAATCGTTTAGAGCATTTCTATAGCGATCCCAAGTCATTTATTACTTGTTGGGACCGACAGTTCGGTCACTTGGTCGTTCATTTGGTTATTGTGCGAGTTTTAGTGTTTTGGAGCTTATGAACCTTGAACGATTACTTTCGATCAAAAGTTCAAGAAGATGACATCGAAATCCAATTCTAACGATTCCATCAGCTCCAGAAGGGTCATTNAGGGGGACTAAAGTGGAGATATGGAAAGTTGGTGGAATATTTTGTATGTGCCAAGTAGGGCACATGGATGATGTCATAATAAGTGGGTATGCCACTAATTTTTCAAAACTTGTTACTTAATTTCCAAATAAGTTTGAAGAGTGACTATTTTTCCAACTCTCCTAACTTATTGGACATTATAATTTGTAAACTATAGAGTTTATAGAACTTAGAACTTCAATGTGATGAACTTGTAACTTTAGAAATACTTGAGAATTTTAGGATTTATGAAGTTAAACTTAAGATTTTTTTGATTGTATAACTTTTAAACTTAAGAATTAATTAAAACTTGAAACTTTAATGTCATGAAGTGGAACTCTAGAAATACTTGAGTTTTTGGATTTTTGAACTTACACTAGGAAAAATTATTGAATTATTTTGATTTTTATATGATTTTTTTAACTTTAAATTATATATATATATATATATATATATATATATATATANGAACACTTAGTACAAATTTTAGCCCGATCCAACGGTTAGTTAATCGGGAAACACGATCTGAACGTTGATGGTCGGAGAAAAAGACTGCAGCAAAAGAACCCTTTTCTTTCTCTCTTTTCTCTTGTTGAAAGCTCTCTCAAAAACCTCTCTTATATTCTAATGTCTTTCAAAGACAATACCAATGATCAATTGATTATTATCTCAAAACCATCCTCTATTTATAGAGTTGTGCTTTTCCTTACAAAGCCAAAATCAACTACAAATAGGATTACAATTCCAATCCTTTTCCTAATAGAATTGAAAACCAAATAAAAGAGAATAATTCCAATCCTTTTCCAAGTAGGATTAGGCCATGAGCCTTTGGCTGGAACATGGGCAATAGCCCAACACATCTTTGAGTCCATTTCGAAAATGATAGGGTCAGTCCTGCTATCTTTGGACCATTTGAGACCAAAAAGTATTGCATGTGTTTCATCTAAGTTATTTGAGCAAAAGATCATATACAAACTATGAAGGTCATTATCAAGTTACCTTGAAATGCCTCCACCTCCTACATTTTTATCCTAGTCACCGAGCTACCATAATTGTTTAGATTGCATATTCTGGCAAGGCTTCATCCAACAAACTGCCATGGAGTTATCCGTGGCTTGTAGCCATTTGACTGGGAGCAAAAATCTATCCAGGGGAACAAAATCGAAATGTTTTCTTATAGAAATCTTGAGTTTGAAGAAAATGTCATATATAACTTTAGAGAAGGAAGTTATGACTTTCCCAAACCTATAGGTACATCTTTTTTTTTTCTAGTTCTCATATATAAGTTTAGAGCTAAGATCCCACCAACTTCACACGAGGCTACTATGATTTTGATGAAGTATTCCTGGAGAGTTTGCAAAGAAAGACCATACCTTATTGGCATAGATGATGATAACTAGGATTGGATATTTGTTGTTGAAATCCATTATTAACGTTATTCTTTTGATACTTCACAATGGTATCAGCTAGGGGGAGTCTCTTGGTTATGATCCTCCAATCTAAAAAAGGAAGTCTTTTGTGCCAAATCATGTTGAGAGTGTCATTAATGTTTTTCCTATCCATATATGGTTGTCTTGAGTTCTGAGTCTCCACCATATTTTCATAGCAAAAGATTCTTGGCATTCTTTCTTTGGAAAACAGACTTTGTCCCCGAAAGCTTAGTGTTTTTTTTGTTTTTACCTTTCTTTTTGACCCGATAAAAATCAGCCAGGTACTTGTCTATTTGAGTCAAAAATCCTTTAAGAGGGGTAATGGCTGCCGATAGATCCATAATTTGTTGAAAAGTATAACTGTTATGCCCCATATAAGAGTTGGTTGTCTTTCCATGCTCATTCTTTCTACAACATCTTCGTGGTGATATCTGTGAAGTAGCTTATTTTCTTCCTACCTGCAAAAATGGTAATGTTGTTTTTTGAGAGAACCTTGTTACCTTTTAATGAAAGCAGTCTGATTTTCAGAGATAAGATTAGGGTGAAAATAGTTAAGCCACTATGTTTGACAAAATCTTATTTGTGAAGTTACTGAGTCTAATATGTCTCATTTGTGAGAAGCTAGTAAGTGCTTCCACTTTGGGAATAAGAATCAAACAAGAACGACTGAGATATTACCTGCAAAAAAAAACACGAGCAAAATTAGTAACATCATGTTTAGTGATTTTCGATCAAACAAACCACTGTAGCAATCTGGTTTCGGGGCACTTTCATTGTTTAGATCCTTAATTGCTTCTAGGATATCATTTTCACTGGGTACTCTGGTAAGCCTAATTTATAATGACGTTGTCTTATTGATTTAGAGTACTATAGTCAGTACTATTATAGTATTATCTATCTTTGATAAAAAGTTGACTATAGAACTTAATAGTTGCCTCCCCAATTTGATTAGGATCTTCAGTCCAGATGCCTCTCTCATCCTGAACGTAGTTTCTTCTTCTTTTGTGTTTGATAACAGTAAACAAGTATTTATAGCATTTGTCTCCTTCCGGGATCTATTGAATGTTGAATTTTTATTGAAGTATGTTGTTATGCAGTGTGAGATATCTGGTGTATTATGATCCCATCGGTTTCATCAATGGTCCACTATTTTTTTTTTTCAAATTGAAAGAAACAATTAAAAATAGTTTAGTGACTATCAAAACTGAATGGAATATACTAAGTATGAAACATAAGTTTTAAATAAAATATCTGAAATTAAAAAAAACTCTCTAAAACTGTCTATCTACGAAGCCTATATTATTGAGGAAGGATGTCGGTACAAGACCCATGACACCTCAAAACTACTAGTTGGAAAGTAACTATCAAGTCTTCTAGAATGCAAGGAGGCTCACCAAAGCTAATGGACTGTAGAGTTATCTCAACAAAGCGCCCGTTGATAATCATGAATACCTATATTTTCATCATAAAAGGATGCAGGTCGAATGACATCAGTGCATGGAATGTATGAGTATGTAATATCGTTGAGGTAAAAAATAACTGAAAGCAACTCAACTAATCAATACATGAACATGAAGTGAAAACCATTTAAGCTCTACAGTAAAATATACAATAAAAGCAACATGAAAATAATATACTTTACTTGTGGGAAGTTTCTCTAACCGACAATCATTACTATGATTCTAACAATGATACAACATCCCCCCCCCACATTGCAAGGGTCCATCCTACACCTTGTCAGGGGTATAGGATGATATCGTTACTATGGATCCATCTAATTACCCATCTCAGAGCAGTGTGGAGTCGCATAAAAAATCAATGTTATCCTATCCTAGGTTGGCTACGTAGTGTTATGGAACTTTCGAATCACAAAAGACTCTAATCTAACTCGCTGCTCGAAACTACATCCATAATGATTAAATAACTTTGTGGTCAATCCGCCCATTACAAAGAATGTAATCCTTACATTACTTGAAATGCTTTTCAAAACATGAGACATATATATATATATATATATATATATGTATGTATGTGTGTATATATATATATATATATATATGTGTGTGTGTGTGTGTGTGTGTGTGTGTGTGTGTGTG
>NC_028639.1:17810691-17812858 GCF_001406875.1 Solanum pennellii
ATATATATAAAACATTAGAAACTCCTACGTCTTTAAGAAATAGAACCTTTAAACTTTTTTCTCAAAACTCATATTACTTCCTCAAAACTCAATTTAAAACTCAAGTGTTGGTTTTGAAAATCTTTTCAAGATTTATAACTCAAAATAAGATTCATGCTGAATTATAGATATGAACAAATCAACTCAAGGATCTCAATAAAAGTATAAAAATTCAATACCTAGGAATAAAATTTCAAAAGAATTAGGAATTCAAGAATTCAAAATCTACTTATCTCAAGAATATTCAAATTTTAGCGGTAGAATGCTGATTTCCCTTTTAGTGATTTAAAAGTAGATGTAGGGCATGAGGACGAACTAGTCCAATACTATGATAACCTTACATACATGGAAGAACAAGGTTTGTAAAGAATCTTGAAGAATATTGAAGCAGAACTTGATTAGAAGCCTTGAAACCCTAGCTTGAAGGTAAACAATCAAGATACCCTTTCTTGAGATTCTTGAATTAGTTTCTTGAAATCTCTATGACTAAGAATTATGATTTTCATTAGTGATTCATAATTGTATGGAAGAATATGAGTTGTAAATAATGGAATTATTGGAGAAAAACTTACCTTCAAGAAGAATCGTGAAAATTATTAAAAGAATCTCTAATGAAGTCTTCTACATTGATTTTTCATTGAGGTTTTCCCTAGGGTTTGAGAGAGATGAGAATAATGGATTAAAAGATGAAAATCTGATTGTTTTGAGCCATTTAGTATTAAAGAAATTC
The DNA here is from genome assembly GCF_001406875.1 of Solanum pennellii. Lineage (NCBI taxonomy): Eukaryota > Viridiplantae > Streptophyta > Magnoliopsida > Solanales > Solanaceae > Solanum > Solanum pennellii. The sequence goes on from NC_028639.1 coordinate 17,811,461, forward strand.
GTTTAGAGTTTTCTTGGAGGTAAAAAAGATAAAAAGACCATTTTAATGCTTTCCGTTCGGCTAATTCATCACTGCACTGTATCAGTTACTAAAATTGTCATAACTTTTTACTCAGAAATTGAATTGACATGAAATTAGCGATGTTAGAAAGAAGATTTTAATATCTTTAATTTGATAGGTTATGCGCCATGTAACTCTTTATATTCTAAGATATGGTCGTTTAAAGTTGACCCAAGTAGAATCTTACATCAAAACTTAATCGATAAGGAAACTTTCAACGCTACTTTGTGCTAGGAATTTTTATTGACCTTAAATTGATGTACAAAATAATTCCCACACTAAATAATTTACTTATATACATATGCGTAAATTATGAATCACCCCATATGACCGTACAAGTAATGAAAAATGTTTGAGTCTTAACTTAGAAATTATCGGGGTGTTACAATATCTTTCCGTTGAGATCATTCATCCTCGAATGACGGCTGGTATGAGAATTGAAAAGGGTTACTCTTACTTTATTCATGTCTAACTCGAAAACACAAAGTACTTAACATAGGGTGATCATTCTGATCTAAATCACAAGATTCGGGTTCTATACCCTTTGTAAAAATTTCATCCCAAGAACACTACTCCTTACTGCTATTCAGCTAACCTTGAGCGCCTATCACGAAACACCTAATGTATCACACATGCTCCACTTTTTTACAACACCGCATTCAAGGTTAAAACCTTAACCACCGCATATACTCCTACTAACCCACTTTCTAAGAACTTCTCATCCTCTCAACATCTCTACCAACTTAACTTTCATGCATTACCACCAGAAAGATGACTTAGTACTAATTGGAAAAAAAATTATATCCTTCTTCCACCATATTCATAACTATATCTCCTGCATCTGCAGTGAGCCCATACACTATTAGTGCTGGCATCGCGCGCCATTGATGCGCCAGGGGCCCCATGTCTGTCACGACCCAAATCGGGGACGCGACTAGCACCACATTTACCCTCCTATGTGAGCGAACCAATCAATCTAACCTTTAACATTTTAATACAATATCAACAGAAGAAATGCGGAAGACTTAAACTCATTAATAAAAACAATTCAAAACTATTATTATTGTCCCCAAAATCTGGAAGTCATCATCACAAGAACATCTATCCTCGAATTACTAAACTAAAACGTCTAAGAAGCTAAAACAATAAAAGCTAGTCCATGCCGGAAGTTCAAGGCATCAAGACTTGAAGAAGAAGACCCAGTCCAAGCTAGACGCGTTAGCTCACCCTGAATTTCCGAAGGTAGTGAAGACTGGCTAGATCTACTGTTGAGTTGAAGTTGACGGAACGTTCGCTGCATTCCACAAATAACAAAGAAGAAAACATAAAAGTAGGGGG
>NC_028639.1:17818805-17821825 GCF_001406875.1 Solanum pennellii
GATTACAGAGAGTCGATTTTCAGTACCCAATTTCAGAATTCTATGTATGCTGAAACGAGACATCTGTGACGGGCCGTCGTGCCTATGACGGTCCGTCGTGATGTCCGTAATCTTAGCCAGTTTTTCCAAAAATAAATCTGCTGCTCAAAACGACTAAACAGGTCGTTACAATGTCTCTTTTTCTCTATTTTTCATCCTGTATGCGTTCTTTCAAATTGTATCTTTTCTCTCTTCCTAATAATAAATATCTATTCCTTCATAAATAATTGATATATCATATATATGCTAATCATTACTCTTAAATTCACATTTCAAATCAAGGTAACTTTTTTTAAAAGTTCAATAGAGTCCTTTTGGTTCATTTTGAGAAGTTTCTTACAATTATCTATAACTTGATCTAGGACTTGAGTAAATGAGTATGAGAATGAGAAGAATTGACTTTCATGTATCCAAATGATTATAAGGGAACTAAATTTCCCAAGAGTAACACTTTTACAACTAAAACGAGAGAACATTGATTTCTAAATGAGTTTATGAGAAGGTTTTGAGTATTACCTCTTTTAGGAGGATCTTCTGAGTAATAACCTCAAGTTGAGAAAGAGATTTTTTTATACATTTGAGCATGAGTTGTATGTATAATTGAGAGTAGTATTGAGCACTGATATGGGGATGAGTTTAGAAAATGCACATTCCTTATAAGCCATGTAGCAAACATGGGTAAAGGGTTATCATTTTTAGATGATGTCTTATTGCTCTTAAGCATGGAGTTCTATACCCCGACAAGGTATTGGACAACTTTCGCAGCGTGTGTGAGACATTCTATCATTACATAACTCCTAGTGATGGTTGCCAGTTATAGAATATCCCAAATAAGTGTAAATAGTTTATTATTGTACTTTTATACATATTGAGTTGATATCTACTGTCTTAAAATCTTTATACATTTAATCTCTGATTATTGCATTCACATTTGAGTTGAGATGAGGTGAGTATGTCTTCACATGTTATCAGTCAGTACTTATGTTTCAGTTATCCCCTTACATTCTCGTATATTTAATGTATTGACGTCATTCGACCTGCATCGTATTTATGATGTATATACACGTGTTCAGGGTCATTCAAAAGTGCTTTGTTGATAACATTAGCACTACATCTAGCCTTGGTGAGCTTCGTTGCTTTTCGAAGAAATCCGCATTTATATTTTGCTTTGTTAAGGTGTCGTGGGTCTTGTATTGATATCTATCATATTGTTTAGAGTCTTCATAGATAATAGTTTTTTATGTATTATTTTTCCCGTTCCCCTTGTTGATGTGCCTTTGAGACCTTGAATTGATTAGTTATGGTATTAAAGTACTTTCGGACATTATGGAGTTAGGCTATGGTTTAGCCCCTATGAGTTAGTCTTCGCATTGAGTTCCTATTTCATTTAAGTAGGTTTTATGCTAAGTAGCCAGCCAAGCCAAGGGTTCACTTGGGGTCCAATGATGGTTCTCGAGTGCCAACCACATCTCGGATGTAGGCTCGGGGCGTGAAAAACTTGATATTAGAGCACAGAGCTTAAGAGTCCTAGGGTGTCTTGAAGCAATGTTTGTAGAGTCCTTGTTATAGGTGTGAAACATTTCACATCGATAATTAGAAGTCTACAAAATTTAGGAAAACGTTTCACTTACTTCTTACTCTTTTTTATGTGATAGATTTTAACTCTATAAAAGTTTCTTTCTAATTCGTGCATGCGCTTATCTTTCAGGTCATATACTGCGAAGATCTATTAGAGGATTTCATGCTAGGAGAAATCTCAATCCTCAAGAGCGAGAGACTCCCAATGCACCAGAAGTGCAACCCCCTCAGGAAGATGTCACCAATGTTGAATTCAAGAATGTTATTGAGATGGTGACTCAATTTCGATCAAAATGGTCAAGAAAGAGGTGTTCATAAGGGTGTGGCTAATACATCTATGATCCATGAGTTATTAAGAATGAATCCCCTAGAATTCACTGGATTAAATTTCACTGAGGGTTCAAAGAACTTTATGGAGAAACTGCAGAAGGTGTTTGAGGTTACGTATTTTGATGATGTTGGCCATGTGAAGTTTGGTTCATACCAACACAAGGGTGTTGCTAGGATTTGGTATGACCAATTGAAGAAGAGCAGGGCTGAAGGGGACCATTGATAAGTTGGGTTTTTTTTTAGAATTCCTTCTTAGAGCATTTCTTTCCTTAGGACGAATTAAAAAAAACAAACGCTAACCCGGTGGTTGTGGTGGTGAGTTAGATATTTTAATTCTCAAGCTTCTTACATGTTGGATTGAATTTGAAGATTTTTTTTAATAATGGTTCACTTAGGTTGTTTGACCCTTCTACAATGTCTATCTCCATTTCATCAGTTGGATGAGACAGAACATGAATATATTTATCTATCTATATCTATCATGCCTCGAGCCTACACCCTAGACGTGGCCAGCACTTGAAGACCATTGCTGGCCTAGAGCGAACCCTTGGTTTGGCTTACTTAACTTAGAGGAAGACTTAAACACAAGCGACAACTCAAGAAATAACATAAAGAAATACTTAGCCAAAATGGAAACTTAAGTCTTAATTCTTTGCAAGTGAAATTAAAAGACTTAAGAAACTAATACAGTCTGTCTATGAAGCCTCTAAAATAAAGAGGGATATTGGGATAGGACCCCCAATCATTCTAACAACTAAAAACCAAAATAATAAATGAATAATAAAGATGTCCTCCGGAATGAAGGGAGGCTCACCAACAGACTCTGAGTTGCTCACTGGATCAACGGGACGCCAGATGTTGATTCTAGTTACCTGCGTCTACATCATAAGACGATGCAAGAAAACTGACATCAATACATTGAATGTACGAGTATGCGAGTTGCAATGCTAAAACAACTTAAGCTTGAAAAAGAGTAAGAAGGAAACACTTACCTTGGCTCTTCTCAACTCAATATAAAGCAGGGAAACACATAATATATATATATATATATATATATATATATATACATACAT
>NC_028639.1:17822346-17840812 GCF_001406875.1 Solanum pennellii
ATATATATATATATATATATATATATATATATACATACATGCATATATATATACACATACATAAAAAACTTTAAAGAAACTGAAAACAATCTTAGTTCATTAAAGATAAAAGAATAACAAACTTAACTTTACTCATTTAAGGTAATATAACTTTTATGCGAGATTCTCTAACCGACAACCATCTCTATGAGCCTAAGTGATGGTACAACGTGTTACCTCACGTTGCCGAGGACCATCCTATACCTTGCCATCGATATATGACCTCACTAAACTTAATGGATCCACCAGCTTAACTTAAGCGATCATCTAAAATGTGATCCTTTAATGCCCATGATGGCTACATGTATATGCAGACTTGAGTTATTATGAACTCGCACCCCCATATTGGTGCTAAATACTACTCCCAAAAATATACTTAGCTTATGTATTTATAAAACAACTTCTTTCTCTGGGTTGAGATACTTTTCTCAACACTTAGCTTTATAAGCTCTCTTGGAATCAATTTTCCCTTTTCTTTCTCAAATATCTTTTAGAAAATCTTAGTTTCCTCGTATCTAGGTGTGATAAACATTTATAAAATCTTAGGGAATACTTAGTTCCCTTATAGCTTTTGAGAAATGAACTCAACTCTTTAATCTTTACTTATCTTGAAACTTTAGTCTTAAACAAAGTTAAAACGCTGTTAATGACCCTTGAGAACTCTTAAAAACTTTGGTATGACTTGCTTCTTAACTTCTAGACTTTACTTTTAACTTCTTTGACTTTGATATTAACTATCGTTGAATTGGATTATGGAGTCAAGGTTCATGATATCATGTTTATGGATGATTTATTGATGTTTAGATGTATCTTATAATGTTGGAATCAACTAAAAAATATGGATACATCACTTAGGAACTAATACAAAAAAGTGGGTAAAGAATGGGGTGAACCGGCGGCATTAGTTCTCTAAGAGGCGTGGGGTGACAAGACCCAAACTTTAGAGGCTAAGTTGGGGCGCTCTGACATGCGTGACGCCCCAAGTCCCTATGCATAGAGATTTTTCTTTGGGGCTGTGGGAGGCACAACGCCCCAATCCCTGTACCTAGGTGTTCTCAACTTTTGTCCTTTGTTTTTCATCTCTAAACCTTCCAAACTTTCATGGTTCCTTCCCAAAAATTTAGGATAATTAGTATCCTCAATAGACAATAGATTTTACTCTAAAAACAACCCGGAGACAGGAATCAAATCAACACTAGGAATTTAACAACTCAACCAACAAGAATTCGACAATGTTCTTCAAGAACTTCACATATTAACATGTAAAAAACTCACAAATCATTGAATTGAAACAAGTTTGGTGTGTGGGTGAACTGAACCAACTCTAAATTATCTCACATACTTTTATAGGGATCACCCGGGACGAATTCCACTCGCAAAGATTGACGTTCTTGGAGAATCCTTGACTTCTCTTTACCTTTCTCTTCTTTTCTCTCTCTCCAAGCCCTAAGCGTAATTCTTATTTTTTCCAAACTGAAGTAAATTTAGTTTTTACCCCAATAAATCCCTAAAACAACTTAATTAAATTAGATTAGGAAAAGCGAACTTTACCCTTCCCAAGTTCAGATGGGACTTTCCTTAATCCAATAGCTTAACTGTCGGAAGGCATATCTCACTCATACGATATCAAAATAGCGCAAAATCGGCGACTTTTGAAAGATTATTGTAAGGAATTTCCACCCATATCTGGAACTACTTCTAACTCATTCTGAGCTAGGACCTATGGTCGTTTGAAAATGACAAAAAACTCACTTTCCTAACTTGAACAATTTTTGATATTTTTTTTATTCTTTCCAAAAATAAATAATTCAAGATTTTAACCTTTTTTCTAGTCGTTTCTAGTTGCGAAATGTAACAATATCTACCCCTTGGGAACATTCGTCCTCGAATGAAGTTAGTCTTACTAGACTTAGTAACACTAAGTTCAAACACTTATAAGAAAATACAACCAAAAAACATTTTTACTCAATATTAGATAGTACTAAGAAGAAAATTAGTACCCTGGTCTGCATTTTCTCTGGGTTCAAAGAGATGTGGATATATTTTTTCATGTCCTCCTCAGCTTCCAGAGTAGATTCTTCAAAAAATTGGTTCCTCCACAGGACATCAACTTATGCTAACTCTTTTTCTTAACTTGCGAACTTGGCGATCTAGGATTTGCACAAGAATGTCCTAATAAGACAAGTTATCTTTGATCTCAATATGCTCAGTCGGAATGATAGGGGAAGGATCACCCATGAAATTCATTAACATTGAGATATGAAACACCAGAGAAATTGGTGCTAACTCTTGTGGTAGCTCCAACTCATGAGCTACATTTCCATCCCTCATGGCTATACGATAAGGTCTAATATACCATGGACTCAGTTTCCCCTTCTTACCAAACCTCATAACACCCTTCAAGGGTGAAACTTTCAAATAAATCCAATCATATACTTTGAACTCTAATGGCCTTCTCCTAATATCAATGTAGGATTCTTGATGACTCTGGACCATTTTAAACCTCACTTATATCACCTTCACCTTCTCCATATCTTGGTTAACTAAATTTGGTCCTATCAAGTCTGCTTCACCAACCTCAATCCATCTAATAGGAGATATGCATATTTTTCCAAAAAGAGCTTCATATGGAGCCATCTCGATGCTAAAGTGGTTACTATTGTTGTAAGAAAGCTCAATGAGAGATAGGTGATCATCCCAATTTCCCTTGAAATCAATCACACAAGCCCTTAACATATCTTCTAAGGTCTAGATAGTATGCTCTGCTTGCCCGTCAGTCTGAGGGTGAAAGGTAGTACTTAAGTTCACCTTTGAACACAAACCTTTCTGAAAAGATTTCCAAAATTGTGCAATATATTGTGCACCTCTATCTTAAATAATGGGTAATGGAACTCTATGAAGCCTTACCACTTCTTGAATGTACAACTTAGCATAATCCTCTGTTGAATGAGTAGTCTTTACCTATGAAAGTGGTCTGATTTTGTCATTCTATAGACAATCATTCAAATAGAATCATGTTGCCTGCCAAACCTTGGTAACCATGTACTGATGTCTATATTAATAATCTCCCACTTGCATTCTGGAAGTTCTATATTCTAAGACAATCCTCCAGGACTTTGCTGTTGTAATTTAACTTGTTGACAATTGGGCACTTGGCAACAAACTATGCAATGCCTTTCTTCATATCTTCCCACCAATATACTTGTCTCAAATCGCGGTACATCTTTGTGAAACCCAGATGAATGGAATATTTGGAGATACGAGCTTTTTCCATGATCATTTCTTCAAGTCCATCAACCATAGGCACACACAACCTACCTTGATATCTTAATACACCATCTCCCCCTTTTTCAAAAGCTAATACTCTTTTATTATGAAAATTTGCCTTCAATTAAAGCAAAATGGGATCTTGGTATTGCTTTGCTTTCACTTTTGACACTAATGACGATTTAGCCCCATTATTTCCCACTATCTCTCCTTCTAAGAAATCCCTTAGTCGTACTCCTAAGTGTGAAAATGTATGCACATCTTTTGCTAGTCCTTTCTTCACTTCTTCAAGATGGGTGGTACTACCCATCGACAACCTGCTTAAGACATTAGCAACCATATTATCCTTACCTGGGTGGTAATGAATGCTCATGTCATAATTTTTAATCAATTCTAACCTTGTCTGAGATTAAGCGCTTTCTAAGTGAACACATATTGGAGGCTCATTGTGATCAGTGATTATATCAACATGAACACCATACAAATAGTGACATCATATTTTTAAGGCAAAACTACAGCAGCCAACTCTAAGTCATTGGTTGGATAATTCTTCGCACGAACCTTTAGATGTCTGGAGGCATAAGCTATAACCTTGCCATTATTCATTAGAACATAACCCAAACCAACTCTTGATGCATCACAGTACACAACAAAACTTTGAGTACCCTTTGGTAAGGTTAAAACTGGGCAGTAGTCAACCTTTTTTTCATTTCTCGCTGAAACCTTTTCTCAGAAGTTTCAAACCATTGAAATTAACTGTCTTTTTAGTTAACTTGGTTAAAGTAGATTAAATAGACAAAACCCCCTTAAAAACCTTCTATAATGTCTAGCCAACCTAAGAAACTCCTTATATCTCTTGGAGACGTGTGTCTAGGCCAACTCTGAACTACTTCTATCTTTTGGGTATCAACTTTACTTCCATTATTGGAGACAATGTTTCCCAAGAATGCAACAGAATTAAGCCAAAACTAACATTTTGAGAACTTAGCATATAGCTCCTTATCTTTCAAAGTCTGAAGAACTCTTCTGAGGTGATTAACATAATCCTCTTTATTCATTGAATATATTAGTATGTCATCAATGAAAATGATAACAAACATATCTTAACAAGGCTTAAAGATATTATTCATAAGATCCATGAATGTTGCAGGCACATTGGTTAACCTAAAAGACATGACCAAAAATTCATAATGCCCATATCTTGTTCTAAATGTTGTCTTTGGAATATCACATTCCCTAACTTTCAACTCATAGTAGACTGATATGAGATCAATTTTCGAGAAGTAGGAATTACCCTGAAGCTAGTTGGAAAGATCATCAATCCTTAGAAGAGGATATTTATTTTTGATGGTAACCTTGTTCAATTGGCGGTAATCTATGCACATCCTAAGGGAACCATCTTTCTTTCTCACAAACAAGGCCGGAGCGCACCAAGGTGAGACACTTCGTCGAGTGAAACCCTTATCTAATAGATCTTTCAGTTGTTCTTTCAACTCTGCTGGTGCCATTGTATATGGCAAAATAGAGATAGGACGAGTATATGGAATGATCTCTATGTTAAAGTCTATTACTTTCAGGAGGGACTTTGGGTAAATTATTAAGAAAGACTTTTGGAAGCTCTTATACTATAGGAAGTGATTTAATGGGAGGTACCTCAGCACTTGAGTCATTAACTCGAACTAAGTGATAGATACAACCCTCTGAAACTAACTTTCTCGCCTTAAAGTACGAAATGAGACAACCCTTAGGCACTGCTGAACTACTACTCCACTCTATGACTTGATCATTAGGAATCTGAAACTTAACAACTCGAGTCTTACAATATATTGATTCATAATATAACAACCCTAAAAATGGATAAGATAAGAAATGTGTCAAGAATGCCTACGATTATACCAGGGTTCACACGGATTGATGCGCGTATAATCAGACCTCGGAACCCTTGCAAAAACCAATCCAACTAACTTAGGAAGTTAGTTGAGCTTGGAAAGGTTGGGTCCAACCATGTAGGGCTCTCGAATAAGAAGATTTACTTAAAGGAGTCTTTACCGGACTTAAAAAGAAGAAATCTTAGGTTTGAAGGGTCTAGGGGTAAAATGGTCTTTTTCCTGGCTAAGGGTAGTATCATAATTACCCTAAATATGTAATTAATTATTTAAGTAATAAAGTTGAGGGACAATTTAGGGAGAGAGGGCCGAAATTGAGCCCTTTAAATGAAGTCTTGCTCCACCTGGGTTCGAACCTAAGTGGGAGCAATGATTTAATTTGATTTTTTGTTATTGGTGAATTAATTTAATAAATGAATAAATAATGGCTTATTTAAAAAGTAAAATCAGATTTATTATTAATTATTATTTATTTATTTATTAAATAAGTTTTTTTTTTTAAAAAAAATTGACTATGTCTTGCCAACTATCCTAGTTTTAAGAGGCACTATCTCACACAAACTCTCTCTCTCACGCCTAAATCTCTCTCTCTATCATCCAAATTGTTTTTCTTGGCTTCAAAAACAGAAGATAAAAACATTAGAAAACAATCAAAATTTCTATACACTCAAAGAACTTACAAAAATAAAAATATACAAGCAAGCAAGCTAACTTAAGAAACGAAAACTTTGTATCATCTTCTCGACGGGTAAGGTGGGAGTTTCTGTGTTGGACGTTGGGTTGGTGGTGATTCTGGGCAGCAACTTTGAGTGTTGAACAACACCAAGAACAGGTATGGGTTTTCTCTCTTGGAATCCTTTCTCCAAGAGAAATTTCTTTCTACCAAATTTCAACGTATGAAACTAGGGTTGTCCCCTTTATTGTTGTACTCCTTATCCCTAGTCTCCTTCCGATTTCAATCTAAATTAGTTTAGAAATCATGTTGTTTGTATGGTTGCTGGTAGCTAAGTGTTAAATATGATGTTCTTTATGATTTTATGTTTGGAAATAGTAAGCATGTTCAACAATGTCAACCTAAAATGATGTGGTGCAATGTGTAAAATGTTTGTTGTTGTTTTCCATTTGAAGTCTTAAAATGGCTTGTTTGATGATTGGAATTATTGTGCATAAGGTGTGTAAATTGTGATGTAAAATGAAGTGTAAGGTGCCTGATCTTAAGTGGAAAAAAAATCTAAGCTAAAACAACAATGAATCTACACCTAAGAATTTGTTAAACGAATTGTGAAAGTACCTCAAAACGAACGTATGAGTGTTGTTAAATAAAGGCTAGAAATTTAATAAAATTTCCAGCACTTGGTGATGGAATTTTCGGCCAAAATACTTGAGGTTGAGAGGTTTAAAAATATATTTAAAACATGTGAGGTCAGTGGGGATTGAACCTAAGACCTCACTACATGAAAAATGAAAAAAATAAATGAGAGGTGTGGGATTTGAACCCACAATCTCTCGGCCAAACAAGAGAATAAGAAGTGAATTTTAAATTGATCAAAATAATGGGAGGAGTGGGATTCGAACCCACTACCTCTTGGCAGAAGGAGGAGACAAAGAGAGAAATTAAAAAGAAAATAAAGTGATGCTGTGGGGGATCGATCCCACAACCTCACTGCCAATTAAGTAGTTAAATTTTAAATGAAAATAAAAACAAGGAGGCTGTGGGGGTTCGAACCCACAACCTCTATGTCCCATGCGAAATAGAGGCTGTGGGGGTTTGATCCCACAACCTCCTGGTTAAGCCGAAATGGACAAGGAAAATAGATAGCAAAATAAAAAGGGGGTTGTGGGGGTTCGAACCCACAACCCCTCGGCCAAAGGAGAGAAGTTCGATAAAAAGGAACTAAAAAAGAAATGTTGATGTTGGGGTTCGATCTAGGGTCCCAATGTCAAGAGGACTAAAAATAAAATCAAGGAAAAATGTAAGTGTTGTCCAAGGGATTAGAACTTGGGTTCCCTTGCCCCAAATTTCCGTATTGATACATAAATCATACGTGAATTAAATGTTCAAGAATAGTGTCACCTACTTTGATTGAAATCAAAATCTTGGCATACATACAAGATACATAAGTCTTGTACTACATAATCTTAGGAAGCTATGAGTCACTTAACAAACTATGAATGAAGCCTTATGGCTTGTATGTATAGACCCATAAGTCTAGCATACGATTAGAAATAAGTGAACCTAAGATGTATGTAATGAAATGACGAAACCCTAGAAGGGTTAAGTACAAGTGTAAGATACACTAAATGGCCAAGTGCGTTGGCATATGACGAAATGAACAATTAAATGATGAAATGAAAAATGAAATGATGAAACCCTAGAAGGGTTAAGTAAGAGTGTGAAACACACTAAATGGCCAAGTGCATTGGCATATGATGAAATGAACATTCACGTAAAAAGGGGTTAGTAAGTTAATCAATGTGGTGACAACATGATATGAGGCTAATGTAAGTAAATGTTACCAAAACGTACTCATCTATGAGAGTGTAAAATTAATGAAGAGACCAGTCTCTATGAACACTCTAATGAAAGTATTGAGATTAACACACTTAATACTAATGATGAGATGAGCATCTATTGGGCTATGATGTCCTCATACTAGAAGCCAACTTCCATGACGTATGAGTTGAATGAAATGGAACTCTATACTAAGCACCGATAGACTATCTATGAGCGGTGATGCCTTCTTTAGAGAAGGGCGGAGGTTCACGTAACTCTCATGAGATGAGACTGTCCGGCATGCCGGGTATGGGTCTCCTTATCTCTCCTAGTCTTCGAACCTATACTGCCAATATAGGGTTCTGGCGGAGTTCAATTCCCATGTACGCTAGCATGTTTTAGGTAACTTTGGCCGGTGATTCCACCTCTTTTTGGTGTGGAGTAGACACTGGATTTCATGATGCTCACATGATCTATGTCAAGTAAACTTAAGTTCCCAATGAATGAATGAGGCCAGCCTCAAATGATGTACACAATGAAATGAATGATACCAAAGGTGTTAGGATAGGATAATCAAAAGGTGAGCTAGACTCAAGTAATGATACTAGGTTGTTCTTGGTCATTTCACAGAAAATCCGATGAGAGTCTTAAACTACATCCCAGGGATAGCTGGTGCTTACACTAGATTATGAATGAATAAAATGAAGTACATATGAATGAATGAAGCAGACTCTGTGTTTGCTAATGAATACTCCCTAGTTGAGGTCCCATATGTTGAGTCCTCATTTCGGAAAGTGTTAATGTCAAGTCCATGATTCCAACGTCTCATGTCATATGAATGAATGTTATAAAAGATGTTATGTTCTATATACTACGTGATATGATATGTGAAATAATGTTATGTGTTTTTTGCAAAAATGATAAGTTTGATGATGCATGTTACACTCATGGCATGACTTTCTTAATCCAAATTTGGAAAGTTCACTAACTTTCCTAATCCCAATTTGACAAGTCCACTGTCTTGACTTTTCATAATCATGTTTTTAGGAAAGAGCTATTCTTACTCATGCATGTCCTTGGTAAGTGCTTGCATATACGCATACTTAGTACAAGTGTGTACTAATTCCATACAAATATCTACTTTTAGGTGAAGGCACTGGTGGACGTTAGATCTTACAGTACGACGTTGCAGCTATCCGAACGTGGAGCTTTCATCCGGACTTGGTAGGCCCTCATGCTTTCGAGGCCGTCTACTGTTATTATATAGATTAGATGTAGGCTTTATCTAGTGGAGCATGTTCCACTAGTGTTTCATTTCCCATTTCATTTCAGACTTTGTATTGGTGCTATTTTGGCAAGCATACACTTAATGCAGTATTGAACTATTTATTTTATTTGATGATCTTAATGTTAGATGGTTAATGGTGAACACATATGAATTTAAGTAGAATGACTTACATGCATGTTACGAAACAAAAATTTCAAATTTTCCGCTAAAATTAATCTAGATGAAGTAAGGATGACGTATGTAGGTTTGTCTACGACCTCCAAGAGGTCAACGACGCCTGTCTCGTCTGGGTCTAGATTCCGATCGTGACACATAATAGGCATGGAGCTAGTCAATACCTAGAATGACATCAAAATCTACCATGTTTAACTAAACTAAATCAGCAATGGTGTTCTTGTGATTGATGAAAACATGGCAATCACGATAGACTCTTTTTGCTAGAATAGACTCCCAATCAGGAGTAGAAACACTGAAGGGTTTACAGAGTTTTTCTCCAAGAATATCCAAATTATTTGCAACCTATGGGGTTATAAAAGATAAACTTGCTCCTGGGTCTAGCAAAGCATAAACATCAAAAGCAAAGACTTTGATTATACCAGTGACAACATCTTGACAGTTCTCTTGCTCTTACTAACTCGTTATTGCATAGAGGTGATTTTTTCCTCCGTCAGTCCCAGAAGTAGCTCCTCTAGGTATATCTCTTGTTGGTGGAGTAGCTGATGAAGATTGGGATCTATTGCCCGAATTTCCACCACCCTGCTTATTCTTATGATACTCTTTCACGAAGTGACCCTCTTGACTGCACTTGTAGCCACCTATATGCCCATCACGACACTTACCTGAGAGGTGCCTACCATACCTAGAACATACATGAGCCCAACTATTCCCCTTGTACCACACTACCTTGATACTTTATTGGCCTAACTCTGAAAATCTATGAATTTTGGCAATGATGCTCACCTTTGTTTCTGGATGCATATGCACTAGCAGATGATGATGCATGTCCCTTTTGCTTCTGACAGGTCGAACGGTTCGAATTACCCTTCTACTTTCCAGACTCACTCATTGTCTTGGCTCTCTTATTTTTTAACCCTTCTATGTCCCTCAACTTCTTTTCCTCTACCTGATGCAACATAGACCATCAACCTTGATATGTCCATGTCGCCTATCAGCACTATTTCTCTTCCTTTTTTTGTTGATGGACGACCCAAGCCATCAACAAATAGACTAATTCTACTCCTCGTGTCCTTAAATATATTCAGAGCATAACGAGATAGTTGAGTGAACTTCAACCCATACTCATGCATACAAGAGAATTCTGCTTAAGTGTATGAAATTCCCTTACCTTTGCCTCTTTCTATTCTCGAGGAAAAAAACATCCCAAGAAAGATTCTTCAATACATGCCCAACTCGGATGTGGTGAATCCTCATCTCTACCCTCATTTCGTTGATCAAACCAGGTCATAACAACACTTTTTAGTTGATATGCTGCTAGCTCAACTCTTCCAGCATCAATAACATGCATCACAGCGAACACCTTTTGAATTTCCTCGATGAAATTCTCTAGGTCCTCAGTAGTGCTTAAACTAGTCAAACTTGGAGGGTTCATCCTCTAGAACTTACGAATCCTTGAGTTCTCAGCCTCTTCTTGTCTGGCTCGTCGTTATTAGTCAAATTAGTTAGCCACCGCTTGGCTTAACATCTTGATAGCCTCAAGGAACTCAACGTTGGTAACTTTCCTTTGACATTGCACTTCAGGTGCATTAGGTAACTCTGGTGTAATACTGTGAAAGTCTTAAGTCTTATCTAGAGCATATCATGAGATTCTAAGAGTTGTAACACTGTTTTATAGTCAATTATAATGTATATAAGTCATTTAGGATGTCTTAGGATCAAAACGTCAAGGAACGTCCATGAAGTCCGGAAACTAGTTCAAAGAGGTGCTAAGGTGACTTAACCTATTTGACTAAGTTTTAAGAGTTGAAAAATGATGAAATTTGGTGGTAGGGTGTATAAAACTTATTAGAGTTGATTCATAATCAGAATGTTCGGTTACGACTCCCCAAGGACCAACCAAGGTCCCTTGAGGAGGTCTGTTGAAGAATGACAAAAAGTTGTCTAGGACAATAGCCATCAACGAGGGGCAACCCACGAGGTGTGGTCCAATCGACGGGGCGTCGATGCACACCATCGATGGAAACTTAGAAAATTTAGTGGGAAGTCATTTTGGCAAGTCTCAGTAGTAAACGACAACTGCACAGGACGGCCATGAAGAGTGCCCGTCGATTGACAAACGGCCGTTGGTTGGGATTTTGTCTGTCAAGGCACTATTTTGCTGCACCTTTTTGGGGTTGTGAAATTAATTAATTATGTGGTTAGTTAATTATTTAGGGGTTAAGGGAGGTATAATTAAGTTATTTAATGATCTATATAAAGACCCAAACCTAGTTAAACTAAACCCAACTCTTATAATTCCCGAAACCAAATTGCTCTTCCTTCTCTCTTCTTTCTCTCTCCCAAAGAAACTCCATTGAAAACCAAGTAAAGGAGGGTTCTTGGGCTGAAAAAGATAAAGTTTTATACATAAAACCTCATCAATTAGTAATGTATGATATTCCTTTCACCTTTGGGATTCTTTCCCCAAAAGGTTCCTTTAAATTGATTTAAAAAAGAAGAGTTTTCATGTGGGTTTTCTTCTATTACGAAATTGATCATCTAATTTGTTTTGTTTATGATTCCTTTAGATAATTATAAGTAAATTATGATGTATTGTAGTCCAATTATTCTAGTTCTTGATTAATTAACCTAGGATGTGAACTAGATCATGAATATGACCTAAGTCTCTAACCCTAGGCTATGAAGTAGTTATGAATTGTTGTGTAGTGATTCAATTGACTTCAGTATCGTATTGATTACTATTAAAGTTACACCTATTGTTGGGTTGAATAGTATGATTGATGGTAAGACTATGATGATGGCTTGTGAAGGAGATTGCGGTAAGTCTTGTGATCTCAAACCTTTACTTCAATTATGATACTTGTGTTTAGTGGATGAGTTATATTGAAGTATACCATATGATAATGTTGATTAGGGTTGATATGATTTTAAATTAAAATGTCTTGAATTATGTGATTGTGAGATTATGCTTAAGATGTATTGATATAAGATTGGTGATGAAGTACATATGTGCCTTATTATGATATGATGATGTTAATGTGCTAATCTCACATATATAGGTTGTAATGAGAGGTGTTCTCGTGCAATCCCTATTGAAATATTACTATGACTATACAAGGGATAGACCCTATGACCTAATCTAAGCTATTATTATTAATGAAAGACATTTCAAAAGGGACTCTAGCTTAGCACCGAGTGAACTAGGGTGAGGAGTGTTCCTTCCTACATAGGGAAGGTAGGATCACTAATATACTCGTGATATTGGAGACTACAATGCATGTAGCATGAAGAGGGTCCCAACTATATATCCTAGTTCTTGAACTATGTTGCCCCCAGAGGAATACTAGCTAGTGGATCCACGAAGATTCTATGTTCATATTTCGGTACTACCTTGTCAAGTAGTCCACCTTTCTTCAGTGTAGGGTTCCATGACACCGGATTCCACATTGGCTCATGTGGTCTATGTCGGTTAAGGCAAGATGTTTCCACAAGTAAAATGAAATAATAAAGTGGACTCTAACTAGGATAACTTGAGGGGTTTGACTTAGTCTAGCTAGTGGTATGGAACTCTCTCTATACATTGCACTAGTTAGCCTTGAGGGAAGTCTTAGAAGGATATTCATATATGATTATATATTTATTAATGTAAATAAGATGTATATGTTGATCTTTCATGTTAATGATATCATGTGATGTTGATTTCACTTATGAATGGTCTCTATTGCTAAAGTATGATAATGTTTATTCCAAATGATATAGTATGTGAAGTTGGACATTATTTAATGGTTTTGTTGAGTTTACTTGGTTGAGTGAGGTTATGGGGCCTTACTTGGCCATTGCGCTAATCGACTTAATTGGGGTGTATGAGTGATGGTCCTTCTTTGGTTATGATGTTATGAACTCTTCTATATGCTTGTTAATATTATAACTTGATGATAGAGTTGTCTTGACTATATGCTCAATTATGTTGATATGCATGTTGACTTGACTAAACTTAGTATTGTTGGTAAAATGATGTGCATGGTCTTGACTTAATGAAGATGTGCTATTGAATTGTATTGGTTCTTGATTGTGCATAAGGCTTTTCAAAGTAAATTAGCATGTTTTAATGAAATGTCCCTTTTTAGCATGATTTTCTATGTTGTATGTGCATATGGTCCTAAACTTAGTACAAGTGATGTGTTAATCCACTTTCTCCTTTTTCCCCAACATTTTAGGTTCCGGTTGTTGAAGGGTTTGTGACGACATTTGAAGAAGACTTAGATCCTTATTCTCCAAGTTGGGTAGGTCCTCACTACTTCAAGGACAATGCCACTTTCTACTGTTGGATGTTGATTAGTCTTAAAGACACTATGTTCATTCTCTTTCATTTGAGTGCTATGACTGTATAGCCTATATGTGGCTTTATTGGTATTGATGTATGGGCTAGGAACAATTGTTGTACTCTTGCTTAGACGGTTTAATATGAGACGTCCATTTAAAGACTATGTTATGTATCTTATATATATGTGCCATAAAAGTATAAGACTATGTATTCTTCCCATACGAAAGGTCTATGTAACTCGCTATAGTATATTTAGTGTAAGCGACAGGTGTAAGTAAACCTCAATGTATAAGTAGTTAAAAAGTTTTTTATTTTCCTATTTTTAACCTATGAATGCAAATGACGAATGCTAAGAGGTTAGTCTTAGTCCTCTTCGAGGACGATGACATCGGTTACTCCTAAGGGCTGCTCCCCGGATGTGACAAACTTGGTATCAGAGCATGAGGTTAAATATCCCTAGAAGTGATGTCTCATTAAACCACGTCTATGTAGATTCTTATTCATAATTGTGAAGCGCGCCACACTAATGAATGAGAGACTATGTGATGCTTAGGAACTCTCATCTTTTTGTATTCCTATGCCGTGTCTCTAGAGTGTTATTTCGTGCTTTCACCTAAAACTTGTATCTTGATTATGGTATGGATATTCAAAGGGAAGCTTGTAGAAGGGCCGAGGAAGAAATGGCTAATGTCGGGGATCAAGGCAACCAAGTTCTTCCACTAGACAACCAAGTGCCTACTTGAAGAAGTTGCTATGGATGATCAAGTTCCGGATGCTGCTCCACCGATGACCGATAGATATATAATGGCGGTTTTTCCCATTTTAACTCAAGCCATGACTTCTCAAGCTAATGTCGTGACTTCTCAAGTTCAAGCTATGATGGCCCAAATGAATAGAGAGGTTGGACCTAGAGTGCCTCAACATCCTAACAACATGACCTGTCGTTTGAGTGACTTTACTAGAACGAATCCACCTGTGTTCTTTGGGTCAAAGTGGGATGAGGAACCTCAAGATTTCCTCAATGAGGTTTATAATATTCTCTACGCTATGGGCGTGACCTCAATTGAGAAGGCCGAGTTGGCTTCCTATCAACTCAAGGATGTCTCTCAAACTTGGTATGTGCAATAAAGGGATAATAGGGCACTAAGAGCTGGTCCGATGACTTGGGAGATCTTCAAGAAGGCTTTCCTTGATATGTTCTTTCCTATATATATGAGGAAGATAAAGTGGAAGAATTCATCAAACTTCGTCAAGGAATTATGAGTGTGCTTGACTACTCTTTGAAGTTTAGTAAGTTTTCACAGTATGCTCCGTCCTTGGTTTCAAAACCAAGGGATGAGATGAGTCATTTTCTTACGGGGTGTTTGATTACTTGGTTGAAGAATGTCATTCGGCTATGCTTCATGATAATATGAATATCTCTCGTCTCATGGTTTATGCTGAACAAGTGGAAGGAACTAGGTTAAGGAAAAAGAGTAAGGAGGCAAAGAAGGCCAAGTCTTATGAAGGTGGTTCTTCTAAGGGTAGGCCTGACATTCAAGACAAGCCTAGGTTCAATAAGAGGTATTCTATTCAAGTTCTTACAAAATTTCCCCAGGCTCGTGATGATAGGGAGTCTAACCCTAAGTCTCAAAAGGGAAGAGATACTAGTTCACCAACTAAGAATCCAACTTGTGGAAAGTGTGGCAAGAAACATTATGGTGATTGCCTAGTTGGGATGGACAATTATTTTGGGTGTGGAAAGAGTGGCCACAAGGTCAAAGATTGCCCAAATTTGAAGGGGAAAGACAAAGGAAGTGGGAAAGCTCAAGCTAGTGGATCAATTAGTAAGTTATGGATTCTTTTCACCTTTGGGATTCTTTCCCCAAAGGGTTCCTTCAAATTGATTTAAAAAAGAAGAGTTTTCATGTGGATTTTTTTCTATTATGAAATTGATCATCTAATTGGTTTTGTATATGATTACTTTAGATAATTATGAGTATACTTTGATGTATTGCAATCCAATTATGCTAGTTCTTGATTAATTAACCTAGGATGTGAACTAGAACATGAATTTGACCTAAGTATCTAACCCTAGACTATGAACTGGTGATGAATTGTTATGTAGTGGTTCAATTGACTTCATTATCGTATTGATTACTATTGAGTGATGATGTTACACCTATTGTTGGGTTGAATTGTATTATTGATGGTAAGACTATGATGATGGCTTGTGAAGGAGATTAGGGTAAGTCTTGTGATCTCAGACCTTTACTTCAATTATGATTACTTGTGTTTAGTGATGGAGTTATATTGAAAAGTAACTTATGATAATGTTGATTAGGGTTAGTAAAATTTTCAATTGAAATGTCTTGAATTATGTGATTATGAGATTATGCTTAAGATGTATTGATATAAGGTTGGTGATGAAGTACTGATGTGCCTTACTACGATATGATGATGTTAATGTGCTAATATCACATATGAAGGTTGTAATTAAAGGTGTTCTAATGCAATTCCTATTGAGATATTACTATTTCTATACAAGGGGTAGACCCTATGACTAATTTGAGATATGATTATTAATGAAAGACATTTCAAAAGGGACTCTAGCTTACCATCGAGTGAACTAAAGTGAGGAGTGTCCCTAAATAGGGAAGTACGATCAGTAATATACTCATGAGATTGGAGACTAAAATGCATGTATCATAAAGAGGGTTCCAACAATATCTCCTAGTTCTTGAATTATATTACCTCCTTAGAAACACTAGCTAGTGGATGCAAGTAGATGCTATGTTCAGTACTACCTTGGCAAGTAGTCCACCTTCCTTCGGTGTACAGTTCCATGACACCGGATTCCACATTGTCTCATGTGGTTTATGTTGGTTAATTCAAGATGTTCCCGAAAGTAAAATTAAATAATAAAGTGGACTCTAACTAGGATAACTTGAGGGGTTTGACTTAGTCTAGGTAGGGGTATGGGACTCTACCTATACATTGCACTAGTTAGCCTTGAGGAAAGTCTTACAAGGATGTTCCTATATGATTATATCTTTATAAATGTAAATAAGATATATATATTGATCTTGCATGTTAATGATATTATGTGATGTTGATTTCACTTATGAACATGTGGTTGGTCTCTATTGTTAAAGTATGATGATGTTTATTCTAAATGATATAGTATGTGAAGTTGGACATTCTTTAATGTTTCTTGTTGAGTTTACTTGGTTGAGTGAGGTTATGGGGCCTTACTTGGCCATTGCACTAGTGGACTTAATAAGGGTGTATGAGTGATGGTCTTGTTTTGGTTATGATGTTATGAACTCTTCTACATGCTTGTTAATATTATAAGTTGATGATAGAGTTGTCTTGACTATATGCTCAATTATGTTGATATGCATGTTGACTTGACTAAACTTAGTATTGTTGGTCATATGATGTGCATGGTCTTGACTTAATGAAGATGTGCTATTGAATTGTATTTGTTCTTGATTGTGCATAAGGCTTTTCAAAGTAAATTAGCATGTTTTAATGAAATGTCCCTTTTTAGCATGATTTTCTATGTTGTATGTGCATATGGTCCTAAACTTAGTACAAGTGATGTGTTAACCCACTTTCTCTCTTTTCCCCAATATTTCAAGTTCCGCTCGTTGAAGGGTTCGTGACGATATTTAAAGAAGACTTGGATCCTCATTCTCCAAGTTTGGTAGGTCCTCACTACTTGGAGGACAATGCAACTTTCTACCATTGGATGTTTATTAGTGTTAAAGACACTATGTTCATTCACTTTCATTTGAGTACTATGATTGTATAGCCAATATGTACTTTATTGGTATTGATGCATGGGCTAGGCCCAATTGTTATATTCTTGTTTAGATGGTTTAATATGAGACATCCGTTTTAAGATTGTTATTTATCTTATATATATGTGCCATAAAAGTAGAAGACTATGTATTCTTCCCATACGAAAGGTCTATGTATACTCGCTATAATATATTATGTGTACGCGAGAGGTCTAAGTAAACGTCAATGTAAAAGTAGTTAAAAAGTTTTAAATTTTCCGCATTTTTAACCTATGAATGCAAATGACGAATGATCAGAGGTTAGTCTTAGTCCTCTTCGAGGATGATGACACCGATTACTTCTTAGGGGTGCTCCCCGGATGTGACATCTGGTTCCCCTATATTCCTTCTAGCTGGACAACCTCTTGCTGCTCTTCGAGGAGGCATGGTTATTTGAAAAACGCGCAAGCATGAATTAGAGAGAAAATTGTAGAGACAAACTCTAACGCATGAAAAAAGAGAGAAAGAAGTATAGGAATTCCTAGCTGTTGCAACCTCCTAATTATAGATATGGTGCACTTCACACCGATAACTAGGACTCTACAGACACAGTTACATGTACTCCCTATGACTCTTGAACTCTTTGATCTGAAACCAAGTTTTTCACGTCCTGAGCCTACACCCTTAACATGGCCGGCACTCAAAGACCATTGATGACCTTGAGCAGACCCTTGACCTTGCTTTCTTAACTCTGCAGAAGACTTAAACAGAATAGATAACTCAAGAAATAACTTAAAAGAAATACTTAGGCAAAATGGCAGTTTAAGTCTTAATCATTTACAAGTGAAATGAAAAGACAAAAGAAACTAATATTTTTTTCTATGAAGACTTTAAAATAAAGAGGGTGTTTGGACAGGACCACCAATCATCCTAACAACTGAAAACCAAACAAAACAATAAATGAATGATAAAGATGTCCTTCGGAATGAAGAGAAGCTCACCAACAGACTCTGACCGGCTCACTGGATAAACGGTATACCAGATGATGATCCTAGTTACGTGCGTCTACATCATAAGACGATGCAGGCCAATTGACATCAGTACATTGAATGTACGAGTATGCAAGTTGGAGTGTTGAAACAACTTATGCTTGAAAAGAAGTAAGAAGGAAACACTTACTTTGGCTATATATATATATATATATATATATATATATATATATATATA
>NC_028639.1:17840978-17876671 GCF_001406875.1 Solanum pennellii
TATATATATATATATATATATATATATATATATATATATATAACTTTACTCATTTTAAGTAATACAACTTATACCGAAGATTCTCTAACCGACAACCATCACTATGAGCCTAAGTGATGATAAAACGTTTTGCATCATGCTATCGAGGACCATCATATACCTAGCCATCGGTATAGGACGTTACTTAACATAGTGGATTCACTAGCTTAACTTAAGTCAACATTTAAAGGTAAGATACTTTAATGCCCATGATGGCTTAATGGTTTATATAGACTTGACTTATTATGAACTCACATCCTCATATCGGTGCTCAATACTATTCCCAAAAATATACTTAGCTCATGTATTTTTAAAAATACTTCTTTCTCTGGGTTGAGATAATTCCTCAACACTTATCTTTATAAGCTCTCTTGGAATCAATGTTCCCGATTATTGCTCAATACTTTTTGGGAAATCTTAGTTTTCTCTTATGTAAGTGTGAAAAATATTTATAAACTCTTAGGGAATACTTAGTTCCCTTATAGCTTTTGACAAATGAACTCAACTCTTTAATCGTTACTTAGCTTGAAATTTAAGTCTTAAAACAAAGTTAAAACGTTGTTAAAGAACATTGAGAACTCTTAAGAATTTGCTTTGACTTGCTTCTTAACTTCTAGACTTGACTTTTAACTTCTTTGACTTTGATATTAACTTTCATTGAATTGAATTATGGATTCAAGGTTCATAATCTCATGTTTATGGATGATTTCATGATGTTTAGATGTATCTTAGAATGTTGAAATCAACTAATAAACGTGGATACATAACCTAGGAACTAGTATAAAAGAACATGGAAATAATTGGGTGAACCGGCGTCCTTAGCGCTCTGAGAGGTGTGGGGCTCCAGGCCCCAAACTTCAGAGGCTAGGTGGGGATCTCTTGATGGTGTGTCGCCCCAAAGCCCTATGGAAAAATATTTTCATTTTGGGCTACGGGAGGCGCGATGCCCCAACCCTTGTACTTAGGTATTCTTGACTTTTCTCCTTCGTTTTATCTCTAAACCCTCTAAATTTAAATGGTTCCTTCCGCAAACACTTAAGATCATTAGTACTCTCAATACCCAATAAATTTTTACTAGAAACACAACTCGAAAACATGAATCAAATCAAGACTAGGCATTCAACAACTCAACCAACAAGAATTCAATAATGTTCTTCAAAAGCTTCACATATTAACATGTAAAACACTCAGCAATCACTGAATTTAAACAAGTTTGGTGTGTCGTTGAATTGACCCAACACTAGATGATCTCACGTAACTTTATAGGGATAACCCTCAATGAATTCCACTCACAAAGCTTGACGTTCTTGGCGAATCCTTCACTTCTCTCTACCTTCCTCTTCTCATCTCTCTTCTCCAAGCCTTAAGTGTAATTCTTATTTTTTCCAAAAACTAAAGTTAGTAACTCCATAAAATGAATTAATTAAATTAGGTTAGAAAAGACAATGTTGTCCTTCCCAAATCCTGATTGGACTTTACTTAATCCAACAACCCAACTGTCGAAAGGCATGTCTCACTCATACAATATCAAAGTTGCGCAAAATCGGCGGTGTTGGAAAGATTATTCTAAGGGACCATATATAGAAATACTCCTTACTCATCCTGAGCTAGGAGCTATGGTTGTTTGAAAATAACCAAAACTCACTATCCTAACTTAGACAATTTTCGAGATTTTTTCTTATTCTTTTCAAAAATAAATATTTCCAGATTTTAACCTTTTTTCTAGTCGTTTCTAGTTGCGATACGTTACAATATCTACCCTTTGGTAACATTCGTCCTCAAATGAAGTTACTCTTACTAGACTTAGGGTAGAAACATCAAGTTCGAACACTTACAAGAAAATAACATGTTTACTCAAGATTAGATAGTACTAAGAAGAAAATTACTACCTTGGTCTGCATTTTCTCAGGCTCCAAAGAGATGTGGATATCTTTTCTTCATGTCCTCCTCAACTTCCCAAGTTTATTCTTCAACAAATTTGTCCCTCCACAGGAGCTTGACTTATGCTACCTCTTTTGTTCTCAACTTGTAAACTTGGCGATCTAGGATTTGCACCGGAATCTCCTCATAAAATAAGTTATCTTTGATCTCAACATTCTTAGTTGGAATGATCATGGAAGGATCACCGATGCAGCTCTTCAACATGGAGATATGAAACACTAGATGAACTGCTTCTAACTCTGGTGGTAGCTTCAACTCATAAGCTACATTTCCAATCCTCTTGTCTATGCACATCTTTTTCTAGTTCTTTCTTCTCTTCTTCAAGATGGGCGGTACTACCCATAGACAACCTTCTTAAGGCATCAGCAATCAAATTAGCCTTACCTGGGTGGTAATAAATGCTCATGTCATAATCTTTGAGCAATCCTAACCATATCCTTTCTTTGAGATTAAGCTTTTACTAAGTGAACACATATTGCAGGCTCTTCTGATCAGTGAATATATCAACATGAATGTCATACAAACAGTGACGTCATATTTTTAAGGCAAAAACTAGAGCAGCCAACTCTAAGTCCTGGGTTTGATAATTCTTCTCATGAACCTTCAAATGTCTGGAGGCATAAGCTATAACTCTTCTATTTTGCATTAGAACACAACCCAAACCAACTCTTGATGCATCACAGTACACCACAAAACCTTGAGTACCCTCTGGTAAGGTCAAAACAAGGGCAGTAGTTAATCTCTTATTTAATTCCTGAAAGCTTTTATCACAAGTTTCAGACCATTGAAACTTAACTGTCTTTTGAGTTAACTTGGTCAAAGGAGATGAAAATGACGAAAACG
This sequence comes from Solanum pennellii, assembly GCF_001406875.1. NCBI lineage: Eukaryota > Viridiplantae > Streptophyta > Magnoliopsida > Solanales > Solanaceae > Solanum > Solanum pennellii. Next base: position 17,843,802 of record NC_028639.1, read on the forward strand.
CCTCAACAAATAAATCACACTAAGTACCATTTCATACTCTTCTTCTTATTATTATTATTAAAAGACGCATTTTAGTTTATTTTATTATATTAAAAGCATACAACTTTTTAAATTGAAGGGTTTTGACTTTTCTGAAGGTCGTAATTTTTATAAAATAGTTGTGACCATTCCGAAGGATTAAATTTTTTTTGAAAGGTTGTTGTTATGATAAATCATACTAAGTACCTTTTGATACTCTTCTTCTACTACTACTTCTTCTTCTTCTTCTTCTTAAAACACTCACTTAGTATATTTTATTATATTAAAAGCAAACACCTTTTCAAATTGAAGGGTTATGAATTTTTCAAAGGCTGTGACTTTTTTAAAAAGTTCCGACTTTTCTAAAGGATTTTGATTTTTTCATTGAGTTATAACTTTTTTAATGAGTTGTAGAATTTCCAAATGGCTTTGAATATTTCCTATAAGACATAATAAGTACTTTTTCATGTTGCTCTTTGTTTGTTATAAATAGAGTGGTGCTCTCTCATTTTTAAACTACAAATTTTCTAAGTTTTCTATTCATCTCTTTCTTAGAAAAACCAATTTAGTATATCTTCTATATTTCATATTATATTTATTTATTTATATTATATCATTATATTAAAAGAAAACATCTTCTCACATTGAATGATTCTTACTTCGCCTAAGGGTTGTGACTTCTTCGATGAGTTGTGACCTTTTTAGAGAGTTATGACTTCTTCTCATACTACCCTTTATTGCTATAAATGGGGGAGTTTCTTCACATTATTAAACTATGAACTTTCCAAGTTTTATATTTTTCTCTTCTTAAGAAACTGAAGTTTGATTTGAAGTGGTTGGGTAAGTTCCAAGTTAGTGGAATTTGAATATCCCATAACTTGAATGTTAATTTATTACAATATTTCAACTAAAAACACCCAATTTAGTATATCTTCTATATTTTATATTTACATATATTTATATTATACTAAAAGAATGAACTCCAACAATACAACAATAATAAAACAAAGAATTATAGAGTCAGGAGGAGAAAGTATAGTTAAGAGGTGTAATTAAATAGTTTTAAGAGTCATTTTTTCATTTACATATCAAAAATAATTTTAAAATTAGAAAAAAAGTTTTAAAAAATATAAAAAGATAAACGCAAATGGAGTTGCCTTGCCACATTATCTATATTTAGTTTTGTATTATAAAATTTTGGATATCTATTTAACAAATTTTCAGTATGCAACACTCAGTAATCATTACAAAGTTTTCACATCCATTATTCAGAAGAAATTATAATTTATTATTTCATTTAAGGATAATGCACAAGTATCCCCTCAACCTATGCCCGAAATCTCAGCGACACACTTATACTATACTAAGGTTGTATTACCCCCTGAACTTATTTTATTAATAATTTTCTACCCCTTTTCACCCTACATGGCACTATCTTGTGGGCCCAACACTGGTTGACTTTTTTTTCAATCTAGTGCCATGTAGGCCGAAAAGGGGGTAGAAAATTATTTATAAAATAAGTTCAGGGGGGTAATAGGACCTTAGTATAGTATAAGTGTCGCTGGGATTTCGGGCATAGGTTGATGGGGTACTTTTGCATTTTTCCTTTCATTTATAATTCTTTACTTAAAATTTTGGTTTAATAATATTGGCATTATTTTGAAAATAGTGTACTTCATGATTTGGCATTCACGTGCAATGCACATGCATCGATACTAGTATTCGGACACGTATGTTCCACATGTATCTCATAATAGTAGTACATATGATATGAATCATATTAAACGGTAATGTGATGAGCAATTAAATAAAATACAAAAGCAGAAAAATACCTTGAATAAGTGGTTGCTTGAGTATATTTGGACAATGTAAAACAATTTTCGATTTATATTGCAGGAAACTATTGCAATTAGATGAACTTACACAGGAATGTTTATTTAATTAATATAAGAAATTAAAATATGAATCTCCATTGAAGATCTCAATAAGTCGCATGAAAGTGGACAACTTCACCTATATTGTTTTCAAGTATGAGAAGATAAGACTGAATTGTTCATATAAATTATTAGAGACTATATAAAGACTTTATTGGCTGGAGCTCACCTTAAAACTTGTATATTCACATCTTATGTAGGATAAGTTTGTTAAAAATACAACAATATTAGTGCAATTGAAATTGCCACCCCACATTATTTATTTCTAGTTTTGTATTATAAATAGATATATATGCTTTTGGATATTCATTTTACAACTTTCAGTATGCACACTCAGTAATCATTAGAAAATTTTCACGTACCTTATTCATAAGAAATTATAATTTATTATTTCATTTATAATTGTTTACTAAAATTTTTTTTTAATAATACTTACATTATTTTAAAATGTTGTACTTCATGCATCGATACTGGTATTTGGACAGTATGTTTCACGTGTAGCTCATAAAAGTAGTACAGACGATATGAATCATATTCAACAACAATGTAAAAAGCAATTAAATAAAAATGTGCAAGATGAAAAATACCTTGAATAAGTTGTTGCTTGAGTATCTTTGGACAACGTGAAACAATTTCCGATTGATATTGCAGGAAACAATTGCAATTAGATGAACTTACACGGTAATGCTTAGTTGAATTAATATGAGAAATTACAATATGAATCACAATTATAGATCTTAATAAGTCACATAAAAAGTAGACAACTTCACCTATCTTATTTTTCTAGAATGAGAAGATAAGACTGAATTATTCATATAAATTATAGAGACTATATAAAGACTTTAAAGGTCGAATGCTCACCTTCAAACTTGTAGATTTTACATCTCTTGTATGATAAGTTTGTTAAAAATACAACAAGATAAGCATAATTGGAGTTTCCACGCCACATTATTTATATCTAGTTTTGTATTATAAATAGATATATATACTTTTGGATTTTCATTTTACAACTTTTGGTAATTATAAGAAAGTTTTCACATCTATTATTCATAAGAAATTATAATATATTATTTCATTTATAATCCTTTACTAAAAATTTTGGTTTAATAATACTTATATTATTTAATATTAATGTAGTTCATGCATTATTTCATTTATAATCCTTTACTAAAAATTTTGGTTTAATAATACTTATATTATTTAATATTAATGTAGTTCATGCATCAATACTGGTATTTAAACATGTATGTTGCACATGTATCTCATAAAAGTAGTGAAGACGATATGAATCATTAAATAAAAATGTGCAAGCTTAAAATACCTTGAATAACTTGTTGCTTGAGTATCTTTGGACAACATGAACAATTTCCACTTGATATTGCAGGGAACTATTGCAATTAGATGAACTTACACAGTAATGCTTAGTTGAAGTAATATGAGAAATTACAATATGACTCTCAATTGTAGATCTTACTAAGTCACTAGAAAGTGGACTACTTCACTTATCTTATTTTTCTAGAATGAGAAGAAAAGATTGAATTGTTCATAAAAATTATAGAGACTATATATAGACTTTATAGGCCGGAGGCTCACCGTCGAGCTTGTAGATTTCACATCTCTTGTATGATAATCATTAGAAAGCTTTCACATCCCTTGTTCAAAAGAAATTATAATATATTATTTCATTTATAATCCTTCACTAAAAATTTTTGTTTAATAATAATTAAATTATTTTAAAAACATTGCACTTCATGCATCGATACTAGTACTTGTAACGTATGTTGCACGTGTATCTCATAAAAATAGTATAGACGATATGAATCATATTAAATAATAATGTAAGAAGCAATTAAATAAAAATGTGCAAGATGAAAATACCTTGAAAAAGTTGTTGCTTGAGTGTCTTTGGACAACGTGAAACAATTTTCGATTGATATTGAAGGAAAGTATTGCATGTAGATGAACTTAAACAGTAATGCTTAGTTGAATTAATATGAGAAATTACAATATGAATCTCAATTGTAATATTTATGTCACATGAAAGTGAGAAACTTTACCCATCTAATTTTTCTAGAATGAGAAGAGAAGACTGAATTGTTCATATAAATTATACAGAGTATATAAACACTTTATAAGCCAGAGACTCACTTTCAAACATGTAGATTTCACATATCTTGTATGATAAGTTTTTCAAAAATGCAAAAATATAAGCAAAATTGGAGTTTCCACGCTACATTATATATATATGTAGTTTTGTATTAGAAATAGCTACGTATGCTTTTGAGTTTTCATTTTACAACTTACAGTATGCACCCATTCAGTAATCATAAAAAAGTTTTTACTTCTATTATTCATAAGAAATTATAATTTATTATTTCAATTATAATTCTTTATTAAAAATTTTGGTTTAATAATACTTACATTATTTTTAAAATATTGCACTTCATGCATCCATACTAGTATTTGGACACGTATGTTGCACGTGTATCTCATAAAAGTATTACTGACGATATAATCATATTAAAAAATAATGTAAGAAGCAATTAAATAAAAATGTGGAAGCTGTAAATACCTTGAATAAGTTGTTGGAGAATCTTTGGACAACGTGAAACAATTTCCGATTGATATTGCAAGAAACTATTGCAAATAGATAAATTTACATAGTAATACTTAATTGCATAAATATGAGAAATTACAATATGAATCTCAATTGTAGATCTTAATAAATCACATGAAAGTGGACAAGTTCATCTATCTTATTTTTCTAGAATGAGAAGATAAGACTGAATGTTCATATAAATTATAGAGACCATGTAAAAAGTTTATAGGCCGGAAGCTCACCTTTAGAATTGTACATTTCATAAATCTTGTGTGATAAGTTTGTTAAACTGACATCTTGACAACGAAAACTTGAAAGTTATTGATGTTATTTTCTTATTAATAATATTACTTTTCTTTTCTTACTATATATGGGTTTCTCCAATTTATATATATTAGTTAATTTATTTTTTTTAAAAAGCTAAACATTGCGAGGAAAAATATTTTTCCTCTTTTGAATTTTCATTTTTTCAAAAGAAAATTAACACTATCAAACTAATGTTGTAAATAATTAGTGGATTTGGATGTATTATGGCCCACATGTATTATAGCATGCTTAGTTTTTCAAGATACTTTAGGCTTGTGAAGGCCTACATTGGTATGAAATAGGATTGGCAAGGGGAGGGGGACGGAACAGGACGGGGGACGACGCTTGAAGAATTTGGCCGGGATTGGGATTAGGAGGACAAAAATGTGTCTCATCACGTCTCACTATAGATACTGGATGGAACGGAGTTTGGCTGAACGGGACGGAGGATATTTTATTTTTTATACACTTATTTATTTGTATTGAAATTATATGTTATTGAATAACATTTTAAGTTTATTTGGTAACAAAATTTTTGTTTTTAGTTAATAAATAATGCTTATGTTTTCAAATTAAATTTAACTTTCAAATTTCAAGTTTCAACTTTAAAATTTGAAATTTGAGAACTTCAAATTTGTATTTTAAATATTTTACAGTAATTTAATCTTGAAATTTCAAATGTCAAGTTTTGATTTTTAATTTAAGTATAAAGTTTCCAACTTTAAATTTTAAATTTCAATTTTCAAGGTTCAAGTTTCAAGTTTCAAGTTACAAATTTCAAATTTGTATTTTAAATATTTTAAATTAAGAATTTTAAAGTTAGTTTAGTCTATATGTAAATATGTATGTATATATTAAAATTAAAATGCAAGACAATAATTGTATAAAAAAGACTTGAATAAAGCCTTCAAATTTATTCAATAAAATCTAATTGCAACTTAGAACTTAGAAGTTACAATTTACAAATATTAGTGGAGTAATTAATCTACGCAGCCACCTTCTAGGAAGGGTTCTATTTCAATAAGTTCTCATATGTAATCTAATATCTGTTTTCTCCTTTAAAATTCAATTCTAATTTTCGCATCGTATCGATGATGACATCCTCCAGTGTTGACAAACTTGCTAAAAACTCTTGTGACTTATATGTATCATCACTACATTCAATTACCGTTTTAACCTAAGTTGCTTGTTTGGAATTTAATTTGGCAAATTATTATTCACCCTCTCAGCATTGACTCAGTCTCTAAATAAAATTGATGCTTCCAAACTTTCTTCCGCCAATGAATGTGTATGATCACCAATTCGAAATCTTGTCGCACTATAACCATCCTCCGATGCAACTGATAAAGCTTTAATAGCTACATCATCACGAACCTTTTGCTCAAAATTGGAAATGCAACGCTCCGCCTCCTCCACCATCCTAATAAATCTTCCTTGTCATCTTTGTCTTCCACTGCTTCTAAAGATTTGTTATGCGGAATTCGAGATAATATGAGAAAATATAAACGCGAAAAACAAGACAACAGATTTACGTGGTTCACCAATAAATTGGCTACGTCCACGGGGAAGAGGGGAAGCAGTTTAATTATGGAGAGGCAAGAACAGAATACAGAATAGGGTTTGCCATAGCGTCTATATATAGTGCTAAGCTACGCCCTAACAGGCTTGGGCCCAAAATACAGAATTGACAGATAATTAAGGGCCCAATACAACAACATTGTATACCGTCGGGCCGGGGCGACTCCGTTCTTTCTGCTGTAACGGGTCCGATTCAAGGCATTCAACAAGATTGATTAAGATATTATTCAAAATTATCTCGGTCAGTAGAATAAGACCAAGAAAACCTCGCATATAAGTTGAAATTTAAGTTTTACTCTCAGGATTAGAAGTTTGACCAACTTCTCCTTGAGTATTTTCCGTAGTTCTATATTTTTCATACAAAAATTTTGCTTCTACTTTAATGCTAGACTTACACGTTTTACAAGTTGAAATTTCTTTCGGTAAAATATCTAAAAAAAAAGTGTCAACAAGTGTCTGCACACCTCGTAATTTATAATCATGATGAAGTAAAGTAATAGTTAAATAAATCTGAGGAATAGGAAAAATATTTTTAAAATTTTCAATCATACTTTCAATTGCAACTCTAAATTTATCTATTTTTTATATTTAAAAAATTGAATTGAAAGAGCATAATATTTATTAATTGTGATGAAATATTAGAATAATGAATTCCAGAAAACATGGTTGTAGCATCATAAAAAAGTCTTAAAAATTATAATAGTTCATTAGTTTCTTCCCAATGTTCATCACAAATTCTATCTAATGCATCAGCATTATGAGCATTAAACACCATTTGTATTAGTCTTTTATATTGTTAAGCAACTGAAAGCATTTCATAAAAACAATTCCACCTTATTTTAATATGTCTTGAATTTTTTTTGTGGAAATTCACATAGTAAACAATGCTCATTAAATTCCCTAATTCTAGCAACTTTATTAGCATGAACAATCTAGGCTAGCATATTCAGTTTTCATGCAACCACAATCAAATAATGAAATACCATCTTGTACAACTAAATTTAGTAAATGTGCAACACATCTAATATGAAAATCTTTACCATCAATTGGACATCATCTAACTTTTAACATACTAGCAGCGTTTGTATTATTAGATGCATAATCTAATGCGACAGACATTACTTTATCAATAAACATAAAATAATCTAAAACACTCAAAATATTTGAAGCTAAATATGCACCAGTTTTTTTCTCTACACATTCTTTATAACTTAAGATTCTTTTTTGCAAATTTCAATTATGATCTATTCAATGTGCTGTAATAGTTAAATAATCTTGTCCATTAACAATACGATCTATGTCAGAAGTTATAGACATGCTACAATCTAATATACTAAACAAACAACGAAGATATTTAAAATGTTTACCTTGATATACAAAAACATCAGATTTAATAGTATTTATTGCAAAACCTATAAAAGCAGGATTATAAGTTTGTTGAATATATTGAATAAAATCGAGATTTGAAGGAAACTGTAAGGCAAACCACAAAAATAAACCATTTTAGCTAAATTTTCGCGATTCTTTCCTTATTATATTTACGTTGTGTTAGTGGACCACCGGGGTTAGAAGGATCTAATGTTCCTTGAACCATGTTAGAAGCCCCTACCGATTCATTAACACTAATAACAAAATCATTACCTGGAATTCATAGATTTCTATCGACTAATATTGAATTGGCACACAAGATAACAAATGTTTATTTAAGCCCTCGTCCCACCTTGACCCCCACCTTGTCTATGTTTAAAAGGTTGCTTACACTTATTACAAATAGCAACATTGTTTTCCTTATCAAAAATCATAAATTTCCACACAATTTAAGTTTTAGGGCGTTGATATTTCACCTTCTCTCTTGTGTGAAGTATAAAGGGTGGACGTCCACAATTTTGATCCATTAAATTTCTAGTTTTATGTGGAACTTGTGTCATCGGACTAGTAGGAATATATTATAATTCCTCTTCTCCTTAATCAACTTCTTCTTCTTCACCTAAATTTTCATCAAGATTAGGATTAATATTACCATAATATTGTTCTAAACTTTCATGATCTAGTTGAACATTTGAATCACTATCATAAGAAGAATCATCAACATAAGTTGAATCATTTGTATTAAATCTAACTCTAGACATTGATTTAGATAAAGTATCACCGCATTTACTCTTCTATATATATATATATATAGAATATGAAAATTTGGAATTGAAATATATGTATTATAATAATATGAGAATTAATGGAATAAAAAATTAAAACTTAAGAATTAAGATTGAGACTTGAGAAGATACAGAAAATAGATGAGAGAAATGAGAATAGATGATTTTGTGAGAAATAGTGAGGTATAGAGGGGTATTTATAATATTAAAAATGGGTTAAAGTGTATTTATGATAACTTGAGGATTTATATTAATGTATTAAAAGTAGGGGGTGGTAAGGGGTGTTGGGGAAGTGAAAAAGTAAAAAAAGTCTGTTGGAGGGCCCACTAGTTGTTTTCCCAACTGTTGGCAACGACTCAATTTCAAAATTTTAAAAAATAAAAAATAAAAAATAATAGAAGGGGATCCCGCGAAACTAGGCGGTTCAGCTGGGCCGGGTCGACCGGGACCAAATGGTGAACCGCCCCATGACCCATCCCCTAACCCCCCTAACACCCAACCCACGAGATTCTACGGGATTGGGTTCGGCGAGCCAATTCTCGAGCCGGTCCCAGGTCGGGGCGGCCGACCCAGTCCCCCTGCCACCCGTAGTATGAAATAATATATCATATGTTGAGAAAAAGTTATGTGTACTTTTTATTTTTTATTTTCTTCTTTGTTTGTTCTTTCCATTTAATTCTAGTATTCTTTTTTTATTTTATAACACGTTATCGGCATGAGTCACTAATCTTCTTGAGGAATTTTCTCAACTTCTTCTATTCGTGAGATTTGGCATTGGTAATGATGGACTTATGGATAATTTGTTGAATCGTTCACATAAATAATGTTGGGTACCTCATTCCAATTATATTTTACAATCACTTTTGGTGGTTTTCAACTCTGATTAATCTCTTTTACATGTTTATTGTTTTCTTGAAGTATTACCCTTTTTTCATGACAGGTAAAAGACATAAATATGTATTACTATGAGGTATGTTCGTGATCAATCATTATGATGGTTCAGTATCAAAAACGACACTTGATAGTGAAGTTATTTTTTGTGGAAAATCTTAAAATAGCAAGAGCTATTATTATGTAAAACTTTTTTATATTTTTGGGGGATAAAAGACAAAAAAATCTTTGAGTCAAGTAAACGAGTCACCAACCAAAGAAAAATTATACGTAAATACCTCATAGTATCTTCCACCATATCTAAAAATATAGACATCATGCAAGATTGAAAAGTCTTTGGTGCACTACACAACCCAAATGACATCCTTTTGAAAGAAAATGTCCCATAGAGGTAAGTTAAAGTAGTATTCTCTTGATCTTCCCGCACTATAGAGATTTGATTGTAGTCCGAATATCCCTTTAGAAAACAGTACCAACCTTTTGGCTAGATGATTTAACATTTGGTCCATGAACGATATTGGAAAATGATATTTCTCTGTCGGCGCATTTAAATTGCGATAATCCATGCAATATCTCCAAACAGTAACTAACCTCATTAGTATGATCTCATTTTTTGAATTAGGAACCATAATGATTCCTCCCTTCTTCGGCAATCATATAAATTAATTCAGAATCTAACCACTTGATAATCTATTTATTCACAACTTTATCCATTGGTGTATTTAATATTCTATGATTCTTAATACTCAGTTTACAATCTCACATGAGTTGGTTCTTATGAGAACATATACCTGGTGAAATACCTATAATGTCAGCAATTTTTCATTCGATCGTTCTTTTATAATGCCTCAATATTGATATCAAGGCCTCTACTTTCCCTTCATTCAAATAAGTAGCAATAATGACTGGTATAGTATTTTTCTGGCCTAAGAACGCATACCACAAATGATATGGGAGACCCTTCAGTTCCTACTTCGAAGGCTCATTAATAGATTGTTTTCCAAGCGGAGTTTCTCTATTTTTCAGATCCAAGTCCAGCTTCTTTGGTGGGTGACGAGTATAATCCTCCCCATCAAGTGCAGCAACAAAATCTTCATACTTCTGAATGTTCTCTCCATCAAAATTCATGATCATAGACATTAATGCTTCAACACCTAATATCTCTTCAATTAACACCTCTAATTGCTCCTCAACAGTCAAATTCACAACGGATGTTGCTTTAAGATTAGTTGATGTTTCATTGATTTGTAGATATTCAGTGTTACCTCTTCATTATTAAATTGAAATTTCATCATCCTATTCTCCATATCACCTGAAGCAAGCCCAGTAGCAAGGAATGCTCTTCTTAAGATGATAGGCACTTCAAAGTAAACCTTGAAGTCTAATATCACAAAATCCATCAATATGAATGCCTCAACTTTATTGGAACATTTTATAGAATCCTAATTGGTTTCCTCACAGTACGATCAGCCATAAGTAGCCACATTATAGTGGATTTGGGGGATCCCAAGCCTAACTTGTTCAATACAAATAGTGGCATCAGATTTATGTTAGCACCCAAGTTACATAGGATCTTAGAAAAGTGCAATATGCCAATAATACATGGAGTAGTAAGCGCTCCAGGATACAATTTCTTTTGCACTGACGATCTAGTGGCAATGGCATTACAATTTTGCAACCTATCATCCATCCCTTTCAAAATCGGTGGCCCTCTTTTTGGTCACTAGACTTTTTGTAAGCCTAGCATAGCCCGATATTTGTTCATGTTCTTCAATAAAGGGCACATTTATCGAGACTTATTGTGATGTAAAGATGGACCTATGATATTTTTCTTCCTCGTTTTCTTAACCAATCTTTGAGGGAGCATGGGTAAAAGTGTGTGGTCATCAAAATGATTTTTTGAGTAATTTCCGCTTCTTTCTCACTTTTATCCTTAGGTTGTTATACTTTTTCGATTTCAGTCTTGTAACACCTCTATATTTGAAAGAGATAGAACTAGAAATAATTTGTCTTTTGAAAGATTAAATTTGGAAATATTGTCAAGATATGCTAGTTATTAGTTTGGATCAACTTCAATCGACCATAACTTTCAATACATAATGATAAATTATCTTTCCAATGCAACCAAATTTGCTAATTTTCAATCTCATATGAGGGAGATATGCCTGTTTGAAGTCAGGATGTCTGAATAAGAAAAGTCAACCAGATATAAGAGGGATATTTTGGTCATTTACCTAACCAATTAGTTTAATTTGTTTTTTGTAATTCAGTTGGGGTCTATACTGATGTGGTTCATTTTACGCATTACAAAATTACGCTTGGGCTTTCAGAGAACATAAAATAGGAGAAAAGGCTTAGGTTTTGTCGCGTTCTTGAGATTTCGCTCACGGATTTCACCAGGAGTTAATCCTTACGAGGTATGTGAGTTCATATAATGTTGGATTCAATCACCCACGCGTCAATCATGATTTAATACAGCGTATTTACATCCTTGAAAGTAGAGTAATTGAGTTCTTGATGTATTTTTTTGAAACTTCATTTTTTTGGAGTAGATATCTAGATGATTTGATGAGATCTGATGTTTATCTTTACTAGATTCTTGTACATTTTGATTGGGTATTTGAATCTAAGTGTTTGGGGGAATAAACCAATCAAATCTAGACAGTTTAGGGTCAAAAAATGAATAATAAAACTCATGGTTTTTGTGAGCTGGGGGCTAGCGCACCACGCCACTATGTGCACCAGTATGAGTGGTCTTGTCATGATCCCTCTTAGTGTAAAAGGCTTCATAAGCATATAGCTATTAGTTCTTCAATCTTAATATTTTAGTTTTATTGGTTATAAGACTTGAAGTTCCTTATTTACTAGTTGCATATTTTCTTTTATAACATTCGAGTTTATTTCATCCACTTAACTTTGTTGAGTAAAGTCTTTCGCTGAGTAGTAAGCTAGGACAAGGATTCTCTTGGGCCATCAATGGTTCGCGAGTGTCAGTCCTGTCCAAGATGTAGGCTACGAGAGTGACAAACTTGGTATTAGAGCATAAAATTCAAGAGTCCAAGGGAGTCAATGAATTTTTGTACGTAGAGTCCTAGTTATCGATGTAAAGTGTGCCACATCAATAATTAGGAGGTTGCAACATTTAGGAACAATCTCACATCTTTCACGCTCATTTCGTGCGATAGAGTTTATCTTTAAAAACTTTCTTCTAATATGTGCGTTTGCGTATCTTTCAAATAATGCCGCCACAAAGAGTTATCGGAGGTCGTCCTACTAGAAGGAATGTTAAACTACTGGATCAAGGGGTACCTAATGCACCACAAGTGCAATACTAAGGAGAGGTAACCAATATTGTGTTTCAAGAAGTTATGTGAATGTTGAGTTAAGTTATGACCAATCAAGTTGGACAGAGCGAGGATCGATAGGTAATGGCTGATATTTCTAGGATCCGTGAGTTGTTGGATAAAACATCCAACCTTCACTGATCAAGTGTCATTGAGGATCCGAAAAACTATTTTGAAGAACTTTAGAAGGTTTTTGAGATTATGCACATTGTTGATGCTGAGAGGGTGGAACTAGTTGCATACCAATTGAAGGGTGTCTCTATAATCTCCTTTTATCAATGGAAAACGAATAGAGTTGAAGGTGCACCATTGGTGAGTTGGTCCATGTTTGAGAAGAATTTATTGGGGAGTTTCTTTCCCGTGAACTGAGAGAAGCAAATGTATGAGAATTCCTTAATCTTAAGCAGGAATCTATGAGTGTTCATGAGTATAGTCAGAAGTTCACCAACTTTCTCGCTATGCTTCGGAGATGGTTGCTAACACGAGAAGATAGATGAGCTTGTTAGTTGCTGGATTGTCTCGTCTATCAAGTATGGAGGGCAAGCCAACTATGCTAATAGGCTACATAGACATATAAAGACTTATTATTTATGTGCATCGAGTTGAGGATGAGAAGCTGAGAGAAAGGGAAGAATTTCGAAACAAGATAGCTAATACAGGGAATGAGTTCGGACAGCATAAGGGTAATTCCAACTGGTGATCTTCCCAATAGAAACAAAAGGGAACTACTCTAACATCTTCTAGTACACCTGCACGAAGGAACAAAGGTGAGTACCAAAAATCAGAATTCACAAAATTTCAGTGCTAGACATGCGCAGTCTCAAGCTAGTGGTATAAGGAGGTCATAGGACTCCTGCATGTGATATGTGTGGTAGGAGACACTCAGGGGTATGTCATTATGGCTCCATTGGTTTATTTAAGTGTGGTTAGAATGGTCATTTTGTGAAAAGGTGTCCTAAAACAAACAAGGAAACATAATGGGGGAAAAGAGCCCCATTTTCTTTAATTGCTCCAGCAGACGGAGTTGCATCTAGCAGAGCTACTTTAGGGGAATGCGGAGGAGCAAACCATATGTATGTTATCGATAGTTGCCAAGAGAAAGAGGACTTACCAGTTGTTTTTACTGATATGATCCCACAGGTTAACTTTGATGTTTATGCTTTGCTAGATATAGGAGCGAGTCTATCTTTTGTGACTCCTTATGTTGCGATGAATTTTGATGTTAATCCTAAGAAACTTGTTGATCTCTTCAGTGTTTCTACACCTGTTTGTGGGTCTATTCTAGCTGAGAGAGTTTATCGAGATTGTACCATTTCCATCAATAAAAAGAGTAATATGGTTTACTTAGTCAGTTAGATATGGTAGATTTTCAATGTCATTCTAAGTATGGACTAGCTTTATGCCTTTTATGATTCATTCCGTTGAAGAACTCGACTTGTTAAGTTCTAGTTTCCTAATGATCCAGTTATAGAGTGGAAAAGTAGTTCAACAGTGCCTAAGAGTTATCTCATTTCGTATCTTTAGGAGAGAAAGTTAGTTTCCAAGGGGTGTGTCTATGACTTTGTCCGAGTTAATAAATCTAGTGTTGAGATATCTTCTATTTATCCAGTTCCATTAGTAAAAGAGTTTTCAAAATTCTTTCCAAATGATCTTCCTAGAGTCCCTCCTAAGAGATAAATAGACTTCGGTATAGATATTCTTCCTCATACTCGTCCTATATATATTATAGAATGGCACCAAGAGAGTTGAAGAAGTCAAAAGAGCAGTTGAAAGATCTACCTGAGAATGGTTTTATTCGACCAAGTATCTCACCTTGGGGCGATCAGGTCTTATTTGTGAGGAAGAAGGATGGTTCTCTTAGAATGTATATAGATTACCATCAGTTGAATAAGGTTACTATCAAGAATAAGTATCCTCTTCAGAGAATTTATGATCTCTTCTATCAACTTTAGGGTTCCACTTGTTTTTCTAATATACACCTCATATCATGCTATCATTTGTTGAGAGTAAAGAAAGTGATATCCCTAAGACAATATTAAGGACCCATTATGGTCATTATCAGTCTCTGGTCATGCCGTTTGGTTTGACTAATGCGCTTGCAACGTTCAAGGACCTTATGAATAGAGTATTAAAGTATTTTTTTAGATATATTCGTTATCGTACTCGTTGATGACATACTAATCTATTCAAGGAATTAGAAAGATCATGCTAGTCATTTCAGATAAATTCTTAAAACTCTAAAAGATAGGGAGTTTCCTGGTAAATAATCTAATTGTGAGTTTCGGCTTGAGTCTGTGGCATTCTTAGGCCATAATGTTTTGAGTGATGGAACTAGAGCTGATGCTCAGAAAATATAACCAATGTAGAATTGTCCAAGACCCATATCTCCAACTTATATTAGGAGTTTCTTAGGATTTGATGGATATTATAGAACGGTTTTTAATGGGTTCTCATCCATTCATCCCCTCTGACTAAGTTGACTCAGAAAACAATTATGTTTTAATAGTCTCAAGCTTGTGACAAAAGCTTAAGGAATTAAAAGTAGGTTGATTACTGCCCCCGTATTGGCCTTATCAGAAGGTATGCAAGGCTTTGTGGTATATTGTGATGCATCTAAAGTTGGAATGGGTTGTGTGTTTATGCGAAATGGTAAAGTTATAGCTTATGCGTCCAGAAAACTTAAGGTTCACGAGAAGAATTACCCAACCAATAATTTAGAGTTGGTTGCCACAGTGTTTGATTTAAAAATATGACATCATTATTTTTATGGTGGTAATGTGCATGTGTTCACCAATCACAAGAGTATTTAGTATATGTTTAGTCAGAAAGAGTTTAATATCATACAAAAGAGGTGATTGGAGTTACTCAAGGATTATGACATGAGTATTCAATATCACCCAGGTAAGGCTAATGTTGTTGTTGATGCCTTGAGCAGGTTATCTATTGGTAATACTAATATACCATGATTTTGTGGTATTTGTAATACATTTACTTAAGAGTTGTATGTGTCTAGGTCAATTTTGTATTGTTGTTAATGTGTTTTTATATTGGTCGTAGGAAATAAGTTCGGTCGTGGGAGTTAGGAGAAAGATGAAGAAATGTTGCAGAAAAAGCCACCTATGAACTGTAGGTCCATTCATGGTCCGTAGGTGAAGGGCGTAGATTGATGAGAAAGTCTTGAAGAGAAAATTAGGGAATTTTCACTAGGTTTGGAACCACAACCATGATCGACGAATAATAGTTTGGCCTACGAACTGTACTGCAAGTCTGTCAACTGATTTAGAGAAAGTATTCCAGTATCTGATTTTAAGAAACTAAGTATGAGACCATGAGAAATGTCAACGGATCGTGAATCGAGTCACGATCCATGCTAGTGAAGCCATCATTTGTGACTGAAATATGGATATTTAAGCTTCTAAAAATTTGCCTAAAGTCTCAAACTATAGAAAGGACCTATAGACCGTACGCCAGACCACGGTCCGTAGGTCAGTCTTGTTAATGACAATCGCATCTAGAAACTGTATTTCCTTATTTCATTTTATTTTTAATTTACACCTTTTTCTATACATAGTGCATATAAACCTTGTTTTGGGGGGTTTGACATTTTTATTCTAGTTCTAGTTTTTGTCTTAGGAGATTAACTTGCAACGTTAGCAATTCTTGATTTCCTAAGTTCGTTTTGAAGATTGTTACTTTAAATTTCAATTGAAGATTCTGGGTTTCTTCTATTTATTACGTAAGTTTATGATTTTTTCATCTAACAATATGAATTGTGTTCTTGCTATTATGGGTAACTAAATCCACAACTAGGTTGTGGGAACCATGAGCGATTAACAAAGTATGAATGGCAACTAAGTAATTCTTGAATAATGTTATTACATGCATTGATATTTCTTTCATTCAGAAATTATTTAGCAGTTGCAAACATTAGAACTCGTCTCGTTTCTACTTGCCGGACCAAGAAGTTAGTTAATGAGAATAGAATTATCAACATAAATTTAGTATGATGTTATCCAATTGTCTAATTTCAATAGGTTTGAGGGTGAAAATTAAGTCATACATTGATGTGATGTCTAACATGAGGTAAAGATAAGGGTTAATAAATTATACTCACGTAGCCGGACCAATGTGCAATGTGAAATTCTCTAGTTGACCGACCAAGGAATTAAAAATACATAAATTATCACTTTGCATGTAATACACTAGGAAGGAATGACTATTACTAGGATTAAAGCGTTATGAGCTTATAGGAACACATACACCCTAGTTACTTCCTCTCATTGATAACAACTAACGTTTAAATTTTTCTCACTTGTTCTATACACAATAATCAGTTCTTTATTACACAACCCCCCCCCCCCTTAATTTTTTTTTGGAAGTAGTTGCCAAAACAGAAATATTCGGTATCTAATCCTAAGCATAGACCATATTCCTCATGGGATCGACCCCAACCTACACGTGGGGTTCTTTACTTGAAATAATTTGTTATACTTCTTTACGGTGTTTTAATTTGAGTGTATCAAATTTTGGCGCTGCTGCCGCGGAATAAGGCATTTAGATTAAATATAACTATATTATTGAACTTTAGTCAATTATTTCCTAATTTTACTTTTTCTTCATTTTTTGTTTCTCGGGTTCTTACTCTAGTGTATACCAAGTACACGGAGTCAAGGTGAACCACTAACTCTTTACGATCCGGAATTGAACAAAACTTTATGAAGAATGAATAATCAGTGGTCCCAATTAATCCTATCGAAGGAAATCTAGGTGAAGAGAATTCTGATGCAGATGCTTACATCGAGGTATTTGTTCTCTGGGATCGCATCGGAGGATCCATATGGGCACATGTCCAAGTTGAGGAGTTTTTGCAAAAGTTGCATTGATCGATCAATTTAGACATGGATGACATTGGGTTGAGAGTCTTCCCTCTATCATTGACCGTATATGCGGATATATGGTTTACTGAGATTTCTTATAACTCAATTCACACATGGGATAAATTTTGTAAGGTGTTCATGGCAAAATACTTCCTAGAGTCAAAAAAGCTAAACCACAAAGATAAACTCAACAACTTCGTTGCATTACCTGGAGAGTCTGTGAGTAGTTCATGGGACATGTTCACTGCTTTGACAAGAAGTGTTCAAAACCACCATATTGATCATGAGTCACTGAAGGATTATTTCTACAGAAGCCAAGATGACAATGGTAAGTCAGTGTTTGATTCTATCACATTAGGATCATATGGTAAGTGCACTTTCAAGAAGATTGTTGAGAAACTGGAGAAGATTTCCTAGAATAATAAAACATGGAGCAACCCAAAGTTAGACATTAAAAGAATTACTTTTGTAGTTCAATTTGTACCAAGTCGATTTGTCGATGACATACGTGAAAAGATCGCTCACATGATGACAAAACTTGGTTTGGTATTGAAGCATATGAGTTGAGGGACCGAGAAAATAAATGTTGTTAATTACTTTACTTACTTTACTAGTAATCTACCACCGGTTGAGGAGTGATACTATGAAGAGGATACCTATGCACTGAATGATCAGACCGGGGAGGGGGGGTTTCGAGCCAACACTCAAGGTTCCAATTTTGATAACTAGAGCCATGGTCAAGGAACCCAAGGTCGAAACTATGGAAACTAAAATTGAGAGGGTCAAAATTTCATGATGGAAATTACAATCGATATAAAAAATACAATTAGAACAACTATAACAACATAAATGAAAAGGGTGGTCCTTATGTGCCTCCTCAAAATTGGGAATATGGTAATAGGGAGGTTGGGAGTTGTATGTCACGGATTGAGGATATGATATAGAAAATGATTGGGACATTTGATTCGACTGATTAGAATGTGAAGGAGATACAAAATAACTTGTCTGGTCTTGGTCAAAAAGTTGATTCCCGTGCAGTGTCGATCAAGCAACTTGATCAAAAGATGAATAATTTTTCTACTACTCTGAATCCACATCAGTCCGTCACACTTTCTAGCAATACCATCCAAAATCCAAATAATTATGGGCATTGTATGGAAGTCACTACTCGAGGGTGTAAGCACACCATTGATCATCCTATACCTTTTGAGGTTGAAGTTGAAGTTAGCAAAGATAATAATGTGATAGAGGTTACTGGAGAGTCCAAGAATGCAATAGAAAAGCAAGTGGTTAGGGAAGAAAACTGAAGAAGGAAAATATCGTGGGGTCTATTAGTATGTTGAAGCAACTTTCCATCAATATTCCGTTGAGAGAAGCTTTGAAGAAAATGTATGGGTATGCAAAGTTTGTGAAAGATTTGGTGATGATGAAAAGGGTCGTGAGTTATGAATATGATGATAAGTTGCAACACTGTAGTGTTATTGCTACAAGGTCCTTGTGCAGAAGAAACATGATCCTGGTGGTTTCACTATTCCTTGTACCATTGGGTTGTTGCACTTTTCTAAGTTTTTATGTGATCTGGGTGTGAGCGTTAGACTAATTTCATTGTCTATTAACAAAAAGTTGGGCTTAGGAGATCCAAAAACAACTGCGATGCAATTGCTCATGGACGAAATATATGTAAAAAAGCCCATTGGTATGCTCCATGATGTACTTCTAAAAGTGAAGTCTTTTATCTTTCTTGCGGACTTTGTGATACTCGGCTATTAGGTTGATTTTCAAGTTCTCATTATCCTTAGGAGTTCATTCCTTGACACTGGGTAAAGGGCAAACAAAATTTTGTTTGTATAATGAAGAGCTAACTTTCAATATCTATAGATCCATGAAGAAGAGTAGTAAATCAAGTCGGTATCAGTGTTGAATCATATTAAAGAGAGTGGTTTTGAAGTGCCTATTGAAGAGAGGTCGGGTGTTGATGCACTAGCAGTGGTAATGATGAATTTTGAGAGTGATGGTATTCAATCCTATGATGAATTTGTCTTTGAACTGTAAAGGTTTGAATTCCTTTCCAAGCCAAAGAGATTGGAGCAAGACATGAAGAATCGCGACTCTCCACCTGCAAAATTTCCTGTAGAGGAGGCTGTAAAATTAGAGCTTAAGGCTCTGCCTCACATTTGAGGTATGTATTATTAAGGAGAGATGATATTTTACCGGTCATCATTGCGGCAAATTTGAATGTGACCCAAGTTGAGGCATTATTTTCCACATTGAAGAGATTCAAGAGAGGTATTGGATGGCGTATTGCATATATTATTAGGATCTCTCCGGGCATTTTTTTGCTTAAAATCCAACTCATGTGGATCACAAGCCTAGTATTGAGCATTAGAGAAGACAAAATATGCCTATGCAAGAGGTTGTAAAAAAGGAAATCATAAAGAGGTTAGATGCTGGATTTATTTATCCCATTGAAAATAGAATTCGGGTTTGTCCTGTTTCAGTGTATGCGCAAAAAAAACGAGGATGACTCGTGTTCTGAATGTAAAAAAATGAGCTTTTTCTGATGCGGCTTGTGAACGGGTGGAGAGTTTGCATGGACTATTGGATATTAAATTCTTGGACAGAAAAGGACCACTTCTCTAAGCCGTTCATGGACAAAATATTGGACCGACTTGCAAGTAAGGGTTGGTATTGTTTTCTTGATGGTTATTCGGGATACAATCAAATTTCTATAGCTCCACAAGACCAAGAGAAAGCCATTGTCACTTGTCGTTATGGGACTTTCACCTTAAAACAAAAGCCATTTGGGTTTTGTAATGCTCTAACGACCTTTCATCGTTGTATGATATTGATATTTTCTGATATCATGGAGGACACTATTGAGGTATTTTTGGATTATTTCTCGATGGTAGGTGACTTTTTTTATAATTTCTTGGACAATCTGGCTTAAGTACTTACACTGTGTGAAGAGTGCAATCTTATGCCCAATTGACAAAATGTCATTTTATGAGGAAGAGGGGATTGTGCTTGGTCATTGGTTTCGGAGAAGGTAAATTGGGGTTGATAGAGAGAAAGTCGAGGTAATCAAAAAGCTTCAACCGCGTACCTCTGTTAAAGGTGTTATAAGTTTTCTTAGGCATGTAGGTTTTCTATAAGAGGTTCATCAAGGATTTCTCCAAAATTTCACACCCATTGTGAAAACTTATCATAAAGGAGTGTAGGTTTGAGTTTGATGATGCTTGTCTAAGAGAATTTGTAGAGTTGAAGGGGAAGCTAGATTTTGCACGTATAATTATTTCACCAAATTTGGGGCAACCGTTTGAAGTAATACGTGATGTGAGTGGAGTGGCGCTTGGTGTGGTATTGGGGCATAGGTGAGAGAAGATTCTTCATCCTATCTACTATGCTAGAAAAACTCTATATGTGGCTCAAAATAACTATATTGTGACGAAATAGCAGCTTCTTGCAGTTGTTTTTACATTCGAAAAATTCTGATCCTACTTGCTTGGTACTAAGGTCATAGTTCATACTGGTCATTCTACATTGAGGTATTTGATGGCTATGAAGTATGAAAAACCTAGGTTGATTACATGGGTAATTGTTTCTGCAATAGTTCAATTTTGTGGTGAAAGATAGAAATGAAACTGAAAAAATCAAGTTGTCGATCACTTATCTAGATTAGAGGAAGAGGCTATGCTCAAGCTTGGTGATAAAGCTGAAATTAATTATGTTTTTCCATATAAACAGGTATTGGCTACTTCTCATGATCTAAATCCTTTGCCACAGACTTTGTAAACTACTTGGAAAGTAATCTAATGCCATCAGATTTGTCTTTATACCAAAGGAAAAAGTTTATGCATAATGTGAAGAAGTTCTACTGGGATGAGCTTTACTTGTATCGTATTTATGCTAATAAGTTATTAGTCATTGTGGGCCTGAGGTTGAGATGTTAAGTATACTAGAGGTGTGTCACTCATCGCCTATTGGTAGGCATCATAATGGTATTTGGACAGCGCATAAGATTTTGCAGTGTGGGTATTACTGCCTACCATCTATCAAAATGCTCATAATTTGCCAAGTCATGTGACTATTGCCAAAGAGACGGAGGAATTTCAAAGAGGCAAGAGCTTCCTATGAATCGTATATCGGTGATAGAGTTTTTTATATATGGGGCATTGATTTTATGGGTCCAATTGTGAGTTCACATGGGATGAATTACATTCTTGTTGCGGTTGATTGTGTGTCGAAATGGGTGGAAGTGATTGCTCTTTCTAACAAAGAAGGTAAAAGTGTTACTGCATTTATGAAAAAAAAATGTTCTCCATATTTGGTACACCTAGGGCAATTATTAGAGATGGAGGTTCCCACTTTTTTAATAAGTTGTTCAAGACGCTCCTTGAGAAATCTGGCGTCAGCCACAATGTGGCCACTCCTTACCATTGGAGTCTACTCGGCATGTTTAAGTACACAACAGAGAGATCAAGCAGATTTTGGCAAAGACTGTGAATACTAATAGAACTGATTGTTCAAGAAAACTTGATATTGCTCTATGGGCCTATTGCACCGAATTCAAGAATTTGATAGGTATGTCCCCTTACCAACTTGTATATGGGAAGTCTTATTTGCCGATAGAGCTAGAGTACAAGGCTATGTGGGTGCTAAAAAAGATAAATTTGGATTGGGCACCGCATCAGTTCAGAGAATGAGTGACTTGAATGAGCTTTATGAGTTTCACCTAAGAGACTATAAAAGTTCAGCCTTGTACAAGGAGAAGATGAAGAAGTGATATGATCAAGCAATTGAAAAGCGAGAATTTGTTGTTAGTGATCTTGTTCTTCTATTAAACTCTAGGTTGCACTTGTTTCTGATCAAACTCAATTCCAAGTGGACCGGGCCATTCTTAGTAATGCAAGTGCTCCCAGATAGAGTAGTCGAGCTTAAGAATGGCGAAGGGAAAAGGTTCAAGGTAAAGGGGAAAAGCATTAAGATATATATGGGAAAAGCAGAGAATGTACAACAAGTGGTTGAGGCCTACTATCTTGATGAAATCTCAGTAATCAACAGGCCTGTATTGTGCCGCGATGTTAAATCAAGCGTTGTTGGGAGCAACCCTAGATGTACAATCTAGCCAACTATATGTTTTTCTTTTCGATATAGTAGTTTTCTTTGCTTATTTGATTTTCTGTATTTCTTTATATAGATGCTTTATTTTGTTTTTAGTGTATAGATATATAATAGGGCCCATGCCTAATAAGTGTCCAAAAAATGTAAAAAGGAAGGCCTAACGGTTGCTACATATGCAGGGCTGAAAAGTAAAATCAGCAGAAAATGTCTAGTGTAGAGGTCTACGGAGACCACCGATGGTCCGTAGGTCAAACCACGGACCATGATGGTATCCTTATACCCCAGTTAGGATTTATAATTTTTCTAAGTAAAATGTGACCTACGAACCCAATTACAGTCTATAGGTCGACCCACAAATTGTAGACGGGGTCTTGTGGGCCCAAACCCTACTTTCTACCTGACCCAATCTGAAACCCTTTTTAATAAAACCCCTTATTCTTTAAACATTTCTAACAATACCCAAACTCCCCCCAACAATTTTTAAAATGTCCCATATTCCATTAATCTCCCCATATTAGTCCCATATTTCATAAATCAATCTCCATATTCCCTAATAACTTTACACCCTCCAAAATTTCCTCATCCCAATTTTCTATAGTTTCCATTATCCTGATTTGGTGTAAAGGCAAGTAAGATGTTGGAATTCTAAGATCATCACACCATCACCTACTTCCATTTCTTTTAAGGTAATCAACTTCCCATTCAATTTGAATTTTCGTTCATTGTTGTTATTGAAAGTCAGGAAGTGGATCTTGACCTTGAGTGTTATATTGTATGTTTTCTTTGTGAAGTGTAGGCTAGAAACACCCTTAGGGCAATAGAATGTGATTGTGTGTCGTTGTAACAACTTAATCAACTGAAAATGAATTTAAAGGCAAAGTTTCGACCTACGGTTCCTAATTTTGTATGTGTTGAATGCCTTGAATTGGATCCATTACAACAGAAAGGACGGGGGTCTCGCTATTCTGTATTCTGTTTTTGCCTCTCCATAATAAAACTGCTCCCTCTCTTCCCCGTGGACGTAGCCAATTTATTGGTGAACCACTTAAATCTGTTGTCTTGTTTTTCGCATTTATATTTTCTCGTATTATCTCGAATTCCGCATAACAGTATGCATTATAGGTTAAATATTAACTAATCAAAACCCCTTGAATGACAAACTATTATAAATTCTGTTTAAATACATGATTATACTTAGGTTGATTGGTTTAATTGGTAAAATTATGGTTTTGAGTTGAAGCATGTATGCTACCTGTCACATACTTGACCCACGAGACCCTATCCACGAAGCGTAAATCATTCTACGAACCTCAGATCAATCTATAGACTGTAGATCAGGTCTAGGGGTCTGCACACTACAAAAATATACTAAGTTTTAAACCATGGAAGTGCACTATGATCTGTAGTTCAATCTCGAACCGTTTTGCACATTTTTGGTTCCCATCAAAGGTCGTTTCTATGGTACTTTGATCCACGTAGGATATCTATGGACCGTGGATATATCCACATATCGTATAATTCCATGTTGGATGAGGAGTCAGCCACTGCCAAGTGGTTTTCACTTTTCTTTTTTGTTCATTCTTTGTTCTAAAAATATTTTGAATGTTTTATGGTTTTATACTGGTACAATTTCTCCCTCCACAAGTACAATGGTCCCAAAAAGATATTAAAACATCGCCACAAGGGGAAGGTCTAGATCAACGACACCAACCTGTAAACTGATTGACGAAGATAATGATGCAGAGGATGATCCTACATATGCCCTCACTTGAAGGATATCACCCATAGCACCTCGGGCTACCCGAAATTAATCCAAGCAGGTGGTCCCCCAACGTAGTCACTGCCTCCTAGTCTGATGAGAAGGATAAACTAATTGGGTCACCAGCTGGGTCTTCTTCCGAATCTAAGTTTGAATCTGTTTCTGGCTCCGAAATAGGCTCGAGTTCATATGAGAGGGTCGCCTCATCTTATCAGACTAGTAGTGTCGGAGATATTCCAGTGCCATCAAACTCCAACCCTGCCCCAGTTGTGGAGAATCCAAACAAGTGGTGTGTCCTTGGTAATGGAAAATCTACTGGGATGCCAAGATGTATAATGAAAAGGAAAATCCTAACGAAACGCATAATTCTCACGGGGAGCCTCCATATCATACCCGACATCCACCAACTCTTTCAACAACAAAAATGTGATTGGATGGCTTAGATCCAAGGGACTAATAGCAAGGAAATAGTAAGAGGATAATATGCCTCTTATGGTACCACACTCCGGAGTTCTATCACAAATTGTTTGAGGCCAAAACCCAGGACTGTCTCACTTCAACTCTAGTCCAGGGTGTTTCGGTAGACATGTCGCAGATCACCATTAGTCGATCCCTCTATAGTGCAGACACAACTTGGGCACTCAAGATCGGAGAATTTGACTACTGGTAGGACATTGCCAGGACTGGAGCATTCAAGCGGAGTATAGAGCAGAGGGAGGTTGTACTACTTTGGTTGTCCAAGTACATCATTGTGGATGGAAAGTGTAGGGAATGGGTCAACATACCACACTTGGTTATTATGAAGGACACCTAAAATTTGGTAGCCAAGTTCTTCTGGCTTTTGGTATGGAATAAGGTATCGCCTACTAAGGCCAATAATCCACTTACTAGGGAAAGAGCGGTGATGGTTGCGGCCTTGGTAGTTGGGTTTGAGATTGACTTTACCCACGTGATATTGGCAAATATCCATGAGAGGGAATTATGTCTACCACTACTTTACCCTTTCCGTGTATGATATTCTAGTTGTGCAGAGATGTTGGGGTACCTCTCTAGAATTGTGACAAATTTGTTAAGGCAATCGAAACTCTTGACATCGGCCTTATTTGGGATATGCCCAATGATCTGGCCCCACAATGTGGTCCACATATTGAGGTGCCTCCATTGAGAGCAGACTTAGTTGTTGATGTGGAGCAAATGCAAGGTGAGGACCCTGCCCCTCCCATTCTACACTGATGATCTCCCAAGCTCCCCATCACAGGCCGCCAGTCGGGCCCCTAGCTCATCCAGAGCAACCCCATCTTTAGGAATTGCTGCTCCAACATGTGAAGACATGGATGCACCAATCTATTGCATAGTCCGAGGTTACGATGGAGACCATGGTGGACCGAAAGGTACAGAATGTTCATAAGTGCTTGGATGCCTTCGAGTTGAGATTAATTGCGCGAATAATCCTTGCCATATATATCTCCTCGTTTCGGACCGAATTAGGCAGTCTATAGGCTGACCTTGATGCTATCCTCGCCCCAGCCATAGATCTACCAGACTGCACCTACTATACTCTGTGTTGATGACATTCTTGATGCTCGATACAGCGTGTATATATTGCATTCCTATTTTTCCTACACCCAAGAAAAGAGGCACTGATATAGACAAACCTCTAATTCTACTAAAGATGCAAGGGCAAAGAAGAGGGAGATACAACAACATGAGCAGACAGGGGGATCTTCTATAGTGGATGAGAAGTTGTAACATTAGAGGATTCATGTGATTGTTGCTGGTGACTCGATATATGTGCCCGCTTCGAAGCGGTTGTTACTATGAGAGATTATGTAGGCACTACTAATGGCGCTGATATGATAAACATGAGCATTATTGATGGTGTTCCCTATGTTGATCTCGAGGGCTTTGAGAAACCGGACTCACCCGCTTGTTGATAGTTTTTCGGTGCTTTGCGACACATGTTTTCTTTTACCCAATCCTTTATTCTTTACTTTTTGTGCATTGGGGAAAATTGCACCATATTTTTTGGGGGGTGGGGTAAATAGATTGTGAGTGATAGGGTGAAGTCTGAGTAACCCAACTCATAATTCTCTCTTGGGTTTTTCTTGCCCGTGTTCTTTTCCCCTAAGAGAGTGTTTTAATTTTCGTTGATTACACGTTTTAGGATTGTATATGTAGAAGTATAATGGCATAGTCTGAATGATAAATAATACTCGTCCATAAAAAAATTGTGATATGTGCTAAAATTTATAGGGTAGAATGAGTTAAATGTGTTCGATCTTAGTACGACATGAGAATGAACCAACTTAACCTCCTAACTTAAGCTAAGAATTGAATTGGGTAACTGATAATCTGATAACGTAATGATGTGCCAAGAGATAGTAAGATGAGTTGAATTGTTTAGACATGTTTGTGATAATCTAGAACTTTCCTGAATAGTCCGCTAAGATAATATACGCTAGAAGTGATAAAAGGCCCTTGTGTTTATTAGTACACTAATTGCCTAAAAGAATCCAACCTAATGAAATAAATGTTCCTATTGATCCAAATGCTTTGAGCCTGAAATAGACCATTTTTCTAAACCCGTAACTCACCTTCCCTTAGTCTACTATTTTGGATCCGGTCCCTCCTTGGACATGTTCACCTTAACTTAATCCATAATCCTAAGTTGAGGGTGGATAATGCAAAAAATGACCTCAACTAAGCCCTGGTCCGACATCAGATACTATGCACCTCAACTAATGAAAAATCCATAAGTTGAGGGTGGTTATGAAAGAGGAAACCAAAAGAAAAATGGGTATGAAAAGAGTAGGGTGTTGAAAAGAGAAAAAGAAGAGTGAGAAGAGATGTGACTTTGTGCCACATAAGCAAAAGATGATGAATAAAATTGTTGAAAAATAATGAAGAGAATAAAATGCAAGAAAAAGAAAAAAAAAACGAAAAATAAAGAGCTACAAAGTTGAAAGTCACATTCATGGTCGAAAAGAGTCAAAGAGAAAGAAGGTAAAAAGGTAGGATGTCAAAAATAGGGCAAAAAGAGGAAAAACGCCTAATGTAATGTCAAGGAGGGCAGAAAGTCACAAAGAAATACCCAAATGTATCACACCTGACCTTGAGCCTATGTTACAAGCTAATAAAGTCATAAAGTGATCGTACTGACTAGTTAAGAGAGTCTAAGCAGTGAGAATAAGGGCAAGCATATGGTATTGAGCACTAAGTGTACTTGAAATTACTTCTGATCATGAATGTAGAACGAATCCTTGTAATCAAAATCATATTCATCGTGTGAAAAAGGGATTTCGTTTAAAGTAAGGGCATTAGTGGAATTAATGCAGAGTTGGTACCTTGGTGGTAGTGAAACAGTGTATGTTGTGGGTCTATTGGTCGATTTGTGTCATATCTTGATCCGCATGAATTAGTTTGTTGAGTATGAGAGAAAATATCTGCACTTGAAAACGGATTCGGGATAGAAATCCATATGATTGCTTGTGCTTCAATGTTTGCTTCTATACAAGTGTCGTTTAAAGTCTTAGTGTGTCACTTGAGGACAAACAATGAATTTAAGTTGAGAGTGTTGATATAACATGGGTTTACGGTATCTAGTGCCATTTTTTATTGGTATTAATATGTTTTTATCTTGTTTGCACGAAATAAGTTTGGACGTGGGAGTTAGGAGACAGTTGAAAAAATGTTGCAGAAAAATCCACCTACGGACTGTAGGTCCATTCACGGTCCATTGATGAAGGGCATACATTGATGGGAAAGGCTTAAAGATAAAATTAGATAATTCTTGACTAAGTGTGGAACCACGACCATGATCGACAAACCGTAGTTCGGCGTACGGTCCATACTATAGGTTCGTCGACTAACTTAGAGAAGTTGTTCCAGTACCTGATTTTAAGAAACTAAATATGAGACCACGGAGGAAGATCAACAGACCGTGAATCAAGTCATGGTCCGTGCTGGTGAAGCCGTTATTTGTGAGTGAAAGATGGATATTAAGCTTCTGAAAATTTGCCTAAGTCCGAAACCACGGAAAGGACCTAAGGACCATAGGTCAGACCATGGTCTATAGGTCAGTATCGTTAATGAAAATCGTGTACAGAAACTTGATTTCCTTATTTGGTTTCCTTTTTAATTATGACTTATTTTTCTATGCACAGGAAATGTAAACGTCGTTTTTCAAAGTTAGACATAATTATTCTAGTTCTAGTTTTTGTCTTAGAAGATCAACTTGAAACTTTAGTAATTCTTGATTTCTTAAGTTCGTTTTGAAGATTGTTGCTTTAATTTCAATTGGAGATTTCGACTTTATTCTATTCATTACGTAAGTTCATGATTTCTTCATCTAAAAATATAAATTGTGTTCTTGCTATTATGGGTAACTAAATCCACAACTAGGGTTGTGGAACCATAAGCAAATAACAAATTATGAATGGTAACTAAGTAATTCTGGAATAGTGTTATTGCATGCATTGATAATTATTTCGTTTAGAAGTCTTTTTAGCGGTTGCAAACGTTAGAACTTGCCTCTTTGCTACTTGCCGGACCAAGGAGGTAGTTAACGAGAAAAGAATTATAAACATAGATTTAGTGTGATACTATCTAATAGTCTAATGTTGATTGGTGCAAGGGTGAAAACTAGGTCATACATTGATGTAATGTCTAATATGAAGTAAAGGTAAGGTTAGCAAATTATACACACGTAATTGGACCATGGTGCGGGGTGAAATTCTCAAGTTGTCGGACCAAGAATTAGAGTTATATAACTTATCATTTATCATGTAATACACTAAGAAGGGAATCCTATTGCTAGCATTACCGCTTTATGAGCTTATTGGGAACACGTACACCCTAGTTAATTTCTCTAATTGATAATAAATAAAGTTTGAACTTTTCTCACTTGTTCTCTACACAATAATCAATTCTATATCACACAACCCCCCCCCCTTTTACTTACTTGTTTTTGGGATTACTTAACTAAACGGAAATAATCGGCAGTTAAGTTTAAGTCTAGATCATATTCCTCGTGGGATTGACCCCTACCTACAAGTTGGGTTCTTTATTTAAAACAATCTCTTATTCTTCTTTTACAGAGGTGTAATTTGAGTGTATCAAGTACAACACATATTGAGGAAGACAAGAGTGAGTTAGCAAAGGATGTGCACAGACTTGCATGACTAGAAGTTCAATTAATGGATTCCAATGAAGGAGAAGTGGTAGTGATGAATGGGACTGAATCAGCATTTTTACTGTCAGAAGTGAAAAAGAAATAAGACCAAGATCTATTTTGCTTGAAATGAAGGTAAATGTTTATAAGCAAAAGTATTAACTTTTGAACAAGGGGAAGATGGAGTTTTGAGAAATCAAGGTAGATTATGTGTACCAATGGTGGATAGACTCCAAGAGAGGGTCATGGAGAAATCTCATAGATCCAGATATCCCATTCATTCGGGTTCCTCAAATATGTATCACAATTTGAGAGAAGCTACTAGTGGAGTAGTATGAAGAAGGGCATTACAGAACTTGTTGCTAAATGCCTGAATTGCCAACGAATTAAAGTGGAACATCAAAGACCCGGTGGTTTGGCTCTGGATGTAGAACTTCTGGAATGGAAGTGGAATATGATTAATATGGATTTCATCACAATTTTACCAAGGTCTCACAGGTAGTATGATTCTATTTGTGATTGTTGATAGAATGACAAAATCATCCCACTTTTAATCGGTAAAGACTACCTATTCAGCAGAGCATTATGCCAGGTTATGTATTCAAGAGATGGTTAGACTTCATGGAGTTATGTCTCCATTATTTCAGATAGAGGTGCACAAGTTACTGCGCTTTTTTGGAAGTCATTCCAAAAAGGTTTGGGTTCAAAGGTGAACTTAAGTACTGCCTTTCATCCTCAGACAGATGGGCAAGCAGAACGTACTATTCAGACCTTAGAGGATACTTTGAAGGATTGCATGACTGATTTCAAAGGTAATTGATATGATCACCTACCTCTCATTGAGTTTGCTTACAACAATAGTTATTACTCTAGTATCCAAATGGATCCTTATGAAGCTCTTTATGAGAGAAGACATTGATCTCCTATTGGATGGTTTGAAGTTGGTGAAGATGGGCTGATAGGACCATATTTAGTTCATGAAGCTATGGAGAAGGTGAAAGTGATTTAAGAGAGGTTGAAAATGACACAGACTCGTTAGAATTCCTATACTGATGTTAGTAGAAGGGAGTTAGAATTTAAGTATATGATCGGGTGTATTTAAAGGTTTCACCCGTGAAGGGTGTTATGAGATTTGGAAAAAAAGGGAAGATTAGTCCCCTATATATTGTTCCTTACAGAGTATCTAAGAGGTTGATAAGGTAGCTTATTAGTTAGGTTACCACAAGAGTTAGCAGTGGTTCATCCTCTATGTCACATCTCCATGTTGAAAAAGTGCTTGCCCGATCCTTCAGTGATCATACCAACAGAAGATATTGGGATCAAATATAGATTATCTTATGAAGAGATTCCGGTTCATATTTTGGATCGCCAATTCAAAAGTTGTGGACTAAGGAAGTAGCATCAATCAAAGTTCTTTGGAGCAATCAGTTCGTTGAGAAAGCTACTAGGTAAGTTGAGGAAGATATGAAGTAGAAATATCCATATCTCTTCGAATTCGGAGAAATTTCAGAACAAGGTGCAAATTTATTCGATATGAGAAATTTTTATATTGTTTTTTCTTATTAGTATTTTTTAATTTATAAGCGGCATTGTTGTATTTGCATTGCTTGTTCGGTGTTTGAGTTGAATGTTAGATGTTACACCCTTAGACTAGTAAGAGAAATCTCATTTGAGGAAGAATAATTCCAAGGGATAGATATTGTAACATCTCTCTAATTGAAAGAACTAGGAGTGAGTTATAAATTTGAAATAGTCATAAATAAAAATTTAAAAATTTGTTAAGTATGTTAAGTTGAGTTTTGGTCAGCTTAAAACTACCATAACTCCTAGGTCAGGATAAGTTACGTGTGTTTCTAGATATCGTAGGAAAGATCTCGGAATAATCTTTCCAACGCCGCCAAGTTTGCGCCTTCCAAGTCCGTATGAGTGATTTATGTCCATTGAAAGTTGGATTTTTCAAATAAGAAAAGTCCAACCCATATTTGGAAGAGTATTATGGTTTTTTCCATACCCTATTATTTTATTTTGAATTTTTTTAGTTAATTATGGTCAAATCAGAATTAGATCAGTTTAGTCAATTTGAAATTCATGCTAGGGTTTGGAGAAAATAAAAAAGAGAAGAAAGGAGAAGATCAAGATTCGCCAAGATCGTGCGATTTGGCTGTGGATTCCGCCAAGGATTCAATCCTACAAGGTATGTGATACTTTCAAAGCATTGGGTTCTTTCACCACGTGCCAAACATGTTTAGTTCAACAAAATTCATTCTAAAAAGGTTGAAAGTTTTATGTTCATGATATGTATTCATGAATTTGATGGCGTTCTTGAATTGGGTTGAATTGAGAAGTTACGTCTAGTTTTAGAGTTGTTTTGAGGTTCTTGGTTACATTTGTTGGGTATCTGAATCTAAAGAGAATTTGAGAAAATAGTCGAGTTTAGGCCAATTGAGACTGGGAAACGAAGAAAGAAAAAGTCGGGTGAATCTGGGCGGTGGGGCCACGTCGTGGACCAACTTTCAGGCAGTGATTTCTTGATCTCTCTGATATTTAGCTATTTAAAAACACTCCTAAACACCATGAGATCTTTCATATAATAAATCAGAATCCTTGAATCCATAATTCAATTCAAGGAAAGTTAAGAGTTAGGTCTAGAATTTAAGAATCTAGTCAATAGGAGTTCATAAAGTTTTCAAAAGTCATTCACAAACGTTTTAACTTTGTTGTAAGACTTAATTTTAAGTAAAGAAAATGGTGAAGAGTTGAGTTCATTTCTTCAAATATTATAGGGGAACTAAGTATTCACAAAATTTAGAAATGTTTTCACATTTGAACAAGAAAGGAAACACCGATTTCAAAAGGAGCTTTTAAGCTAAGTTTTGAGTAATTATATCAAACCAAAGAAACAGTTTTGATTTTACAAACATATGAGCTAAGTATATTTTGTGTGAAGTATTGAACACCGATATTGGAACACGAGTTCTGTCACGACCCAAATCGGGGCCGCGACTGGCACCCACAATTTCCCTCCTATGTGAGCGAACCAACCAATCTAACCCTTATCATTTTAACATATATCAACAGAAAATAATGCGGAAGACTTAAACTCATTAAATAAAACAAATC
>NC_028639.1:17883319-17885160 GCF_001406875.1 Solanum pennellii
GTACCAATTTCTCAAGAGTTGAAGTGTTTTGCAACGGGAGCTTACGACGGCTCGTCGTGGATGTGACGGCACGTCCTGCAGGTCCGTCACCGATTACAGAGAGTCGATTTTCAGTACCCAATTTCAGAATTCTAAGTATGCTGAAACGAGACATCTGTGACGGGCCGTCGTGCCTATGACGGTCCGTCGTGATGTCCGTAATCTTAGCCAGTTTTTCCAGAAATAAATCTGCTGCTCAAAACGACTAAACAGGTCGTTACAAGTTCAAGAGAATTCAAGTCTCCATAAACCATGTAGCCGTCATTGGTAGTAAATGATCATACTTTTTAGATAACTCCTTAAGTGCTTGTTAGCATAGACTAGTGGATACACTTAGTTAAGGCATCTTATATAACGGCAAAGTATTGGACAGTTTTGGCAACATGGGCAAGACGACGTGTCACCACTAGGCTCATAGTGGTGGTTTTCGATTAGAGAAACTCCCATAGAAACTATATTACTTTATTATATGAGTATTGTTAAGTTTGTTCGCACATTTTTTTAACGAACTAAGTTGCTTTCTACTATTTATAAAGACTTTTATATATTGCATGTGTGTTGACTACTTTATATTAAGTTGAGTTATCTATGAGTTGAGTAAAGCCAAGCTAAGTGTTTCTGTAACAAACCTAAAAATGAATAGAATAAATACTTAGGGTGATTTATTTATTATTTAAAATCTGAAATTTTAAGGGAAAAATGGTCCTTTCACGTATAATTAATTAAATCAGATTTTTAGTATTAAGGAGAGTCCTAAATTGACTAAGTCATTATCTAAGCCTAAACAACTTCACACGTTTCACTCTCTCACGTCTATCACATTCTCACGTTCAAAATTGTTTTCTCTCTGCCAATTAGTGTGAAGACAGAAAATAAAACAAAGGTTCTTCACACTTGAAGAATCACGAAAAAAATCTAAGAAAGCAAGATAATCAAAAACGTTAAGACAAGGGAGATTTTCGTCGAGTTGGTGGTGAAACTTTAGGTGAGTTGGACGTGGTTTTGGAGGAAGTTTTGGGCTGAAACTTCAATGCTTGAACATCAATTAAGGTAGGGTTTTCTTCCCTCATGGTCCCTTTCCCAAGAGACCCCTTAAGGTTCATATTATTCATCCGAAACTACGATTGTTTTCGCTTTTCATGTTCCCTGTCACTAGCTCCCAATGATCTTAGGTTTGTATGTTTGCTGGTAAAATTTAGCGACACTGTGTGTGGTGACGATCTCGTTTCAAGTATGTGTTCATGATTATGTGCTTATGTTTTTGTGTCTTTCAAAAATATGAATGTATACATGAACGTATATTTGCTAGGTTGTTACTATGACTTTGGAGTATCCGTTTTAGCATGCTAATAACATGGAATCACTTGTGTTTTATGTGTAAGTAGATGTTCCAGTACGTGAAATTCACATAGTTGAAATGCTATCAACTCTAGCTAAAACAAATCACCAAATCATTCCCCTAACTTGTCTTAAGAACCCTAACGAATGTCTAAGAAACAAATGCTAAAATGACTCATAAAATGATGCATAAAAACATGGAATAAATTTCCAAAATCAGGAGATAATGTAGATAAATTCTGGAAATTTTGAACGTCAAAAAAATGAAAACAAATAGGTGAGGTCTACAGGGATCGAACCCAAGACCTCACCAAGGCATACCTTAGCATATACATTAAAAAAGGGGTGTGCCAGGCGGGGCTCGAACAAGGGCTGGTGTCCGGCGAATTTCGCAAGAAGGGAAAATAATCAAATGTTGTTGTGGGTTTTCGATCCCACAACACGGAAGACACCGACTTAATAAA
>NC_028639.1:17885380-17893780 GCF_001406875.1 Solanum pennellii
TACATTGTATCTTAAATTTCTACTTGGTTGTCCTCTTAAATTGGCCGAAGGGTTGTGGGATCGAACCCCCACAACCCCTTTTTTTTATTTTCATTTAATTCCTCTTGTCCAGTTCACATAGACCATGAGGTTGTGGGATCAAACATCCACAGCCTCTCTTTATTTTTCTCCAATTTTTGCAGCCTACCTGAGGTCGTGGGATCAATTCCCACGCCTCACAATTCTTTTATTTTCATTTTTTTTCTCCTTTCTCCTTGAACATGGCTACAACTTACTAAGTGGCGTGGGATCGATTCCCCACGACCCCATAGTTTTTTTAATTTTTTTCTATCCTCCCCCTTCACTCCTAATTCGCTACTGACCAACGGGTTGTGGGATCGATCCATCACAGCCCCCCCCCCTTTTTTAAAAATTACTACAGGCTTTAGGGGCCTGGGATCGATTCCCCATGACCCCCTCTCTTTTTATTAATTTCTGCATTCGCTAAGGGGCGTGGGATCGATTCCCCATGAATATATATATATATATATATATAGATAGATAGATAGATAGATAGATAGATAGATAGATAGATAGATAGATAGATATTGACACATAAGTCATACGTGAACTAAATATCCAAGAAAAATGTCACCTACTTAGATCGAAAGCAAGATCTTTGCATATATACAAGATACATAAGTCTTGTACTACATAATCTTAGGAATGTATGAATCACTTAACAAACTATGAATGAAGCCTCATGGCTTGTGTGTATAGACTCATAAGTATAGTATACGTTCAAAAGTAAGTGAACCTAAGATGTATGTAATTAAATGATGAACCTTAGAAGGATTAATATGAGTGTAAGATACACTAAATGACCAAGTGCATTGGAATATGATGAAATCAACATTCATGTAATAAGAGGTGAGTGACTATGAAAAGCAAAGGTGCTAATGATAAGGAATGTGGTGACAACATGATATGAGGCTAATACAAATGATGAGAGCAA
This sequence comes from Solanum pennellii, assembly GCF_001406875.1. NCBI lineage: Eukaryota > Viridiplantae > Streptophyta > Magnoliopsida > Solanales > Solanaceae > Solanum > Solanum pennellii. The sequence goes on from NC_028639.1 coordinate 17,886,375, forward strand.
TCTCAAATGAGCCTAAGTAAATGTTACTAAAACATACTCACCTATGAGAGTTTAAGATAATGAAGAGACCAGTCTCTGTGAACACTCTAATGAAAGTATTGAGCTTAACACCCTTAATACTAATGATGAGATGAGAAATCATCTAATGAGCTATGATGTCCTCATACTAGAAGCCAGCTTCCATGACATATGAGATGATTGAAATGGAACTTTATATTGAGCACCGATAGGCTAGCTATGAGCGGTGATGCCTTCTTTCGGGAAGGGCGAAGGTTCACGTAACTCTCATGAGATGAGACTATCCGGCTTCCTGGGTATGGGTCTCCTTATATCTCTGAGTCTTCGAACCTATACAGCCAATATAGGGATCTGGCGGGGTTAAATTCCCATGTACGCTAGCATATTTTGGGTCACTTTGGCCGGTGATTCCACCTATTTCGGTGTGGGGGAGACACTGGATTTCATGATGCTCACATTATCTATGTTTGTTAAAGTAAAAGTTCACAATGAATGAATGAGGCCAGCCTCAAATGATGTACATAATGAAATGAATGATACCAAAGGTGTTAGGATAGGATAATCAAAAGGTGAGTTAGATTCAAGTAATGACATTAGGTCATTCTTGGTCATTGCACAACGAACCTAATGAAAGTCTTAAACTACATCCTAGGTATAGCTGGTGTTTACACTGAGCTATGAATGAAATGAAATGAAGTACGTATGAATGAACGAAGCAGACTCTGTGTTTGCTAATGAAGACTCCCTAGTTGAGGTCCCATCTGTTGAGCCCTCATTTCTGGGATGTCTTGATGTTAAGTCCATGATTCCAAGGTCTCATGGCATACGAATGAATGATATTAAAGAAGTTATGTGCTACATGCAAAATGTGTTGTATACTATATGATATATGCTATGTGTAAATGTTATGTGCTGTGTGAAAATGTGAAAAGTATGAAGATGTATGTTATTCTCATGGCATAACTTTCCTATTCCAAATCTAGAAAGCTCACTGACTTTCCCAATCCGAATTTGGAAAATTTCCTTATCTCAATTTGGCAAGTCCACTGACTTGACTTCCAAAAATCATGTTGTTAGGAAAGAGCTATTCTTTCTCATGCATGTCCTTGGTGTGTGCTTGCATATACCCATACTTAGTACAAGTGTGAACTAACCCTATACAAACTACTATTTTAGGTGTAGGCACAGGTGGACGATAGAGCTACAGGATCTTCGCTGCAGTTATCCGGACATTCAACATTCATCCGATTTTGGTAGGTCCTCATGCTTTCGAGGATGCTGTTGTTTTATATTCTAGCTTAGTTTTAGAGTTGAGCTAGTGGAGCATGATCCACTAGCGTTCTTTCCTGTTTTTATTCAGACTATGTATTGGTGCCATTTTGGCAATTATACACTTAATAAGAATTGGATTATTTCTTTCAGTTGCTGATCTCTTAATGTTAGATGGTTGATGGTGAACAATTACGTATTAATGAGAATTTTTTATAAGTATGTTAACAGATAAAAAGTTTCAAATTTTCCGTTAAAATTAACCTATGTAAAGTAAGAATGACGTAAGTAGGCTTGCTTGCAACCTCTGAGAGGTCAAAGACGCCGATCTCATCTGGGGTCTAGATTCTGGTCATGACAAAGTTGGTACGAGAGCACTAGGTTAAATTCCTAGAATAAAGAGTTCACATCAACCACATTGAGAAGTTTCTAAATCATGGTAGTGAAGTGCACCACTATCCTGGATTAGAGACTGCATGATGCGTAGGAAAAAATTTCCCTTCTTCTGATCTTATTGTGCTTTTCCTAATGTCTGAGTTCTTGGTGTTATGAGTGTGTCTAACATCAATCCTTGTTGTTTTTCATAGAATGAACACTTGGAGAACTAAGGGTTAGAGGAGGGGAGGAGCAGCTGCTAGGGGTAATCAAAATCCACCCCAGGCTCCAGCTGAAGGAGTGGCCATGTCAATTAACCCAGCTGGGTTGACTGATGCTGAGGTGAGGCCATCTCTGGCTTAGATGGCACATGCCATTACGATGCAGGCTCAGGCTATGACTGCCCAAGTCAACCGGCAGGATGTTCAGAGAGAAAACCCACGGTTCGCAGCATGGCTAACAGACTGCGAGACTTCACGAGGATGAACCCTCCTATTTTCACAGGGTCCAAGACATCAGAGGATCCTCAAAAGTTTGTGGATGAATTACATAAGATTCTGGTGTCTATGGGGGCCACGTATACTGAGAAGGCTGAGCTGGCTTCCTATCAGCTCAAGGATGTTGCACAGACTTAATGCAAGATATTGCAAGATAGTCGTGTTTTGGGTGGAGTGCTAGTCACTTGGGAGCTGCTCAAGACAGCATTTCTGGAGAGGTTCTTCCCCAGAGAGATGAGGGAAGCCAAGGTTGAGGAGTTCATCAACCTTAAACAAGGCTCTATGATGGTCAAGGAGTATTCCCTGAAGTTTGTTAAGCTATCAAGGTATGTTATTTTCCTTAGTATTTGATAGCAAGAGTGAGGAGAGTACTGAGCCTTGTTAAAATTATCAAGGTATGCTACCTTCCTGGTTTCGAACAGCAGGGATGAGATGAACAGGTTCCTCACGAGAATCAATGGAGACCTGGAGAAGGAGTGTCGGTCTGCGATGCTCCATGATAATATGGACCTTTCCAAGTTAATGGTGCATGTCCAGCAGGTAGAGGAAAACCGCAAGAAGAGAGGTGTTCGTGATGTTAGGAGGCCTAGGCCTCAAGATCAGGCAGGTCCCAGCCATGGAGGCCACAGAAACAATTTTGGCGTCCGTGAGCAGTCCAGTTTCAAGAAGGGGAAACAGAGTTTTGGGAATTTCAACTCTCAGAGGAGTATTGCACCTAGAGGAGGCAGACTTGAAACCAAGAGGGGCAATGGCAGTGAGATGCAGCGTCCTAAGAAGAACTGTGCTAAGTGTGGCCGAGCTCACAGTGGAGAGTGCAGACAGGGCACTAATGCCTACTTTGGTTGTGGTAAGAGTAGAAACATGGTCAAAGACTGTCCATAGAACAGAGGTCAGGCTGGAGGTAATGCTTAGCCTAGGCCTAACCCATAGAGTGAAGCTGCAGCCGAGCCTCCAAAGAGGAACAGATTCTATGCCTTGAAGGGCAGGGAGGAGCAGGAGAAGTCCGCTGATGTGGTCACAAGTATGCTGCAAGTATTATCAACTTCTGGTTATGCTATACTTGATCCAGGGTCTACGCTTTCCTTTGTGACTCCTCTGCTTCCTCTTACTTTTGAAATACTACCTGAAGTTCTGCATGATCCTATAGTGGTTAGTACGCCTTTAGGAGAAAGTGTAAGAACTGATAGAGTATACAAGGATTGCACAATAGTTGTATGTGGTAGGACTATGTGTGCCGACTTGGTTGAACTACCCATGCATGATTTTGATGTTATTCTTGGCATGGACTGGATTCACAGTTTTTATGCTTGCTTGGACTATCGTAGTAGAGTGGTGAGATTTCGCTTCGCTAATAAAGAAGAGTTAGTCTGGGAGGGGTACAATTCGAGTCATCCTAATCCCTTGATTTCAAATCTTAAAGTCAATAAAATGATGTCCAAGGGGTTGCTATGTCATCTTGTGAGTGTTAATGATTTAGATCATGACATTCCTTCCATAGACTCAGTGCCTTTAGTGAATGAGTTCCTAGATGTGTTTCCTGAAGATTTGCCTGGAGTCTCACCCCTTCGAGAGATTTACTTTAGTATCGACTTAGAACCCGATACTAAACCAATCACAATTCCTCCTATAGAATGGCTCCAGCATAACTAAAAGTGTTGAAGTTGCAGTTAAAATATCTCACTGATAAGGGTATCATTCAGCCGAGCATATCCCCTTGGGGCGCTCCGGTGTTGTTTGTGAAAAAGAAGGATGGAACCCTTAGAATGTGTATCGATTATGGGCAGCTCAACAAAGTCACTATAAAGAATAAGTATCCACTTCCCAGAATAGATGATTTGTTCGACCAGCTCCAAGGGTCTAGTTTCTTCTCTAAGATTGATCTTCGTTCAGGGTATCATCAGCTTAGGGTTAGGGATGGAGATGTCCCAAAGACAGCCTTTCGTACCCGTTATGGTCATTATTTGTTCTTGGTTATGTCATTTGGTCTCACGAATGCACCTGCTACATTTATGGATCTCATGAACAGAGTTTTCCGTGAATACCTTGACTCTTTCGTCATAGTATTCATTGATGACATTTTCATCTACTCTAAGAGCAAGGAACAGCATGGACAGCATATAAGACTAACCTTGCAGGTACTTAGACAGCATCAGTTGTATGCCAAATTCAGCAAGTGTGAATTCTAGCTGAGATCAGTTACCTTCCTAGGTCATGTTGTGTCCGATTAGGGTGTAGAGGTGGACCCCAGGAAGACTGAGGCTGTTAAGAACTGGCCAAAGCCTCTTACTCCACTGATATCCGTAGCTTTTTGGGATTGGCTGGTTACTATCGCAGGTTTGTGGAGGGTTTTTCTTCCATTGCTGCCCCACTAAAGCTTTGACGAGAAGAAAGCCAAGTTTGAATGGACGGAGACTTGTGAGAAGAGTTTCCAGGAGCTCAAGGGCAGACTCACTTCAGCCCCGGTGCTTACTCTGCCTAAGTGTGGTGAGAATTACACTGTCTATTGTGATGCATCTAGGGTTGGTTTGGGTTGTGTTCTTATGCAGGCTGGTAAGGTGATAGCCTATGCTTCCAGAAAACTCAAGGTTCATGAGAAGAATTATCCCACTCATGACCTGGAGTTGGCAGCTGTGGTGTTTGTCCTGAAGCTGTGGAGGCATTATCTGTGTGGAGTACATGTGGATGTGTTCACAGATCATAAGAGTCTCCAGTATATATTCACACAGAGGGAGTTGAATCTACATCAGCGGAGATGGTTGGATCTGTTGAAGGATTATGATATGAATGTGCACTACCATCAGGTAAGGCTAATGTTGTGACTGATGCTTTGAGCAGGATGAGCATGGGGAGTACAGCCCACGTTGAGGACGAGAAGAAGGAGTTGGCAAAAGAGGTACACAGACTGGCCAGACTGGGTGTGCGATTGGTTGACTCTACTAGTGGGGGTGTTCCAGTTCATCCTAGTTCTGAATCATCCTTGGTAGTTGAAGTCAAGAAGGGTCAGCATCTTGATCCTGTGTTGATGGAGCTGAAGGACTCAATGTTGTTAAAAATGAATGAGTCTTTCACTTTGGGAGGTGATGGCATACTTAGATACCAGGACAGGCTGTGTGTACCAGATGTGGATAATTCACGGACCAGGATTGTGGAAGAGGCCCATGGTTTCAGACATTCCATACATCCAGGTTCCACCAAAATGTATCATGATCAGAGGTAGCTGGGATGACCATCTGCCTTTGATAGAGTTCTGGTATAATAATAGCTATCACTCCAGCATCGGGATGGCACCGTTTGAGGCACTGTATGGTAGGAGGTGTAGATATCCAGTTGGGTGGTTCGAGGTTGAAGAGTCATCCATTTTGGGTCCAGAGATCATTCATGAGGCCTTAGAGAAGTTTAGATGATTAGGGACAGGTTGGCTACTGCTTACAGCCGACAGAAGTCATATGCAGACAACAGAAAGCGGCCCTTAGAATTTGAGGTTGGTGACCAGGTTTACTTGAAGATATCACCTATGAAAGGAGTGATGAGATTTGGTAGAAAAGGGAAGCTGAGTCCGAGGTATGTTGGGCCATATGAGATCCTACAGTGTGTGGGTGATATGGCCTATGAGTTAGCATTGCCTGCGGAGCTAGCTTCTGTCCATCCAGTCTTTCATGTCTATATGTTGAAGAAGTGCCTAGGTGATCCAACATCGATTCTACCTGTGGAAGGTTTGGGGGTTGATGAATACTTGTCTTATGAGGAGGTAACTGTTGAGATCTTAGACAGACAGGTCAAGCGGGTGAGGAACAAGGTGATTGCCATAGTGAAGGTATTGTGGAGAAATCATCTTGTTGAGATTGCTAGGTGGGAGGCTGAGGGCGACATGAGATCCCTCTACCCTCATCTTTTCAGCTCTTGAGGTTAGATTTCCCACTCTTAAGTCTATGTTTCCTTATCTCTCCGTATTTTGTTGCTATTGCTTGACTGTGCATAGTGATTATGTTATGATCCAATTGGCATTACGATGTGTAGTGGTAGTGTTATTCGGGGACGAATGTTCCTAAGGGGGGGATAATGTAACAACCCTAAAAATAAATAGAATAAATACTTGAGGTGATTTATTTATTATTTAAAATCTGAAATTTTAAGGGGAAAATGGTCCTTTCACGTATAATTAATTAAATCAGATTTTTAGTATTAAGGAGAGTCCTAAAATGACTAAGTCATTATCTAGGCCTAAACAACTTCACATGTTTCACTCTCTCACGTCTATCACATTCTCACGTTCAAAATCTATTGTTTTCTCTCTGCCAATTAACATGAAGAACAGAAAATATAACAAAGGTTCTTCACACTTGAAGAATCACGAAAAAAATCTAAGAAAGCAAGCTAATCAAAAACGTTAAGACAAGGTTTCCGTCGAGTTGGTGGTGAAACTTTAGGTGAGTTGGATGTGGTTTCGGAGGAGGTTTGGGAAACAACTTCAACATTTGAACATCAATTAAGGTATAGGTTTTCTTCCCTCTTGGTCCCTTTCCCAAGAGACCCCTTAAGGTTCATATTATTCAACCGAAACTAGGATTGTTTTCCCTTTTCATGTTCCCTGTCACTAGCTCCCAATGATCTTAGGTTGGTATGTTTGCTGGTAGAATTTAGGGACACTGTGTGTGTGGTGACGATCTCATTTCGAGTATGTGTTCATGATTATGTGCTTATGTTTTTGTGTCTATCACAAATATGAATGTAGACATGAACATATGTTTGTTAGGTTGTTACTATGACTTTGGAGTATCCGTTTTCGCATACTAATAACATGGAATCACTTGTGTTTTCTGTGTAAGTAGATGTTCCTAGACGTGATATTCACATGGTTGAAATGCTATCAACTCTAGCTAAAACAAATCACCAAATCATTCCTCTAACTTGTCTTAAGAACCCTAACGACGTCTAAGAAACAAATTTTAAAATGACCCCTAAAATGATGCATAAAATCATGGAATAAATTTCCACAATCTTTAGATAAGCCGTAGACAAATTCTGGAAATTTTGAACGTCAAAAAAAAGAAAACAAATAGGTGAGGTCTGCAGGGATCGAACCCAAGACCTCACCAAAGCATACCTTAGAAAATAAATTAAAAAAGGGGTGTGCCAGGCGGGGCTCGAACAGGGGCTGGAGTCCGGCGAATTTCGCAAGAAGGGAAAATAATAAAATGTTGTTGTGGGGTTTCGATCCCACAACACGGAAGACCCCAACTTAGTAAT
>NC_028639.1:17894014-17904831 GCF_001406875.1 Solanum pennellii
GGGGGGGGGGGGCTGTGGGGGATCGATCCCCCAACCCCTTGGTCAGTAGCGAATTAGGAGTGAAGGGGGAGGATAGAAAAAAATTAAAAAAACTATAGGGTCGTGGGGAATCGATCCCACGCCCGCTAGTAAGCTGTAGCAATGTTCAAGGAGAAAGGAGAAAAAAAATGAAAATAAAAGAATTGTGAGGCGTGGGAATTGAACCCATGACCTCAGGTAGGCTGCAAAAATTAGAGAAAAATAAAGAGAGGTTGTGGGGGTTCGATCCCACAACCCTTCGACCAATTTAAGAGGAAAACCAAGTAGAAAATTTAAGGTACAATGTCAATATTGGAGTTCGATCTAGAGTTCCAATGTTATGAAAATTAAAAATAAAATCAATGAAAAATATAAATGTTATCCAAGTGATTCGAATTTGGGTTTCCTTTCCCAAACTTCCGTATTGACACATAAGTCATACGTGAACAAAATACCCAAGAATAATGTCACCTACTTAGATCGAAAGCAAAATCTTGGCATATATACAAGATACATAAGTCTTGTACTACATAATCTTAGGAATGTATCACTTAACAAACTATGAATGAAGCCCCATGGATTGTGTTTATAGACTCATAAGTCTAGCATATGTTCAAAAGTAAGTGAACCTAAGATGATTGTAATTAAATGATGAACCCTAGAAGGGTTAAATATGAGTGTAAGATACACTAAATGGCCAAATGCATTGGCATATGATGAAATGAACATTCACGTAATAAGAGGTGAGTAACTATGAAAAGCAAATGTGCTAATGATAAGGAATGTGGTGACAACATGATATGAGGCTAATACAAATGATGAGAGCAATCTCAAATAAGGCTAAGTAAATGTTACTAAAACGTACTCACCTATGAGAGAGTAAGATAATGAAGAGACCAGTCTCTATGAACACTCTAATGAAAGTATTGAGCTTAACACCCTTAATACTAATGATGAGATGAGAAATCATCTAATGAGCTATGATGTCCTCATACTAGAAGCCAGCTTCCATGACGTATGAGATGAATTAAAATGGAACTTTATACTGAGCACCAATAGGCTAGCTATGAGCGGTGATGTCATCCTTCGGGAAGGGCGGAGGTTCACGTAACTCTCATGAGATGAGACTGTCCGGCTTGCCGGGTATGGGTCTCCTTATATCTCCTAGTCTTCGAACCTATACAGCCAATATAGGGATCTGGCGGGGTTAAATTCCCATGTACGCTAGCATGTTTTGGGTCACTTTGGTCGGTGATTCCACCTCTTTTCGGTGTGGGGAAGACACTGGATTTCATAATGCTCACATGATCTATGTTGGTTAAAGTAAATTCCCCAATGAATGACTGAGGCCAGCCTCAAATGATGTACATAATGAAATGAATGATACCAAAGGTGTTAGAATAGGATAATCAAAAGGTGAGTTAGATTCAAGTAATGACATTAGGTCATTCTTGGTCATTGCACAACGAACCTAATAAAAGTCTTAAACTACATCCTAGGTATAGGTTGTGTTTACACTGAGCTATGAATGAAATGAAATGGAGTACGTATGAATGAACGAAGCAGACTCTGTGTTTGCTAATGAAGACTCCCTAGTTGAGGTCCCATCTATTGAGCCCTCATTTCTGGGATGTCTTGATGTTAAGTCCATGATTCCAAGGTCTCATGGCATAAGAATTTTAATGATATTAAAGAAGTTATGTGCTACATGCAAAATATGTTGTATACTATATGATATGTGCTATGTGTAAATGTTATGTGATGTGTGAAAATGTGAAAAGTATGAAGATGTATGTTATTCTCAATTTTGCAGGTCCACTGACTTGACTTTCAAAAATCATGTTGTTAGGAAAGAGCTATTTTTTCTTATGCATGTCCTTGGTGTGTGCTTGCATATACCCATACTTAGTACAAGTGTGTACTAACCCTATACAAACTCTACTATTTTAGGTGTAGGCACAGGTGGATGATAGAGCTACAGGATCTTCGCTGCAGCTATCCGGACGTTCAACATTCATCCGGTTTTGGTAGGTCCTCATGCTTTTGAGGATGCTGTTGTTTTATATTCTAGCTTAGTTTTAGAGTTGAGATAGTGGAGCATGTTCCACTAGCGTTACTTTCCTGTTTTTATTTAGACTATGTATTGGTGCCATTTTGGCAATTATATACTTAATAAGATTTGCACTATTTGTTTCAGTTGCTTATCTCTTAATGTTAAATGGTTGGTGGTGAACAATTACGTATTAATGAGAATGTATTATAAGTATGTTAAGAAACAAAAAGTTTCAAATTTTCTGCTGAAATTAACCTATGTAAAGTAAGAATGACGTAAGTAGGCTTGTCTGCGACCTCTAAGAGGTCAACGACGCCGGTCTCATCTGGGGTCTAGATTCCGGTCGTGACAGTTTCTTTCAGATTTTTTTCAAGCTTATGCTATGTCTATCTCCAACTTACATACTCGTAGATTCAATGTAATGATTCCAATTGTCCTGCATCATCTTATGATGCAAAAGCAGGTAACCAAGATCAGCATCCACCTCCTCGTTGTCCAGGTTGAACACTCAAAGTCAGTTGGTCAGCCTCCTTTCTATATAGACGACTCATTTTTGTCATTTATTTTTGGTATTTCAGTTGTTAGGATGGTTCGCGTTCTTTTCCCGACATCCCTTCTAGTTTTAGAGGCTTCGTAGACAGTTAGTAGTTCATTTGTATTTACATTTTTATTTCTTATGTATTAAGACTTGAAATGACATTTTGTCTAAGTTGATTGTTTTATTTTTAAAGTGCTCTAAGTTATCATTTAAACAATTGAGTAAGTGCATTTGATCATTGTAATAATGTTTATAGTCTTCCACTGAGTAAGTAAGTCAGGCCAAGGATTTTTCTGGGGCCAACAAGGTTCTCCAATGTCAGCCACATCTAGATATAGGCGCAACTGTGATCGCAAATATAATATAGATACGAAATCTATCGGACACTTATATTTCTTTGCCCGCAGCATCCACACACAAATACGAGATATACATTTCACCTTAAAATAATTATTACAACTCTTCAATATAGCAAATACAAATATTTCCTTGTCGCTGCTTCAGATAATAATAATCGGAACTTACTCTTGAACTGAATATTTGATATATATAAAAATTAGTTTCATCAGAGAAAAAAGGGTTTGGTTGTAATCTTAAATTCTATTTTCTCTACACTTCTTCAACATGTTCAAAATCTTCCGCATCAACTGGATGATCTTCAACATAAACCAAATGATCATACATTTTCATTGAATTATCACCCAAATTTTCATTTAAACGATCACAAAATCTCTCATTTGCTTGATAACCCTGATGAGTACAAGTTTGTAATCATTTGGGGTTTTATTTATATAGATTTAGAGTCCTCAAACGCTTAATTTATGCCATAAACTGATGTTAAAGCCTTGATTTTCAGGTATATGAATTGATGAACAAAGCATGGGACACTAACAGACAAAAAGAAACAAAACAAACTGAAGAAATAAAGGAAGGAAAGTTTGTTGATTGCCAAGAGCACTTGGACAATTGCCAAGTGGCTAGCTTGACCGCCTAAAGTTCCAGTGTGCCTGAGGGAAGAGATTAAGTCAACGACAAAAAGGGACAATTTATGTATCTCTGAACAGTTTTGCGATGCAAAGGGAGATCGCCCAAAGTTACAGAATTTGAGGATGTTTAGTGTCATGGCAAAAAGGATGATGGACGAGATGGATGGTAGGTTTGCCGATTGGTTTGACAAACTCGGTTCACTTCGCCCAAGACCTTTGTCTCTTAATTTTGGCAATTATAAATTATATTTTGAACAATTATTAAGGAGTCGATTTTTGAGTTGACATGGCTGATTTAGTTCAAAATACTTCTCTTTGAAGTTTTTCATAGTTTCTTAGTAGACTTAAAGGATTTTGGAGATTTGGAAAGTGGGTATTGAATTTTCTGTAAATTGAAGCATTGTAATGGCTAAATTACTCTTACACAGTTGATGGCTAATCGATTTGGTAATCGTTTCAACTCTTTTATGATACTTGGCTGAAACTTCAATTTTTGGGGTGTAATCATGTGATGTAGGTTGATTGAGCTTATGGGTATTTTTAATTACTAGTTTAAATGTTAAATTAAAGTGAGTTTAATCATTAATTGTGGTTAAATATATGAATTGGAGTTGCAAATACAGTTCTATTTTTTGTGTTCTTGGCTTGTTCGAAGAGAGGTTTTACAACTATGATTACTGATTAATGATTTTGTAGGTATTGACTTGAGTTGGCTCAGCTCGAGAGAGTGAATCCTAAACCCAATCCTACCCATCTAACATCAAACAATGGATGAATTAAGATGTGGGGTGTTCTTCGTTATCATGCTTTTTGATGTTTGAAAGAAATCACTTGATTCGGGATAATTATTTGAGAAAATACTAACTCTCTTATAGGGCTGGAAAGGGGACGTGGAGGGGGACGGGGACTGGGGGACGGGACGGGAGAGGGGACTTGGCGGGGAGATAAAAATATGTCCAATCTCGTCCCACTATATATACGGGATAGGACGCGGTTTGGCGGGACGAAGGATTTTTTATTTTATATTTACTTATTTATTTGTATTGAAATCATATGTTATTGAATAAAATTTTTAGTTTATTTGGTAATTAGATTTGGTTTTTTGCTAATAAATAATGCTTAAGTTTTCAAATTTCAAATTAAACTTTCAAATTTCAAATTCAATTTTCAAAAATTAAGTTTCAAATTTCAAATTCAATTTTCAAAAAATAAGTTTCAAATTTGAAATTGAGAACTTCAAATTTGTATTTCAAATATTTTAAAGTAATTTAAGCATGAAATTTCAAATGTCAAGTTTTGATTTTTAAGTTAAGTATTTTAAAGTTTCAAATTTCAAGGTTCAAGTTTCAAGTTTCAAATTTGAGAAGTTCAAATTTGTATTTTAAATATTTTAAAGTAATTTAAACTTGAAATTTCAAATGTCAAGTTTCGATTTTTAAACTAAGTATTTTAAAGTTAGTTTAGTATATATATGTAAATATGTATGTGTTAACTTATGATGTTTTGTATAATGTCAAACTACCTCGTGTCGCGAAAAATCAAGACTTGTGTATTTGTGTTAAATACACAAAATCTTATATATTGATGCTTCAAGAACCAAATCAACAACAATCAATTAAGGAGAAGATTGATTCACTCAAATCAATCTAACCAAAGATAGATTAGTTCAAATCAATTTGAACTCAAGGAATCAAAACAAATCTTCTAAGATAAATCTGCAATTGTTGGAACTCAATCAAAGAAGATTTATATTATATCAAGTATGAGAATCAAAAAGAAAGAGCGCCAACAAAGGAAAGCAACGAGCTTCCTTCAATGAAGCAACGCTGCCATCATTCAAGGACTCAACAGAATTGAAGAAATCACAATCCTAGCGTATGACTAGATGAAGTAATCTGGAAGATAGAAAATCAAATTATCCAAGTATCAACACTACAAGAAGATCCTTAAAAAGAAGGAAAAATATTAAGATCACACAAATATATTCAAGAGAAGGAAGAGAATCAAGATTACAAGACTAAAAAAGGAAAATCAACAAAGTATCAAGATCACATAAATATCTTCAAGAGAAGGAAGAGAATAAAGATCACCAATAAATCTCCGAAGAAGGAATGAATTGGCTAGCTCATATGGACATGAATCAATCAACTGAAATCAAAGACTCAACCAGGATCCTTGATTTGAAATACCCTTGGGTTATTCCTTAACAAGGGCAGTCCTCAAACACTATATAATCCTCGCCTAGCCTTAGTTGTGAAGTACGCACTTCACATGAACTATTGTTGTAATCTTCTTTTATCTTTCATAAAACTTTGTACGCCCTTGAGTGAACAATTGTAGATAAAAAGGAAAGGAAGATTTGAATGTAGGTTATACAGGTAGAGGTTGTGTCAAAGAAGAAGGTCTAATTTGCATATCAGACGGGCTCTTAATTGTAACATTCTGTAACACCCAAGTTCTCAACAAGCTTTTAAGAAAACCCTTGTAACCCAAGGGGACAGGACTAGGCACCACATCGGTGATCCGAACCAGTATAAAATACTTTGTGTTATTTGCTTACTGTAATTTATTATTACTGTTTATCTATTTAACTAACGTGCAAGTAAGTCGACTGACCAGACTAGATAGTTGACTGAAGGAAATTTTAATTCACCCTCCCTCTTGACTTTCAATTGGTATTAGAGTAGGTCTCACTATTTTAGTGATTAACCACAAAAGCAAAGATCCAATGGCACACTATCGAATTTTTGGCGCGTTACTTCAAGACGGACATTTGTCACACCAACCACCATACTTTAATGGACAAATTTATTCTCACTAGAAAGACTGATTCAGAATTTTTGTCTCTTCAAATGATCATCAAACATGGATAGTAATCAAGAAGGGACCAAAGTCTATTCCTGGATTGACTGAAAAAGATGGCACTGAAAAGCCATTTGATCCTAAATCATTCGATATCACGAAGGAACAACAAGAGGTAATTCAAACTAATTCTAGAGTTATAAGTTTGTTATATTGTGCACTGAGTTGAGCAGAATATAATAAAATATCAACATGAGAAACTGTGAAAGAAATGTGGGACAAACTAGAAGTGACTTATGAAGGAACTACTAAAGTAAAGAAAGCTCGGATCAGTTCACTTGTAAATGAATATGAGTTGTTCAAAATGGTCGAAGATGAAAATGTTGAATCCATGTTCTCAAGATTCAGTAAAATTGTCTGCAAACTCAAATCACTTGGAATGGTGTATTCAAATGCACTACAAGTTAGAAAACTCGTTAGAAGTCTCCCCAAGACTTGAGAAACTAAAGTTGCCACTCTTGAAAATGGAGATCTGCAAAAAATGACATACGATGAACTTCAAGGCAACTTGATAGTCTATGAACAGAATCATATTAACATGTACAATAAGAATGATAAAAAGAAGATCGTGGCATTTGTGGCTGAGACATCTGACATTGAAGAAGAAGTTGATGAATATCAAAGCGAATGAATGGTTCTCATAAATAGAGGAGTCAAACAAATGCTTAGACAAAGAGACAGAGACCTCAACAGGAATTCAACAACAATGAATTCAAAAGAAATGATGATCGCTGCTACTATTGTGGAAAACAAGTACATATCAAACAAAACTGCCCTGAACGAAGAAGGAGAAAAGATCGAAAAAATAACGAAGCCTAGAGTCAAGGAGAAATATCTGAAAATGATCATGATGAAACTGCCAACATATGTTGCATGGCACTAGGTGAAACAAGTGAGGTAAGATAATTTAACTGTAATGAGTTACAGGACTCTTTGGACATGGTTACTGATGAATTATTAACACTAATCGATGCATACTGGCAGATTCTTCTCGAAGAAAGTCAAATTGAAGTCGAATTTCTAGCACAAGAATTAGAAAAAGTAAAAGTGCAGCTGAACAATATCAGAAAATCTTCTAGTCATAAATCTATCAGATCTAACAAAACTACTTTCAACGGGAGAAGATCTTCCAATCAATGTTCCAAAAGATCCAACAGATCTTTATCTTATTCCACTTATCATACTGGTTGAATCTGCTATTAATTTCTCTTGTTATATTTGTGGTGACATTTGTCAAAAATCTTTTAACTGTACGAAAGTTTCTTCTAGAAAATCGATTTGGAGACCAAAAGTTATCAATCCTCACCACAAGGACCCCAAAATACTTGGGTACCAAAAATAAATTAATCTACTTATTTTGCAGGAGCATATCAAAAAAAACTGCAAGAAAGGAATGTGGGTAATTAACAGTGGATGCTCCACACACATGTGTGGAAAGAGAGAAAATTTCAAACTGTTAAAAAAATTGCTTGAGGATTTGTAATATTTGGAAATAATGCAAAATGAGAGTAATTGGAGTTGGAACTATCACCCTCATGTGATCTAGTAGAAGTATATATTGTTGAAGGACTCAATCGAATCTCCTCAACATTAGTCAACTAAGTCACACTTTGTTTCAAGATTCCCTCAATACAACAAGTTGCACAATCAAACATATGGCTTAACTGTTGTTAGTCTATCTAATCTTACTTGTTTTACTACAACTTATAATGATCGTTAGTTGTGACACCAAAATCTTGAAAAGCTTGCATGCTCTTGAGAAGTCATCTAGATTAGAACGAGTTGTCGGACTTTCAAAATTGTACTTTGAAAAGGATCATGTCGATGATGCGTGTAAACTTGTGATCATGATGGTGAATTTGAAAATCAGGCATTTGAAGATTTTTATGTTCAAACGGCTTCACTCAATATTTCTCTTCACCTAGATCACTTCAAGGAAATGGAGAGGTGGAAATAACTAATTGCTCCTTATAAGATATAGCAAGAACAAAAGTTGTTGGATTGAAATCTCCGTGATTATTTTTGGGCATAAAAAATCAAATCTGTTGTCGAAGAGTCAGCTCGTGCAGAGGTGAAGTTGACTACCCCAGCTGAAACTACCCCAGCTGACAAAATCAATATCCACATGGAATGGAGATGCAACGCAAGCTATCTTGAAAATTTTTCTTGGGACGATAAAATTCATACTACAAGAATCAGAAGCTCTAGTATCCCAAAATAGAATTCAAACGAATAAATGGATGAATCATGGATACAAGCTATGAAAGAAGAACTTGATCATTTCGAGAAAAATCAACTGACAAAAAAAGCAATTAGGAAATGAAATTTTCATCGATCAAGGAAATGTAGTTGATGAAAATCTATATCGAGGATTGACTGGATCTATACTATATCTCAATGCAAGTAGATCTAACAACGTTTGCAAAGGAACCATGGTATCCTTTTTGAAATTTTGGTTTATCTAAATTTTTTGATGCTGACTTTGCAGGTGATGAAAATATAGCAAAAGTACTAGTGAAACAATTGGAAGCTATGGTACTCAACTTCTTTTGGTGATACATCAATCATTAGACCTCAACTTATCTGTTGAACAGGTTCCAATATTCTTTGATTGTACAGTGTTATTAGTTTATCTAATTCTGCATCAGTCCGTGGCATCTTTTTCATTCATAATCTTGTTGAAAATGGTGATTTCTTGCTTGAGCTTGTTGGTTCTAAAAATTAATTGGCTGATGGTTTTACAAAACCCTTGTTTGAAGAAAGATTTCATTTCCTTCAAATAACTTGAAATTACCAAGCTCATAATTTAATTCTTTAGTCTACTACTTGTCCAGCTGTTCTTGTCTATTTTGTTTTCCTTTTTGATTATCTAAAAGGGGGAGAATTCAGATAACTATACTTGAAGCGTACAAAAAGATGGAAGTATACACAAAGGGGGAGCATACAGAAAGAGGGAGTCAGATAACTATACTAGAAGCATACAAAAGATGGAAGCATACAGAAAGAGGGAGCATACAGAAAGGGGGAGTCAAAAAATTGATAAACAAGGAAGTTAAACTAAATCGTATAGTTAAATTTTTTCATTATCAAAAAGAGGGAGATTGTTAACTTATAATGTTTTGTATAATGTCAAACTACCTCGTGCCGCAGGAAAATCAAGACTAGTGTATTTATGTTAGATACATAAAATTTTACAGATTGATGCTTCAAGAACCAAATCAACAACAATCAATTAAGGAGAAGATTGATTCACTCAAATCATAACCAAATATAGATTTATTCAAATCAATCTGAACTCAAGGAATCAAATCAAATCTTGCAAGATAACTCTGCAATTGTTGGAACTCAATCAAAGAAGATTTATATTAAACCAAGCATGAGAATTAAAAAAGAACAACAACAAAGAATGAAAGCAACAAGTTGTCCTCGCTGAAGCAACGCTGCCATCATTCAAGGACTCAACATAATTGAAGAAATCACAATCCTAGCGTATGAATAGGAAGAAGTAATCTGGAAGATAGAAAATCAAATTAGCCTAGTATCAAGACTACAAGAAGATCCTTAAAAAGAAGGAAGAATATTAAGATCACACAAATATCTTCAAGAGAAAGAAGAGAATCAAGATTACAAGAAGATCTCTAAAGAAGGAAAATCAACAAAGTATCAAGATCACATAAATATCTTCAAGAGAAGGAAGAGAATAAAGATCACCAGAAAATCTCCAAAGAAGGACTGAATCAGCTAGCTCATATGGACATGAATCAATCAGCCGAAATCAAGGACTCAACCAGGATTTTTGATTTGAAAAACCCTTGGGTTATTTCTTAACAAGTGCAGCCCTCAAACACTATATAATCCTCGCCTAGCCTTAGTTGTGAAGTACGCACTTCACTTGAACTTATATTGTAATCTTCTTTTATCTTTCATAAAACTTTGTACACCCTTGAGTGAATAACTTTTAAGAAAAGAGAAAGAAAGATCTGAATGTAGGTTATACAGTTAGAGGTTGTGTCAAAGAAGAAGGTTTGATTTGCATATCAGACGGGCTCTTAATCGTAACATTCTGTAAAACCCAAGTTCTGAACAAGCTTTAAAGGAAACCCTTGTAACCCAAGGGGACTGGACTAGGCACCACATCGGTGATCCGAATCAGCATAAAATATTATGTGTTATTTACTTACTACAATTTATTATTACTGTTTATTTGTTTAACTAACATGCAGGTGAGTCAACTAACTAGTGTAGGAAGTCGACTGAAGGAAATTTTCATTCACCCACCGCTCCCCCCTTAACCTTCAATATATATATATATATATATATATATATATATGTGTGTGTGTGTGTGTGTGTGTGTGTGTGT
>NC_028639.1:17905350-17934936 GCF_001406875.1 Solanum pennellii
TATATATATATACACACACACACACACACACACACACACACATATATATATATATATATATATTAAAATTAGAATGCACGACAATAATTGTATAAAAAAGACTTGAATAAAGCCTTCAAATGCAACTTAGAAATTAGAAGTTACAATTTACAAATATTAGTGGAGTAACTAATCTACGCATCCACCTTTTAAGAAGGGTTCTGTTTCAATAAGTTCTCATATGTAAAACTTATTAATATTTGTTACATATATTAGATGAATAACTAATTTACGCAATCACCTTCTAGGAAGGGTTCTGTTTCAATTAGTTCTCGGATGTAATCTAATATCTGTGTTCTCCTTTAAAATTCAATTCTAATTGTCACAACATATCGATAATGAAATCATCCGGTGTTGGTAAACTTTCTAGACACTCTTATGAGTCAAGTTCATCATCACTAGATTCAGTTACCGCTTTTAACCCAAGCTTCTTGTTTGGAATTAAACTTTTTCTCCTCTCGGCATTGACCTAGTCTCTAAATAAAACTGAGGTTTTCAAACTTTCTTCCGCCAATGATTGTCTATGATCGCCAATTTCAAACCTTGTCACTCTATAAGAAGCCTCTGATGCAACTAATGAAGCTTGAATAACTAGAACAACACGAACCATTTTGCTCAAAATTGGAAATACAAGCTCCGCCTCCTCCACCATCCTAATAAATTTCATTGCCATCTTTGTTTTTCACTGCTTCTAAAGATTCATTAAGCTATTCTTCAAAATTATCACGGTTAGTAGAATTAAGACTAAGAAAACCTCGCATATAAGTTTAAATTCAAGCTTTACTGTCAGGATTAGAAGTTTGACAACCTTCTCCTTGAGTATTTTTCATAGTTCGATATTTTTCATATAAAATTTTTGTTTCTACTTTTATGCTAGACTTACACGTTTCACAAGTTGGAATTTCTTCCGGTAAAATTTCTAAAGTATCATAAAAAGTGTCAACAAGTGCCTGCATACCTCGTAATTTATAATCAGTATAAAGTAAAGTAGCAGTTAAATAAATCTGAGAAATAGGAAAAAAAATTATTTTAAAAAATTTTCAATCAGAACTTCAATTGAAACACTAAATTTATTTATTTTTTTATTAGAAAATTGAATTGAAAGAGCACAAATATTTATTAATATTGATGAAAGAGTAGGATAATAAATTCAAAAAAATATGGTTGTAGCATCATAAAAAAGTCTTAAAAATTCTAGTAGTTCATTAGTTTCTTCCCAAACTTCATCACAAATTCTATCTAATGAGTCAGCATTATGATCATTAAACACCATTTGTATGGGTCTTTTATATTGGCAAGCAACTGAAAGCAATTCGTAAAAAGAATTTCACCTTGTTTTAATTTCTCTTCAAATTGTTCTTGGAGGCAATTCACATAGTAAACAACGCTCATTAAATTTCCTAATTCTAGCAGCTTTATTGGCATAAAAATCCAGACAACAGCATATTCAATTTTCATGCAACAGCAATAAAATAATGAATATCATCTTGTACAACTAAATTTAATACATGTGCAACACATCTAACATGAAAAACTTTACCATCAATTGGACATAATCTAACTTTTAACGTACTAGTAGTGTTTGTATTATTAGATGCATTATCTAATGCGATAGACATTACTTTATCTATAAGAATGTAATAATCTAAAACACCCAAAATATTTGAATCTAAATATGCACCAGTTATTTTCTCTACACGTTCTTTATAACTTAAGATTTTTTTTAAAATTCCAATTATGATCAATTCAAGGTGCTGTAATAGTTAAATAATCATGATCATTAACACTACGACCCATGTCGGAAGTTATAGACACTCTACAATCTAATATGCTAAACAAACAACGAAGATATTGACAATGTTTACCTTGATATACAAAAACATCATATTTAACAGTATAAGTTTATAAGTTTATTGAATACATTCAATAAAATCGAATTTGAAGCAAAACTATAAGGCAAACCACAAACAGAAACCATTTTAGCTAAATTTTCACGATCTCTTTCCTTATTATATTTACGTTGTGTTAGTGGACCATCGTGGTTAGAAGGATCTAATGTTCCTTGAACCAAATTAGAAGCCCCTACCGGTTCATTAACACTACTATCAAAATCATTAACTGGAATTTCTTTTTTTCTATGGGTTAATGTTTTGGCTTCTTTATATTGAATCGGCACACAAGATAACAAATGTTTATTTAAGCCCCCCGTCCCACCTTGATCCCAACCTTGTCTATGTATAAAGGTTGCTTACACTTATTACAAATAGAAACATTATTTTTCTTATCGGAAGTCATAAATTGTCATACAATACAAATTTTAGGGCGTTGATGCTTCATCTTCTGCCTTGTGGGAGGTATAAGGGGTGGACATCCATAATTTTGCTCTGCTAAATTTGTTGTTTCATGTGGAACTTGTGTCATCGGACTAGTAGGTGTATCTTCTAATTCCTCTTCTCCCGAATCAACTTTTACTTCTTCACCTGAATTTTCATCAAGATTAGATTAATATTACCATTACGTCGTTCTAAACTTTCATGATTGAGTTGAATATTTGAATCAATATCATAAGAAGTATCATCAACATAGTAGAATCATTTGTATTAAATCTAACTCTAGACATTGATTTAGAAGAAGTACCACCACATTTACTCTTATCTTTTTCCTTAATACTTTTTTTACTAAAATTAAATCTTTTAAAATTGGCACCTTGTTCTTTCTCTTTTCCTTTATCGGTATTTTCTTTTTTGCTAGAACTCATATTTAATTATATATAAAGTGTATATAAGAATAATAATAATAATATGAAATCTAAAGAAAAAATTTAAAATATAAATATTATGAAACGAATGTACCAAACGTCTGCGTTAATAGAAGAGGTTAAACCGATTCTTGGAGCTTGTAGTTTGTTGTAAGTTGTAACTTGTAATTTGAAACTCCAACCCTTGATAGAAAATATGAGATTTCTATATATTATGATAAAATATGAAAATTTAGAATTAGAATATATGTATTATAATAATATGAGACTTAAATGGGATAAAAATTAAATCTTAAGAATTAAGATTGAGACTTAAGAGGATATAGAAAATAGATGAAAGAATAGATGATTTTGTAAGAAATAATAAGGGATAGAGGGGTATTTATAATATTAAAAATGGGTTAAAGTGTATTTATGATAACTTGAGGATTTAAATTAAAGTATTAAAAGTAGGGGATGGTAGGGGGTGTTGGGGAAGTGAAAAAGTTAAAAAAAATCCATTGGGGGGCTCACTAGCCATTTCCCCAACGATTGGCTACGACTCAATTTCAAAAAATTTAAATAAAATAAAATAAATAAAAGGGGATCCCGCGAAATTGTCCTGTTCAGCCGGACCAGGTCGACCAGGACCTAATGGTGAACCGGCCCATGAACGGTCCCCTAACCCCATTACCCCCAACCCACGAGAATCAACGGGACCAAATCCGGAGATCCATTTCTAGAACCGGACGCGGGCCGGGGCGGACCGACTCGGTCGCCCTGCCAGCCCTATCTATAATCAATCACATTCCGAGAATCCCTCTCCTTATTATTTTAGACCGCGTTTGTACTTTCTAGTTGAATTTGAACACGTATCTCTCTCTATGGTATTCAACTCAACTCTTTGTTGGATTTTATACTAACCAACAATCGTTTGCACCTAGAATTGGATGAGGTGTGTTTGAAACGTCAATCACACCCAATTTCTCATTTTCAATCGAGTTGTAGTCGTTAAATGAATTTGTTGGTTCAATGTGAGACCTCACAATGACATTTATCCTTAATATAGACCTAGAGCCATCAGTAGCAATATCCATCATGAACAAGCTCACATGCCTATTATTCTTGAACATCCATTGAATGGTCATACTTATTCATTGAATTATCACCCAAGTTGTCATTTGAATGATCACAAAATCTCTCCTTTGGTTGATCACCCAAGTTTTTTCATTTTCAAGCAAGTCGTTGTTGTTAAATGAATTATTGGTTCAATGAGAGACCTCGCAATGACGTTTATCCTCAATATAGGTCTAGAGCCATCAACAACAACATCCACCATGTAGAAGCTCACATGCCTATCATACTATATGAATTTGGATGTATTTTTTCCCTCTCATTCATTTGATAGCTTATCACCAAGAATCTTGGCTCTCAAGCTAAATTATTGAACTCAATTACGTTTGCAATTATAGTGTCATATGTACCATTACGACGCAACGCAACGGGCATTATTGTCTTACTAAAAGATGTTCATACCAACTTTTGGGATTCTTCTTCCTTACTCTCATATAATCACCACCAACAATAACAAATTCAGCTATTGTCATATATAGACTACAATATAGATATTGAATTATGATATTACTAATTGATGGTCGATGATTGGTATGAAATATGTAGAAAACGCGAATGAACAAGATCGGGTTCATACAAAGCTCCTGAAATGGAAAACATGCATCTATAATTCTTCTAAACCACTTAAGTTTATCTAAAACCGAGTTATGAAGTGATTTTAGAAAAAAAATCAAACTTCTAAATTTTTTTTCTTTAAATCTATTTGAATGAAAATGGTATAAAATGGAAGAAATCCCTAAAATGATGATGATTTCACTTGTGAAAGCTATAGTGTCATTGGCAAAGCCACCGAAATCAGCCAAAAATCAGCTGTAAAAACGGGGGCATTTTGATTTATTCTTGGAGAGCTTTCTTCAGTGGAATTGTTTTTAATAAATGAAAAAAAAAACAATTCCACATGTGTTGGATGAGTGGGACCAAAGTGCAGTATTAAAAACTTGAGAGTAGCGTCTTACATGTTTTGAAAGAATATTGAGTGATGTCATATTTAGTGTCTAAAGTTCAAATTTTTGAAGACTTGTGTCTAAATGCTCAATTAAGTTTGGAGAGTGGCTAAGTAGCTATTAATCGAAAGAATTTCAATTAATTTTAGTATATTCATATGGTGAAAACTGTTGGGGTGTATATTTGATACTAAATAAGGACAAAAATACTTCTAATAGATTAATTACTGCTGAAATTTCTGTTTGTGTTTCTCAATAGCCCTGCAACAAATTTTTACTTGACTCATTATTGCTGAAATTTGAAGCAGTATTCATGGAGGTTTCTATACTTTTATTTGAAATAAATATGATCTGATATTTGTTCCCTTTTTTTGATTTGGGCCAATTTTGGATTTTATCTTCTTTATTTTGTTTTGTTGACGTATTATTGGACCTCTGTCCAAAACCTTTTTTTTAATAAAATTCATATTATGCCCTTTTTGGCCACATTGAATAAAAAACATAGTTGGAAACATTCACATATAGCAAACAGAAATATCATATTTGTATGCTATAGTTATATATATTTTGCACATAATTGTGCTCCACAACAAATTTTATGTTTGTTATGGCTAATAATATGTATATTTAACTATACATATACAAAAGCAGCTATTGTATAATCTGTTTCGGTATACATAAATAAAAGAACCAATTGTATAATTTTTGTTTATATAAAGCGAGAAAGAGAGAAAGGCAAAAGAAAATTGGCAGGGAAAGATCGTATTTGTATAATCATAAGTGTATAGGACGAAAATATATGCATTTGTATTTGTATATACAATTTTCTCTCGCTTTATACAAACACAAACGCAATGTATACATTTGTATTTGTATAAAGTGAGAGTTGTGATCGAGATCTGGGAGAGGGGGGAGAGGGATCAAAAATGTATGTATATATAAAATTTCTCTCACATTATACAAACACGAACATATTTTATACATTTGAGTTTGTATAAAAGCGAGAGGCGAGGGAGACTTCCTAGCGAGAATGAGTGTGGCGAGCGAGATTCAGCAGGAGAAAGGCGAAATAGCAACAGCTTGATGCGGGGTACAATTAAATCAAACTATTATTATAGCATTTAATTTGAATTAATAGTTTGCCATTACACACAATTTTTCCTAAAAAAATTATACCCCTTTTGTCCTACTTTATGTAGTATACTTTTTTGGGAAAATTGTATATAATAGCAAACTATTAATTCAAATTAAATGTTATAAATATACTTTGATTTAATTGTACCCTATAGCAAACTATAGCTACTTTCGCATCTCTCCTTCGTGGAATCTCGCTCGCCACTCTCGTTTTGTGGCAGTCTCGCTCGCCTCTCTCACTTTTTATACAAACACAAATGTATAAAATGTGTTTGTGTTTGTATAAAGCAAGAGGAAATTGTATAATTACATATATTTTTGTTCTCCTCTCTCCCCTCTCCCAGATCTCGCTCGCCACTCTCCCTAATCTCACTCGCCTCTCTCGCTTATACAAACAGAAACGAAATGTATAAATTGCATTTATGTTTGTATAAAGCAAGAGAAAATTGTATATACACATGCAAATACATATATTATCGTCCTATACACTTATAGTCATACAATGAAAATACTCCCCTGTCCAGTTTCTTTTGCATTCTCTCTTTCTCATTTCATACAAATTCAAATTGTATATAATTTCTCTCTTTCTCGTTTTATACAATTCGATTCAATTGTATATTCCCTGCCAAGTCTCTTTTGTCTTTCTCTCTTTCTAATTTTATACAAATCAAATGGTATATAATCGTCATATACACTTATAATTACACAATACAAATATTTCCCTGCCCAAGTCTCTTTTGTCTTTCTCTCTTTCTCGTTTTATACAAATTCAAATTGTATATAATTTCTCTCTTTCTCGTTTTATACAATTTGCTTCAATTGTATATGTATAGTGAATTATACATATATATGTTTGCTATAAAGCGTAATTATGCAAACTTTGCTATAGCATACAAATATAAATTTTGTGTTTGCTATATGTGAAAGTTGCCCTACTTTTTTAGCTTGTTTTAAAAAAGAACGATGTCTTTTTATATTTATAAATAGTTGAATTTTAAAATTTAAATTTTATTGACGCAAATATATATAATTTTGTCACATTATATTTTTAAAAATATATCTTTCTTATACTGTCACATAAATTAAAATTGAGAGAATATATATAATGGGGGGAAGTCAGACTATATATCTCGACTTTAGGTTTATTAGTTTGCATCTTAATCTAGAAAAAAAAATAAAGAAAGGGACCAAGGATAAAATTTAAAGATGTTCCCTACCCCTTGTCTCTTTTTTTTTCTCTACTTCTCAATGGAAATGTTAAATGTTAATGCAACATCTGAAAAGATGCCTTTAGTGGTCCAAATAAAGTTCAATTGAGGACAATAATGATGGATCACACCTAAGCTTTTAAGGAGTTCAAAGAGCTGTTCTTATATTGACAGTTATATATGAAGAGATTTCCATATTGTATTGATAGAAACATGTAGCCCCCTCCTCTTTCACCCCACCAAACTCTTCTAAATTATTAAATATTCATCATGCATGTGTCTTTTTCAAAATTAAAGAAGATGGTGGGATATGTATTACTTTTCATTCACTTGCATATTGCATCCACATTCTTGTCTTGTGTTTTAAATTTCTATAAATATCTATGACCAAATAATCAATTTGGTCTGCTATACTTGCTACTTTTAATGTGTATCTATGTAAAAAAAAAGTCACACCATGCTATGAAAGCCAAAAAGTCTAAGACTAGGAATGTCCCAAAGCCCTAACATACTCTCTCTTTTTTTTACAATAGAAAATTTTTTTAAATTCAGCCTGTATTATTGATTTCATTTCTAAACTAATGACAATCTTAAAAAATACAAATACGCTTGACTAACTAAAGTTAATTAAGTACACACTCAATCTTGCATTATGAGTGAAATACACTCCTAAATGATTCTCGTCATGTGTTAGGAGAGTTTTCAACACTTTTCTTAGTTTTTTTTATGAAGAGTCAGATGATCCTACAAGAATTCCTTAAGACCACTTGTTCTGTCGTGTGACAGATCGGGGTTATATCATAGTTCAGTTTAATTAGTCAAGTAGAAGAATGTTTTTAATGTTATAAATAGTTCGAGAATGAAATTACTTATTTACGTCATATTCAATGGTATTTTCAATAATTCTCTCAACATATTTTGCTAGGCATTCATTTTTGGAAGTAGTTTTTGATAATTTATCTTTAAATAATGGTCATTAAATCATTTGATCGGACTGGTTTGAGCTCAGTTTATGAATTTTTTGGACTTACTCACAATTTTTTTTCTTATAGTAGACGTTTGGGTATTTGGTTCATCTTGTAAGTTTAAATCATGTGATAAAAGTTAATATTTGGACATAAAATTTGATATCATGTTTTCACATTATTCAAATACAAAACATATCAATTATTTATTTCATATGTAAATAAATGTATAGTTAATTGTATTACTCTCTACAACCTTTAAATCATTTATTTAAAAAAATACATGAGGATAATATTTGAACTAAATCTCGATCAATAGATCTTATGTATTACTTTTTTATAATAGCTTTCTGATAGTTTGTTATACTTCCATTATGAACTTTTGGTTATGTGATAAATTGTATAAAGAATTTGAGGCCGTTTTGATAGTTCTTACAAATGAGATTTTTATGTTAATAATAAAATATACAATTTAAAAATAATTACATATTCAAGTAATATTTTAACTTTTTCTATCTAGTATGATTTCATGTCATCATTTTATTTCACATAATCAACCGAATCCTAAATAAAAAAATACATAAATCCAAATTTTAATGTTTAACTTCAAAAATTTATGGCCAAACGAAAAATTAAATCTTTCTGGGCCACCTCCTATATTGGGTGCAGACAAGAGTTGCAGAGAAAAAGGTTAGAAAAGTTCCTACTGACTAGTGACTAGTTATGTCTACTTAATTTAACGGCATTACTTTTCACGGTTCTTAAAAAATTATTAACGATAAGATTAATTTGTTTATAACTTTTCTAATATCAATTTAACATTAATATTTTTTTAATATAACTTTAATCTCTCTATACATTTTAAAGTAGAAATAAAAATATAAATTAATAATTAATTAATTACATCTTAATTTTATAAAATGAAAATTATTTTAGATTGGCTATTTGTTTTGACTTAGCATCTTAGCATCTATATTTTTTCTAACGAATGTACAAAGTATACATTCGATTTTAGTACCCCAGTCTCTAATTTATCGTAGTTTGTTTATAAATAAATTAATTAAAAGAGATTTTTACTATGTTACTTTATTTATTTTTAGAATGTAATCTTTTTTAATTAAATAATTAAGTGTGGTCTCCACAACATATTAACATAGCTCTATAATTTAGGTGTGTGTAAGAATAATTACTTACCAAGAGTACCAAGTTAAAAAAGTAAAATCTTTTAACCCCCCTCCCCTACCCACCCACCCCCGGCCCTCTCTTTTGGAGGGTACGTGCTTAAAATTCATTAAGAGATCTTATCAAATATATATAGAATATTATCCGTAACATATCAAAATTAAGTAGGTGATTAGCTAAAATAACATTATATTAAAATTAATGATATGTAAGTAAATAATGAAAATGAAGGGACACCTTACCTTGGCTGGATAGTACATATACACTGGCATTGAAAATCAAATATTATCATAAGAATTATGGTGGAGTGGTAAGTACTCTAGAAATTACACAAAGGGTGTCATTTTGAAAAGGAAAAAAATTGTTGCTAGTGAGATTTAAATACACGAGCACTAGCTAAAACTCATTCAAAGCATTTAAAACTACTGGACTACAATAACTTATTATGTCAAGGGTGTCCAAAATATGTTAATCAACCACTTGTATGTACGGTATTTTTCTTCGATGAAGGTTATCTAATTGAACACCCTGCATGTGCCTATGCCCCTGGTTGTCTCGAGTTGAATCCCTTAAGTACAAAATTGTCTTTGTTAGAAAGTATTTTAACTCCAAATATAGGACTTTCCAGCGTAAGTTCGAATTTGATCAGGCGGCACCAATTATGTGAGTAACAGACACGAGTAAAAGAGAGATAAAAGAGGGATATGTGGATCAAAAAGAAGTTGTCCACCAATTCATCATCCTCGATACATGGGGAACACATGTTGCCGGAGAAGCAAAGGCGATAGAAGAAGAAAGAAGAGGTCCACACATACAAGAGTTTGTCATAGGCAGTGTCTCATTCAGGCCAACTATTTTGAAAGAGATATGAGGAACAACAAGAAAGTGACATGAAAGAAAGAGAAAAAGGGGACCATGAGGTTAAGGAAGAGAAAGAAAGACAACAACGTAAACACCCTCTTACTAGTTAAAGAGAATAAGGGTGTCTCGAGATTGTGACATGACTTGTTGTGGTGGTTGTGACTTGTGAACTATGACATCTCACATCCTCATGCAACTTGGATGTGAGAAAAAGAAAGATAAAAACAAAAGTCAATTTCTGTCTAGCTAGTACTTGTTTAAAAAAAACATTTTCGAATAAGATTTTCACACAAGAAATTAGTACATTTACTTATTGTAGAAACCTTACATTAGTTAGAGAAAGAGAGAATGTGTATTGGATGCACATTTCGATGACAAAGGTGAATACTATGCCTCCTTAGACTAGTACAAGACTTCTAGTCATACTATGCCTCATTTGTTTGTCTCATTTGGTTGCACCTAATAAAGGTCTAAATCTTAATAATTCAGATTCATTCTATTAAGCGAGTTTGATTGTATGTCTGAATCTTAATCATTCATATTCATCCCATTAAGATGAAGCCTACTCATTAGACTAGTACAAGACTTCTAGTCATACTAAATTATACTCTATTTAATTTGTTTGGCAAGAGTCAAACTAACTAATGTTTGTTGTGAATTCAGACACGGAATCTTCAATCTTCTTTTGAAATAAATTTAAATATTTAGATGTAAACGTACAAAGCATTATTAGTCATAATAGTTAACAAAACAAATTATTTAGGAAGTACTTAATAAAATTATAAATCAAAGAAAATATCATTTGATTGTCCAAATGGTAATACATTAAAGCTCCAAAAATGTCCCTAAATTATAAAAAAAATGTCTAAAAATATCCTTCATTCATTTTTTGGCGGAAATTATCCTTCTACTTATCTTTTTCATCTAAAAATACTATTCATTCACCTTTTGGCTCACTATAGCCCTTGAAACTAACAACTCTCTTTTTATTCTTTATTTTTTGAAATATTTATGTTATGTGTCATTTTTTGGATGAAATAGAAACTCCATCACTACTAAAAAAAAAGATCAAATTTATCCAAGTTAGGTTCTTTGTTAGTTTTTAATTATTGAATATTGTATATATATAGTTTTTGTTTTTATAGATTTATGTTAAATTTTGATAATTAAAAATTTGTTAAATTGATACTTTAACCGACTGTCACGACCCAATATGAGTCGTCAGTGGCAGCCACACTTACCCCCAGGTGGGCGAACCAACATATCTAAACCCCAACATTAACAATTGTTCAACTATAATATAATGCGGAAGCTCCAAAACTTATTAAGTAACCAATTTAAATAAGTTTCTAAAGTTTAATACTTATTATCCCAAAATTTGATAGTCATCATGTCAAGGACATCTATTTTTAAATTACCAAGTCTAAGAGTGTTTAAGAAACCAAAATAAGCAAAAAGATGGTTCATGTCCGAAATTCAAAGACATCAAGACGTGAATGAGAGAATCCAGCATGAGCTAGAATTAATAGCTCACCCCGAACTCTGATGTGCTGGAGACTGGCTAGAGATGAGGGCGAGTCGAAGTCGATGGTACACTTGCTGCACTCCACAAAAAAACAAAGAAGAAAATACAAGTAGGGGTCAGTACAATGAACACGTACTGAGTAGGTATCATCGGCCAACTCAAAATAGAAACCAATATATATTGAATAATAATATAAAATCAACTACAATACTTAACAGGTGGCAAGCAACAAACACATGAACCAATGACAACAACACCGTAGTAGGTACACCATCATCACAACATCAAGCACACCTATGAGGACTCATGCCTCCACACCCTACTCATTGGAAAATGAGTTCTTTGAGATTGAGTATATTAAGTTAGTTCAAGATTCCTTTCCTTTAATGTTATTGTGTCGGAACGTGACACTCCGATCCCATATACCGTGTCGGAACGTGACACTCCGATCCAATAATACCGTGTCGGAACGTGACACTCCGATCCAATAATACCATGTCGGAACGTGACACTCCGATTCAATTATCTCATTATTTTATTTCATCAAGTATTCTTTATTCAAGGCGTCATTTTAATAGAGAGGTTTCAAGATTAGAGATTCAACAGCCTCATAATTTTAGGCCAACCACAAACCACACAATCAAGTACATAGGAGATTTTACAATATCACTCAATGCATATCAATCGCTATTTAGAGTTTATCTATCAAATAGAAATAAATCATAACCTACCTCCACCGAAGAATCGAAGTCAAGCAACTACTTCTCCAATGCCCTTCCTTTCCTTATTGCCTCCGAATGTTTCCAATCTATCAAGTATATACATATGTATAACTTGTAAGCGAACGAATCTATAATCACTCAATTTACTCTATGTTCAGCCTAGATCCAAAAACTCATCTAATTATATAATCAATTTTCTAAAGTTCAAACCTAAAGATAAGTCTAAATTCCCCCATTTAACATAACTTTAATGGAATTTAAATAACTTGATACATCTAATATTTTATTACCTATTTTCATATATCAAAATATAAATTTATAATACAAGAACAAAATATTAATACTAATGTATGAAAGTCACTAGTCACAAAACCAGTGGCTACGGACTGACAACAACCCAACTATAGCACCTGCGAAATATAGCACATGCATGCATTAAATATACAAAACTNCGATCATATATATATATTATATCCCCCATATACCCACCTGTGTTAACAATAATAATTTTGATAACAAGAATTATTCGTAACCGGAAATCACAAATTTCTAAGACCAGTAGCATACCACGTAATGCATTTTAAAACTAGTCTATTTCTTTCTCAATTTCACCTAAAACTCCAGCAAATCACTAAATTAAATGTATCTCCAAGGTTAACATATACACTAATAATAATGATATAATAATAATTATAATAATAGTAAATTATCAAAATTAAAGACACTGCCAATACTTCTAATCAATAGTACCAATTCTAATGTGGAGGGAATCTGCTCACATATATATAATATATTATATATGATACCTTTTATAATTGCTATAACACCACATTCTTCCTAACTTTTGTATCCAAAATTTTCAAATAGCAATTAATACATCAACACCTATAACCATTCAAGCTAAACATAATTTAATACTATTATTATTACTAGAAGAATTGGAGGATGATTTAACCCGAAGGCAACAGTTTTCAATTCACTTCTTGTTCCACGCCATCCTCTCGTTTCTCCTCTTCCCCTCTATTCTTTTCTTCTACAGATTATTTATTAACTTAACTATAATATGACTAATTATAAAGGTGTAAAAGTGGCCCAATATTGATTTTAATGTTATTTCCTTTAACCACTAACTATATAAATTATTAAATCCACCCCACTAATTTCATAATTATAATTATGAATAGTTCAAAACATCCATTTAAAATCTATCGGAAAGTATTTTATCAAAGAAAAAGTTCTAGTGCTCAAACCGACTAAATGGGTTGTTACACCGACAACCATCACTTAAGAGCTAGAGTGATGCTACAACGTTTTGTCTCACACTGCCAGGTCCTTCCTACACCTTGCCATCGATATAGGACCTGAATTGCCTGATAGATCCACTAGTCTATGCTAAAAGCACTAAAGGAATCATCTAAAAAGTATGATCTTTTTCTACCTATGGTGGGCTACATGGTTTATGGGGGCTGGGAGTTATCTGAACTCTCCCCCATATCGGTGCTCAATACTACTCTCAGAAATATCATTATATTAGCTCTTATGTTTTTAAAACATACTTACTCCTGTGATTTGAGATTAGTGCTCAAAACTTAGCTCAAAGTCAATCTTGGAAATCTCAGTTTCCCTGCTTTTTAAATGTGAAAACATTTTTACACTTCCTTGAGAATACTTAGTCTCCATATACTGCTATGAAAAAAATACTTTTCCTTACTCTTAACTTAACTCAAAATTAAGTCTTCAACGACATTAAAACGTTTTTGAAAGACTTATGAAACTTGAAATGAATTTCTTCTTGTTATGTGTATTGTAACACTCGAAAGTCTATGACTTGGTCTAGAGCCTCATTAGATGAACTAAGACTCAAAAAACTATTTCTAAACCTAAAATAACGTATTTAAACTAATTAGGAAGTGTTAGAGTCAAAACGTCAAGAAACATCTATGACGTCCGGATACTAGTGAAATTGAGGTTAGTGTGCCTTGGCATGTTTCATGGGGTTTTAAGAGTCGGTATTTAATGAAAATTGGTATAAAGGTGTTAAACAAGTATTAGAGTGTGTTTAGGGTCGAAAACGTCCGGGTATGACTCCCCAAGGACCACCCTAAGGGTCCTTGGAGAGGACTTCCCCATTTGACCCAAAACTGTCAAATTGACAGTAGCCAAACGACGAGCCAATCGACGAGCCGTCGATGGGTAAACGGCCCGTAGATGGTGGTCGTTGGCCAACACTTATATATCTCCAAAAAATGGTCTAAAAACATGGTCTCTGATCAAGTCGATGCCTTGCCCCAGTAGAGGTCGTCGATGGACTTACGGACCGTAGGGTCAGGGGTTGTTTTAACTGTCCAAATTTTTAATAAGTGACTTAATTATTTAGTTACTTAGGTGGTTAATTAAGGGTTAGGGTGTGTTTAATTTATTTGGTTAAGGGACTATATAACACCTAACCCCCATTAAACTAACCCAACACCCCACAATTCCCAAACTCGCATCTCTCTGACTTCTTTCTAGTTTCCCTCTCCCCAAACTTCAACCTCCAAGAAAACTAGAGCCTCAAGTCTAGGGAGAATTCACCAAGGATTTCATCTCAAATTCATGGCAAAATCATCACTCAAGTATGGCTTCTTTTACTCTTGGAATTCCTTTCCCCAAGAGGCCCTTTCAAAGATGATTTTCAACTTCTCCAAAACTAGGTTTTCAATCTAGACATGGGTTCCCTTTTCAAAACGAAATTGTCAATCAATTATGATGAATTATTGTATTTTATCATTGTTTAACTAAGTACTAATGATAAATTATTGTTAATCACTCAATTTTGCCCCTTTGAACCCATGTTCTTCCGCGCACTCATTATGCCTTGAAATTATATGAAAAATGTGGAAGATGAATGACTATATGAATATGTAGAATAGTAATTGTTATTTATTACTTCTTGAATTTACCTATTTTATGCTTCGGTTATGTATTCTTTGGTAATTGAAGTATGAAGGCAAAGATACGGCAATAAGGTATGAAGATTGATTCTGCTTGAATTCAATTGTGAAGTATAATTTACTTAGGTAATGCTTCTATGTCTAATGTGTGGTTGTGATGTTGATAGCAAGTGTTCCTCATCCTTAACCCTAGACTATTGAATTGGTTATGAAGTATGCGAGCACGTTAAAATAAGGTTATTATATGATTGAAAGTAAATTCCGATGATTATGATAAAGTGTTGATTGAATGGTTTACTCACATGTATGTGGTTTTCTGAAGTGAAAGGGTAGTTCTCACTTAGGAATACCTATGAGCTATTATGATGAGATGTTCACATAGGGGTCTGGAAGAGACTAATATGATCTTGTATGATGAGTATGATGATTACTAAAGGGAATAAACGCTTAGCACCAAAAGGGCATGTAAATGAGATGGAGGTCTCACATTTAGTAAGTCCGGCCTCTCACATGGGTTTCTTCACGTTTAGTAAGTACAGATTTCCAAGATATGTGTGTCTCATGAGATGGAAACCTCCACGTTTAGCAAGTCCAGGTTTATAGTAACAATCTCTGTGACCCTTAACTATGTGACCACATAGGACTATAGCTTAGTGGATCCACCTTGATAGCTATGTAAGAATGGTTACACCTTAGGCAAGTGTTAACCCTCTCTTTTCGGTGTGGGAGGAGAACATCGGATTCCATGTAGCTCACAAGGTCTCATGTTGTTTATTGCACTTCTTTCCCAAATGAGATAAGATAAATGAATAAGTCAAGTATGTGAACTTTTTTAGGACTTGTCTTAAAGGTTGCTACATAGGGTGAGGGAGGGTATGGGACTTCTCTTTCTCATTGAACATGTGGGACCCTAAGAGAGGGTTCTATAAGTAAGTGTGTATAATTAAGTTAGTTACATGTTATGTCTGTTAAGTTTTATATGAACTTACGAATCAAGCATGTTATAATAAAGGATGATACAATGTTGTATGCATGTTGTAAGTGACTTAATGTGATGCTTAGCTTTAGATAGGGTTATGGAGTTCTATTCTTGGCATTGCACAAGTATTGCATTAAGTTGCTTATGTGTTGGGTTAATATCATGTTGGTTTTAATGTTCTATATATGTGCATGTTGAATTATTGAACATAATGCATGGTTTTGACTAAATTGTGTCTTTTCTCATGCATTAATGATTTTATGTATAGGAGTCATACTTAGTACATATGTTTTGTACTAACCTATATTTCTTCCCTTTTTCCCCCAACATTGTAGGCTTCGGCCATTGAAGAGTTTCTAGGCTACTTTGCACCTTTTGATCTACCCCAGTAGTATTCCTATAGTCTAAAGACATTCATTTCTCTCATATTTTTGAAGATATTGTTGTAAGCCCTATATGGCAATTATGGATTTGTATAAGGGCTAAGCCCGAATGTTCTACTTTGTTTTAGATGGTTTAATGTGAGGCGGTATAATAAGACTAAATCTTTATATGTTGGATACATTATCTAAAGGAGAAGCCTATGTAAGCGTCCTATGCGAAGAGTCTACGTAAACTCCATATGTATACATAAAGTAAGCGAGAGGTATATGTATACCTCAATATGTATAAAGTTTTAAATTTTTCTGCATTTTCGACCTATGATGTGTAATCATGATTGCTAAGGGCTAGTCTAAGTCCTCTTCGAGGATGAAGACGCCGTTACGACTAGGGGATGCTCCCCGGTCGTGATATGTACTCCTTACTCAAACTGATCTTTATGTCTTAAAAGAAGTTTAAAAGCGTAAAAGACTTCTTGGAAGGACTCTAAGAACTTTCTAGACTAGTCTCTATACTTTCCTTGAATTTGAAGTTATGGATTCAAGGTTGTAATTCATGTTTCTGGATGATTTCTATATTTTTAGAAGTCATTTAGAGTAGTTAGAATCATAGGAAGTGTCAAAAAACCTAGAAAGGCTTATTCGGACTAAATTATGAAATCTGGGTGAAAAATGTCGATTCATGCGCGTTCTGGCCGCGCCGTGCCAGAGCTATTAGGATCTAGAATTAGAATTACAACGTATTGTTCTTAGTTTTTATGATTTACTCTATTATTTAGGAGATTATTGTGGAACGAACGAGATTCGCTAGCAACTGTTGCTTTAATCAAAGGTATCATTTGCTTTTTTTATATTTATGTTATCTAATAGTTCAAATTATTATAATTATTATTTTATACTAGTTATAAGTAGCTACATATATAAATAAGGTTATGAAACTTAGTTTCTATTTAGGGTTACAGATTTTTAGAAGAGCTATTAGGATCTAAAATTAGAATTACAATGCATTTTTCTTAGTTTCTTTGATTTACTTTATTATTTAAAAGATTATTGTGGAAAGAACGAAATTTGTTGGCAAGTGTTGCTTTAATAGTTCAAATTGTTACAATAATTATTTTACGGTAGTTATAAGTAGCTAAATACATAACTAAGGTTTATGAAACTTAGATTAGTGATGATGATAATGAGTACTTTACAATAAAATATATATTCATAAAAGGAGTGATCATTGTATATTAAGTTCCTCCAGTACTTAATTTTTTTTAATGCATGAAAATCATTATAAAAGTTTGTTTGTATTCTAGCATGCTTCACCATAGAGGTATAGAGTAGGAAAATTTTTTATTAATGAGTATTTGGTGCCAATAACAACCATATAATATCTTGTGTGCTCGAGAGAGGATAGTGTACTTGAGAATTTGATAAATGGAAAAAGTTATTCCACACTGAAGTGTTTGAGAAGAACCTGTGATGATATCCTCTTAATTGGGTTGAGAGGCTTTAGGATATCTATAGTTTTGTCGGTTTTGTACAAAAACACACCTGAATGAATGGATAGTAGAGTATTTGGTGGAATTCTGATATCTAAGAATTATAATTCTAGCTTGTCTTCTTTACTATAAAATTCAAGTAGTCAAAATAGTTTCTAGATCATAATCAAAATTCTCAATTTCTCAAGAGAAGTTACTTCTTTCAATCTCAACATCAAATTATACGCAAACTCTAGTACGCTCTTTGTAGATTCGACCTCAATCTAGTTGGGCTACTGCATTTTGCATTGAGTGTTTTAACCTCTTATATAGTTTGGGAGACATCAGTTGCTCAAAGTAAAATTGTTCATGGTGAATATATGGATCATGCGAATCCCCTATGGGTTCTGATTTTCCATATGCCATCGGTGGAGGTAAGTATACACCGATAGGATCATATGGTCATGCGTTTTATTGAATGTGTAGTGTCACTTTTACATCTCATATTCTCTTACTTCAACTACATATAGATGGACTATTTAGTGATGTTTTATTAGTTTCTCTCTCCCCATTCCTCATTTAACTTTTTAGAGGTGAATGACCTAATTGTGTTATGTTTAGTATTTTATATGATATGACTGTTGAATTTTCGGTTTTATCGACTTATGATGCCTTCTGAGTACATGTGATTTCCATACTCAAACAACATTTGCTACATCTTAGTACCATTAGATCTTATTGATTTGCATCTTAGTCACAATTATTTTGAGAGTTTGTCGTGAGATACATGAAACTGTGTGGTGCCATAATCCCTCTATCATTTACGTTATTGTACTTTATCGTTTTAGATTATATACTTGTAAATCCTAACTTTTTGAAATGTCTAATTTAACTTATACCTTTATGGAAAGATGAAGAGTAATTAATAAATTAAGAATGATGTGGTATATCATATTTTAAATGTTCAACGGTCGTATCGAAAGTTTTGAAGTTAAGTAAATTGCAAAATAAAACTTGGCAAAAGTTATCATAAGTTTTGTTTTACAGATTTCTGTGAAATTTAGGTCGAATTCACAGAGATTTTCTCCCCATCTATAAAATTTTAGAGTATTCATACCCAATCAAATCGAGGTTAGAGAGTCTAGTTTCTAAATCATCAAAGTGTTTGTCTATATGACTTCAAAATAGAGAGATATTTGAATTTTGTGGGATGACATAAGCAGGTACGTGACAAGTGTTTCTAAGATGTTAAGCTTGCATTGACTATAATTATGACTTATGTTCTCTAACTTTTTATCTTATGATTTACTCTAGTCATTGCATGTCATATAAAGTCTTTTTATCATGTTTTCATAACTCTTATGCATTGCTATCATACGTGTGCCTACATTGTTTCATAATGTAGGATCCGACTCTCCTAGCTCTCAGACTCGTAGCTAGTTGGTCTAGAACTCAAGAGTTGGTGAATCTTCATGCTCTAAGGACCGTGACACACTTATTGCTTTCTTTATTCAGTTTTCAAACTTTGTATGTGATGTATGAGTTACATCTCAATCATTTCTATTAATGTAGTAGATGGCTTATAGAGACTTATGATTAGATTTCCACTTGTCAAACTCTTTTATAATATAAGACATTATTTTCTTTGAAATCTTTATTTATATGATCTCGTATGATGTATGCTAAGTGGCTTGTGTAGGGCCTCTCGGGGTCCTATACGACATGTTACGCCTAGGGTACACATTGGGCTGTGACCAACATGGTATTTAAAGCACAAAATTTAGAAAGGTGCTAAGATGTCATATAAGCAACATCGAGTAGAGTCATTTTCATGAGTGTGAAATACGCAACATTTATGAATAACAAGCTAGATGTTTAGGATGCTCCACCTCTTTCATTACTCTATATTTGTGTCATAGAGTCCATCTCTAGAAAGATTTTTCTTCTTAATCGTGTTCAAACCATTTCAGGATACGACTCCTAGAAAAGCTTATGTAAAAAGGAATACAAATGAGAATGTGGAACAAAAACTTCCTCATTCTCAAGTTCCGATTCGATCCTCTGGCCAAGAAAGTGACTAATGATGAGTCTCTAGCCACTATCATGCATTGGCTCAAGCTATAATGGCTCAATTAAATAGGGAGTTTGTGGCTCCCATGAACCCAAGAGTGGGTATGACGGCAACAAGGGTGTAACGACCCGAGAGCACCCCCGAGTCGTTACGTGGCATACTCAACCCTCTGTCCAAGAAAGTGACAAATGATGAGTTTTAATCCGCTATCATGCATTGTCTCAAGCTATGACGGCTCAAGTAAATAGGGAGGTTGTGGCTCCCATGAACCCAAGAGTGGGTATGACGGCAACAAGGGTGTAATGACCCGAGAGCACCCCCGAGTTGTTACGCAGCGTACTTGAACTCTCGGAGGTCTTGTACAAGCCTCTTAGCATTCATTCATTGCATATATATGAAAAGTCGTGCAGAATTAGAACTTTTAACTAGAATAGTTGAACTCTTTTATAGAATCATAAGAAAGAAACTAAATCACATATATCATCCTAGACACAAGTCAATATTATAGGGTCACGGCCCTTTCATCAATTTGGAAAAAAAACTCAGTCTATTACAAAGTCTTTTATAAAAGAAAACTAAAACATAAGTCATGTCCTCAAACATATGAGGACATACCAATCTTGAGAGAATGTTATTCTCAAGCTTCAACTTCTAAGATAATCCTTGCATGCCACCTACACTTGTAGACATAGAAAACATATGGAATTAGCACATTGAGTGCACTAAGTATAGCGAAAATGCAAGAAAATCATGCAAAAAGGACATTTTCTTTAAGATATGCTTTCATGCTATTTTTACAGAAACATTCAACATAAGAGTTTAAAAGACATAATAAAAGTCACAACCACATATAAGACATATTCCATATTAAATAAGTAACTTTTTCATCACTTTAGACCATCTACCTAAAGTTACTCTAAGACTCACTTGAGTAAGACATGAAGAGACCGCCCATATACCGTCTTCAAGCACACCTAAGTTATTCTCAAAGCTACCCTAGATAAGAACCTTTCAATTAAACATCCTTTACTAAGTTAACATTATTCATTAAAGCCATTTAAGAGACAAGTAAGCAATTAGGGTACTTTCACATAATGGTCTTGGAAGATCTACGGAACTCATCCTAGCACTTTCAAAGCCTACTCATGTCATGTGTAGATAGCGTCCCATTCCACTACTACACATTGTAGAACTTCTCCAATACTAGGATGCACATCCCATATGATGAGAACAGGCACTAATCGAAGTAGACCACACTAGCTAGGTATAGAATTCAGTGTCATAAAGACCCATTACCGTGGAAGGTGTTCTACTTGCCAAAGGTAGAACTAGTAATCATCCCATGTTGGAATATGGTTAAAGGAAATCAAGGGCTTCTTTGTACTCTAGTCTCATCCTCAAGTAGAGCTACTACCACAAGCATATCCACTCGGTCCTTTGCCTTTGTTCTCATAGAGTAAGTTCATTCATGTACTAGTATTTGAGATGGTACCATCTCTAAGTCCTACCAACTCATACGACTTCTACCCAATAAAGGGTCCACTAGGGGTTCCAATCAAGGTTCATTAGGATATCTCATTCTCAACCTTCTTTTCATATTCAAGGTTCCATGTTAGTCTTTCATAGAAGGGTAGCTACTTTAGGTCTACCGATCCTAGACTATCACTCCTTTCATTCATTTAAGACAAGGGTGCCTAAGCCTACCAAGTCAAGATACAATATTCATCATATCATTTATTCAATATCATTCAAGTCTCAAGTAGGGATAACTAGTCTACCAATACAAGACAGTACATCATTCTCATAGGACTCTTCTTAGTCCTTCATTATCATATATCAAAAACTAGAGAAGAGGTACATTCAATCATATCATTTTAGCACCCATACAAGATCATATAGACATCACATGAGCACCTTCACTTTATACCTTCACATATACCATATCATGATCATACCATAATTCACATAATAATGCCGACAAGGCCACGTTCATATCAACTATAACAATTAAACACCGTCGCCATAAGTGGACCATACCAATCAATGAAAATTCAGTATCAATTCTATGTTAAACAAAGGAATTAGGTCAACTCACCACCTTCCAATAGCCACTGTCACCATTCCTTAGCTTTTTCAACAAATTTGCATCTTACCAATGATAATATACATAAGACTAAGCCAACAATTCATCCATATTGATGATCCAACAAATCTCAATATAGATATAAATACTACAAGGCAATCTAAGAAAAAATTCACAATGATCAACACATAATTCAATAGCTCATAACAATCTACACATGAATTAAACATAATTGATCATAATCAATGTACCCACTTTAGAGCCAAAATTAGAAATTCAAGGAATACATGGGTCATGAAATTTTTTATCATAAAACTATCAATTAACATTGATCAATTCATAAAACATCAATTAAAATTTTTTTATGCAAGAACCCATGCTTAGAATTCGAAATGGGATTTTAGGGTTTTGAAAGATCTTTGAAAAGCCTTTGGAATTGGCTCCTTGAATGAAAGAAGAATCAAGGATGTAATCACCATACATTATTAGTAGGAATCCCACGAAATTTAGGTTGAAAACTTGGAGAATTTAGCCTTTTACCTTGGAGCTTGAAGGTTCATTAATTGAGGATTTAACTAGAGATAGAATTTAGAAAGAAGGGAGAGCATGTAAAATTTGTAGATTCTAATTGAGGGTTGGGGTTTTTGATTCGGGTAATGGGTGTATAATGACCTAAAATCCATGTATAATAACTCCCAAAATACCCAAAACACCCCTACATTAATTGGACCTTTTTAAACAAGTCAACTTAACTTAAATTTTCAGAAGTATCATCGGGGAACAAGCCCGCATCGCGGAGTTGTTCCCACCAAATTTTTGGAAATAAATTTTGAGAGAGTAGATTCTGCGACGTGTCCGTGATGCGGACTGGTTCTTCTATGGGTATTAGTTTGTTGCCCTGGGCAGCTTATTGGCCCAAGGTTGGATTGTCCTCAAGGACCCTTATGGAGGTCCTTGGGGAGTCATAACCGATGTTTTGACCCTAAACACGTCCCTCTTGAGGTTAAGATCATCTTCACTGATTTAGACTCCAAACAACACATAAAAGCACATACACCATACAAGGACACACTAGCACACACACAAGACTAGTTTCTGAACGTTTTGGTCGTCCCTTGACGTTCAACTTCAAAACTCTTTAGAACTAACTTCTAAAGATATTATTCACTATTTTAACAAGTTATTAACTCATTAAACCCATGAGAGGCTCTAGATTAACCTAGTTCATTTTGAGAGTTGTTACCAAGGGTGGGGGCTTTACTATGATGAATCCTCCGGAATTTCATGGGTCTAAAGTTGAGGAAGATCCTCAAGAGTTCATTGATGAGGTTTACAAGATATAATGGGAATTATATGTCACGCCCAGAGGCTACCCCCTTGACGTAAACACGGGACCTAGGATCACGAGTGACCCCAACTAACCCTGAGATAGCATATCACAAGCATATTAAGACAATTGAACAAAAGATACTAAGCTTAAAAACATGAGATAACTGAAAGAGGGGAATACGCAATACTGATCTGAATATATAAAAGAAAATTGAACATTCCCTCAAAGCTAAAACTGAATCTAATATTATGTCTGAAAAAGTCTTTAACTGACTAAAGTTGTTGGGACATGTCCCCAGCTAACCCTAGCAAAACTGGAACTATATGAAAGATTGAATTTGAAAACATTTATATTGTCCTCAAAGTATGAGGACTCACGCACTAATGTTGTTGAGTATGGATCGGAAACCGATCTACGCATGATTTCAATACTGAGGGCCTGAACCTACATCATAAAATATATGTCAATACTTGGAAGGCAATGAGCATGCAGGGTAGGATAAAGCTGAACAAAACATATAACTGAACAAAGCATATTGAGCAATGATATAATCAGAACATGATGGAAATATTGAAATACATCTAAATGAACTAAAATGAATGCAATGACCAAATACATAACATGCTGAAACTGAATACTGAAATATAACTGAAAACCTGGTCATATGCACTATAGTCTGACTGCGGGAGCTACTATTAATCGACATAAAACCGCGTGAGATAAACATGGAGTCCGATTTATACGCCCAATCGAGAGGACCAGATATACCTTTCCAGGGGTATAAAGGCATGACTAGTGTGATCACTAAATCTGATGGCCAAAAAAGGATACAATCCGAGCTTAAATTTGATCAAAAATAGTTCATGCAACATTATGAATCATAAGACAACATTAAAGACAGAGAGGTCTTCGATATGAGAAGTTACCTCTATTACGAGCCTCAAACGCAACTCAATGTTCGACAAGAAGTGGGTCTCACACCCGAGGCTCTATTTTTGCCCAAAGCCACAAGGTAGCTTGAAATGAGCCCGAAAGACTTGGGATGCGCACCAAAGATCCTTCTTGACCAAACTTGATGTTGCGGAGCTAATAGAACCACCAAAATTGAGGTTGTCTACCTGATTTTTTTACTGAAGTCAAGTTTCAAAAGCTCCAAAACGCTCATACTCGCTTAAAAAAATGAACGACCAGGTGACCGAACTGTCGATCTCAGCATGTTATAAATGACTTGAGATTGCTATAGGAAAGCTCTTAACGCTGAAAATAACGCACTACAGGAAAATGACCTAAAGAGTCATTACAAATTATAAGTGGGGATAATTAAACGACATCCCCTAAAGGCATATCCAAAAATCGAGAAGAATAATTAAAAATCCAATAGAAGATCTGAAGGTGATGTTGAGAAAACAAGAAACAAATATAAAGAAAAGGAAAGGGGGTCATGTAAGATTGTTTTCCCACTTTATGAAGGCACAAGTGGTGCAGTGGAATTGAACTAACTCTTTTGATACATGAATAATGATTAAGAATATGGTCCCCTATATACCTCTGAGACTATGACTTTAATGGTAAAGATGGTTTTGCATGAAATGAATGAATGAAGGTGGTTGTTGTTGGGTTTTGCTATGAGATGTGAACTTCAAAGACAGTTTTTTGGGGCTCCACTTCTATTAACATGTTGCAATCTATTAAAGAGAAGAAACCAGTATACATCCATTTAAACACAAAACTAAACATTTGTTCAATTATGGCAATCTGTCTCATCTTTATATAACTCCAATAAGATAGAGGCTATTCTTTTTGTTTTTTCTTTTTCTTTTCTTCATGATAGTGACTACTCTTGACATGGCAATTGGCAAAACAAAATAAAAGAGGACCTATTCTTATGATTTAACCACATATAATTTCCAATTTTTCTTTTTACCACATTTGAAATATATCTGCATGCTTCTTTTCATCTTCTACTGTTATGCGGAATTCGAGATAATACGAGAAAATATAAACGCGAAAAACAAGACAACAGATTTACGTGGTTCACCAATAAATTGGCTACGTCCACGGGAAGAGGGAGAGCAGTTTTATTAAGGAGAGGCAAGAACAGAATTACAGAATAGGGTTTGCCATAGCGTCTATATATAGTGCT
This sequence comes from Solanum pennellii, assembly GCF_001406875.1. NCBI lineage: Eukaryota > Viridiplantae > Streptophyta > Magnoliopsida > Solanales > Solanaceae > Solanum > Solanum pennellii. The sequence goes on from NC_028639.1 coordinate 17,931,190, forward strand.
AAGCTACGCCCTAACAGGCTTGGGCCCAACATACAGAATTAACAGATAATTAAGGGCCCAATACAATAACATTGTATACCGTCGGGCCGGGGGCGTCTCCACCCCCCCGGACCCCCAGGCCAGGGGGCGCGTCGCCCCCCTGGACCCCCCGACTCGCTGACCGGGCAGCGAGACCCCCGTCCTTTCTGTTTGTAACGGGTCCGATTCAAGGCATTCAACATCTACTCTTTAATTACCCTGCAAAAAATTTTAATGTTTCCCTATGGATAGAAACAATAATTTTAATTGAGAACACAAGACTTAGAGAAATGTATGCACACTTTTATAGTTTGCACCCTCTTTTGAGTTTCTTATAATAATATGCATCGTGGTCGCTATATTTTTTTTATAAAATCACTATAAAAAGGTTGATTTTGTTCATTAGTAAGAAGATAAGGTAGGAAAAACACAATTTATTTATTTTCAAAAAGTAGTTATAATTAGGGGCGAACAAAATCGAACTGAAAATTGTAATTAATTGTAGATCAAGTCAAAAAATTTGATTATTGGTTTAGCTTGACGTGGTGTAGTATTGAAGAAAAAAATTGGACTATGTTGGGTTGGTTTGATTTAAACTTTAAAAAGTCAACCCGAGACCAAATCAATCCATCATCGTATATATAATTTTTAAAATTCACTTTATACATAAAAATATTTACTTTGATATAATTCATAAATATTTCTTATACATTTTAATAGTTTTTATCTTTTTAACATATTATTTCAAGATTGAGTTTGAATTTTGAATAGTCCAATTAATGTTATATTCCACAGATATTAGTAACTCTAATAAAGAAAAAATCAAAATAGAAAATCAATTCAATGCTAAGAATAACGATAATGTTTAATATTTCTTCTTTAGCTATATATTTGTTTAGATAATTAAAATACATAATCTAATTTTGATTGTCTTTAATGTTTAATCATATAATAAGTACTTAATACTTAAAATTATGATAATTCTCATTTTAACTTATTTTATTTGCAATATTTATTTTATGCGATTACATTATTATTTTTTGTTGAATATTTCAGCGTCATCACTCATATCATATTTTGTGTTATTTCTTCAGAAATACCTTAAATAATTGTATTTTGACTGCATTGAAGAAATTTTTGAAGCACGCGTTAATTATATGTTTGTATGAATACTTTACTAGCAAAACCTGGAAAAAAATCAAAAACCCGAGATTGAAAACCTCAGATTTTATTAATTTAATTTTGATTTATAAATTTAAAAATAAAACACAAATAATTTGATTCGTATTTTTAAAAAATCCAAACGTATGTACCCCTAATTTTAATATGTAAAGTAGTAGGAACAAACTTTATAAATTTAAATATATGAAGGAATAAAGTAGGAAACGGAGATTATGATTTGTTTAATGCAAAAGTTTTTGTTTATTTTCATCTTCCCTCCTACTACCTCACCAAGTCCACAGTTTAATTTTACTGCAAAATAAAAAAATATCTAGGGAATTCTATTTTTATTTTCCTACTTTACCCTCTTAAATAGTTGGTACAATAAGTATTTTTAAAAAAAGAATTTGTTAAAAAAACAAGAAATACACTAACAATTAATTGCTTCCTCAGCCAATTTCTATAATAAATTTAATTTAGTACTCCATAACTATAATTTGCATTGCAATTTATAGTTACAGTTTAAGTTATCTCGTTTGTATAATCCACTGGTTTGTATTGCATGTGAGTTTATATAATTCACAAGTACGTTTGTATAATTGAATTATTTTTGTATAAACTCGAAACAACGAAATTATACAAATACAATCATCTGAACTTTAAACAGTTATACAAATTATACTATACAAAATTACATCATACAAAATTTATACAAATTATATCATACAAACGTGTGATTATACAAATATGAAACCACAACCCACGTATAAATTACTGAATGTTAGTTGCGAGTGATAATTAACTAAAATTATAGCTCTGATGACTAATTAACTAGTATATATTTTCTTAACCATGTGATTTTTTCCCTTTCTATTACTTGTCAATTTTATTAAAAGTAGATGACTATTTTTATTTATTTAATTTGAAAATTTAAGAAATCGTTTATTACTTAGCTCCTAATTTATCATTATTATTAGTTATAGTTACTTTCAAAATATTAAATTTATTACATTCATAAAATAATATAATAAATTTATTATTTTATTACTAACTTTTTAAAAGGTGCATCAAATTAAACATGAATAAATAAAAATAGACGGATATACATACTAGAGTAATTTTCTTCTCATTGAATAGGTAAAATTCAAAATGTCTTTTTCCACTATATCTTAGGCACATATAGTATTTTTCCAATATATTTGGATCTTTTTGCTGATCCTTGACATTATCTTTTTCCTGCAATGAAGATGCTATTTAAGGGTGGATTTAGAGGGGTTTGAGATATTTATTAGAACCTCCTAAGTTAAAATTATAGTATGTATAGTACATAATTTTTAATTTATTGTATATTGAGAGTTTAAAATTTTCTGAATAGAAGAGTAGAGATTTGACTTAATAGTTTAATAGTACAGAATTCAATTTAAACCTCAAATATTATATTTTTATTTTTGGAACCCATTTTATAAAAAAGCTAAATCAACCAATATATCAAATTAGTTCAAATAAACAGTACAGGGGGTCCATTAGATCTCTACCAATGGAATACAAAATGTTAGCAATTTTAGCTTAATCCAATTCTCTAAATTAGATGGGTCTTGGATAGTATGCTGATTACGTGCTTTTTGTCATGGTCCAAAATTAAGGTCACGATAACATCTATTATATTTTATTGGTTGGTAAATTAATTTAGTCTCAAATAGCCTAAGGAGTTGAGGAGATAGAAGGAAGTATAAATTATAATGATACATAATTTAAAACAAAAGCAATGGAAATAAAAGAGAATACATACATACAACCCTCGAATAAGGTCAAAATAAAGATCCAATCCAAAATCTGGTGGATGCCAGTATAAGCTACTACAAAAGTAGAATATAGACTAGACATATATACAAGTGGTCTTGAAATATAAAAGATTAGCCAAAAATTATATACTAATGGAGATGATCAAACTCTAATTGCTAATAAATTTATTTTCGCTTTCTGAAATATCAGCAATAGTAGCACGAGATTCACCGCGGGGCACTAGAGCTTGAATCTGCATCTAGAAAAAGTTAAAGGATGCAACATGAATATCAAACAATGAGTATGTCAGTAGGCATCATAGGTTGATCGAACTTGTGATTTTAATAAGAATAAAAGAAGCGAGTAGAACAAGGTAGTAAAACAATGATAAAGGTATATATAGCCTAGACGTGTGTTGGTGTACAGCAGTAAAAATTATCTAAATCTAATTGGACCTCAATAAGCTCAGAAGGCACATATAAAGACATAACAATAATAAAGCATGTGAACATTAACCCAGACAAACCCCATAAGTCCGAGGGGTAAAATAAAAGTTATATTACAAGGCACGATTCCAAAAGTTTAGGCCTTCGTATAAAAGAAAAAAAATCAAAGTGTAACGACCTGTTTAGTCGTTTTGAGCAGCAGATTTTATTTCTGGAAAAACTGTGTGAGTCGACGGAACCCACGACGGACCGTCATGGGCACGACGGGCCGTCGAGGGGGTCTCGTTCCAAAAGACTTAGACTTCTGAAATTTGGGTACTGAAATCGACTCTCTGAACTT
>NC_028639.1:17945529-17966858 GCF_001406875.1 Solanum pennellii
TTCTTAGAATACTCTTAGTTTAGTAATTTGATCATAGATGTTCTTGTGGTGATGACTTCCAGATTTTGGGGAATAATAGATGTTGAATTTTTTAGAAGTTATTGAATTGTCCTTTTATTAATGAGTTTAAGTCTTCCGCATCGTATTTTGTTCATTATGGTTAAAATGTTAAGGTTTAGATTGGTTGGTTCGCTCACATAGGAGGGTAAGTGTGGGTGCCAGTCGCGGCTCGGTTTTGGGTCGTGACACAAAGATACACTTAACCTATAAAAAATGACTTTTATATATATATATATATATATATATATCTATCATTTTTTTCATCTTTTAAATCATTTCTAATAAATTAAAAATATATTTGACCCTTTTTTCTTTATACACGGCCTAAACTTTTAAAAAACGAAATCATAACCAAGTCAGGATATAGCACGACAGCTGTGGGTCTTGTGCCTACGCAAAGTCAATTTATTTAGCAATGCCTTTTTCCCATACAATAAAAGTACAATATTAAAACAAATTACTACAGTTAATATTCAAAAGATGAAAAGGTATTAAAACATGAGATAAATTATGACTAAATATATACATTTCATGTTGAACATCAGGATGACATAATTAAATAAATTGTCACTTATAAAACTAATTTTTTTCTATTTTCACTTTTAAAAAAATTAATTTTTGCTCAAAAAATATATATTTCTATAAATAAAAAGATAATCATAAATTTAACAACCCATAGTAACCTTTTGTTTTAGATTGATTTACAGGACCACCGACTAGCCCAAAAAAAACTGAAAAATAAAGAATCACCAACTTCAAGTACTTGGTCCCTCTAGAGATTGACCCACAAGGCATAATTAAGTTGTTGTCTTTTTGCTATAAAATTATTCATTCGATATTTTTATTATACTAAAATTTAAATAATTTAAATTTATATATTATAAAGTTCATTTATGTGAATAATGCTATAAAATATAAGATTTAGAGCTCAAGCCCAAAATTTAAACCACAATATTGATTTAAATTGGATGTAGAAGATGAAATTGGCTAATTTTGAAGTCCAACTGATTGGGAAAAAATAATTTGTGGTCCAAAATTTGTCTCATTTGTTCAGTATGGTCATAAAGTAGAATGGTTTGAAATTAATGGAGATGTATAGCTAAAGCCAAATGTTTCAATAAAATTGACGGATACCAAATTAAAAGGACTGAATGTGGACTTTACCTCTAAACTTGGTAATTAGATTGCACATTCTAATAAAAATCAAAGAAGAAGAAGATTATTAAGAATCATTAAGTAAAATACATGTTCATGTAAATAATTTTTATTTCTTTAATGGGTGATGGTCCTATATCTATTTGAATTTTTAGTAATATTCCATAGTAACATATAGATATATTCATTTCCGTGAGATTCACCTGTCATAAAAATTTTCAACTCGATTTCAACTAAATATAGTAACATATAGATATATACCTTTCTGTGAGATTCACCAATCATAAAAATTTTTAACTCGATTTCAACTAAATATGAATTTCAAAGGAGTTTAAATAACCTTTAATCTTTTTCAAATTATATATAATCTTTCTCAACTCAATACTTCTTTTATCTTTGCGCTTAAATACAAAGTCATTTTACACTTTCAAATAATGCATTAATAAATAGTCTTTTATGTTTGCTACATTGAAACACTTTTGGCTCTTCCTCAATTTTGTCTTTTTTTAAGGTTGAGATTTCGATAACAATACATTTTTCCTTTCCATAAGCAAATCCTTGCAATTTCATTTTTTACAATAAATATTGATATAGAATTAAAACTAGCTAAGAAACAACTCATAAATTTCATTTCTGTTTTCATAAAGGAAAAAAAATAGAATTTTAGTGGTAAACAACTTGGATTATCATGAAAACTTTAAATTTCTATTTTCATGTTCCTTTCTTCCAATCCCCAAGAGAATAACCTTCCACTAAAAAGAGTTCTTAATTTAATGGGACCAAAAATGAATTAGAAAAATGGTTAATCAACTTCTATTTGTTATTAGTGGCAACAAACATCTACATTAATAAAGATTATTGACGTTTTTACTGAAATTAGTTAGTTTCATTGGATTTGATATTGGTATAAGTTTTAGGGATATTCATAAAGAATGCTAAATATCATTAAAAAATTATATGTAGCAATTAAGCTAGTATCGTTAATTAATTGTCACTAAAGATTTTTTTTTCCATAATGTCCGAAGTGTTTGGCTTAAGTTGGTCTTGTTATATCATATTTATAGATTTTTTCATGTATTGACATTTGGAACTTATTCCTCATTTTGAAGACAATTTTTTAAGTTATACCATGTATAGTCCAAAATTCAAAATAGATTTTTGGTTTAAGCAACTGACATTTGGTATGGTTTATGTTTCAAAGAGAAAGATAAGTAAGCATTTCATATACTAAACTTTGGAGGAAGTCTACTTTAAAAATAAATAGACAAAAGTTGGGATAAAATAAAAAATGCACCAATATTATAAATATGACACAATATATGAAAGAATAAGAAAAATTGAGTCTAAGCTCATAAATGAAAAAAACTAGTTTGAGCCATTTCTCAATGAAATTACATGGTCTTAATATTTATAGCAAATCTCTATAACATTAATAACAATTTTTGCCAATAAATAATAATATTTTAAAAGAAAAGAAGAAAAGGAAAAAGATTAGAGCAAAATTTGTATGTGAGGTATATTGAAGGGTCAGGTCCAATTATCCTTGGATCAGACCACTTCATTTATAACTGGTCCCTCTTTGCCCCCTCCAACTAAAGAAATATAGACATCACCACAGTACTCTTGTATCTTTCTTTCTTTCAAAATACTCTCTCTCTCTCTCTCATGGAGAAAACAGATAGAGAAACTCGTGATTTCATGAACGTTGAATCCTTCTCTCAGCTACCTTTTATCCGTCCAGTTCCAGCACCACCTAAAGAAAAGACCGGCATTAGGCTTTTCGGTAAAGAATTTGTAGCTGGTACTACTACAACTCATCATGAGGAATCGGAATCCGAAACTATTGAAGCAGAAGAAATAAAAGAGAATTCAAATACTAATCGGAAATTTGAATGCCATTATTGTTGCAGGAATTTCCCAACTTCACAAGCTTTAGGAGGACATCAAAATGCGCATAAGAGAGAACGCCAACATGCTAAACGACTTCATCTGCAATCTGCAATGATACAGGGTGAAGCAAATAATATTTATGGTATGATGAATTATCGCGTTCCGAATTATCACCATCCATCAACATGGATTACAAACACAAGCAGATTTTACGCAAGTCCTTATAACTCTTCTCAGCACCATAATCATCAAACTCCGCCTATAAATGGAAGTCCATTAGCGTTATGGAGAATTCCAGCTTCTTCTAATTATGGTCGTCCAGTCGTGTTTCCTGCTAATAATCATCAGGATTTCAAGTCTTCTCCAATTATCAATACCAATTCAGCTTCTCAAGATCATGTGAGTTTAGATCTACATTTGTGAAGAAATTACTAAATAGTTTTAGCTAATTAAAATTCTTTACGTGCACCATATTTAATTTTAAGCTTTTTCTTATTTGAGCAACTTTTAATTAGTCTACCAACGTTATGTAAATGGCATAATTTTTGTAGTATATGCAATTCTCTCTCCTTTAAGTTCTCTACTCACTTTTGTTGTTGAAGAATGTTTAGCCATGGGTTATAATATATATATATAGAGAGAGAGTTTATTTTACATCACTTAAGAAAAAGAATAATTGTCCAGACCAAATTAAATTGTTATCTAACTACTTCCGTTTCAATATAATAATTTTCATTTATCACGAGTAAAACGAAATATAAAATTATTTATTACTTTAAGTTAAAATTATATCATATTTATCAAAATATCTTTTAATTTTATAATTTTAAGTATGTCATATAAAAAATTGAAATTAAGAATTATATGGACAATTACGGTGATACATGTGTTTTTTTCTTGTTTTGGGTGTGTACATGAGTCGCTGGGCTGTGATTGTGAGTGTACAAGTTATGTTGTATTTGCGCTCAGAATTGTGAAAAATAGCGACAATTAGATTACTAAGTAACAAGTTTTTGGTTTCAATAAGTGTATGTGAATAATTATCTCTCACTAATTGAAATCGAGGGAATATATAGTCAACTGGTCAATATACAATCTACTTGTTACTGATTTTTGCAATACATTTATTTATTACCATTTATAACAATATTATGTTAAATCTGTCATATATATTAAAAGTGAATTATGTATGAATTATAATTGTTTTTAAAATATATTATGTTTGTTGGTAAAAATTTGACACATTGTATTATAAGTGAATTAAAATGTGTGATAAATTAATTATTTATCATTAAAATTTGTATTATATATGAATAAAACATTGTTCTTTGTAATATGAATTAAACTACTTGTATTATAAACGAATTAAAAGTGATCAAGTGAAAAAGAAATATTATTGCTATAAATGATAAATATTTTGTTATTATAGTATATTTATGTAAGTTTGTTTCCCTTCATGGTTATGGTTAAAAAATCAAATCAAATTGTAATTTGAACCAAATTATTTTAAAAAATTGATGTTTGGTTAGGTTTGGTTTTGAATTTTGAAAATAGATATTATTTGGTTTGATTTTAATTTTACTGGAAAAAAATTGCAAAATAACCAAACCGAACAGATAAATTAGATATATAAAATTTATAATTATTTATATACCATTCATAAATAAAATATAAATATTTATTAAATTTAATTAACTTTAATCTTTAACTTTACAATCTTCTGAAGCCCAACACTTTAACCCAACTATAACAATCCCAAGACCAAGTCCAAGTGCATTAAAATTCATTTAGTCTTTACCTACCCTACTTCACATATAATAGTCACATTTTCTCTTAAATGAAACACTTGTTCGTGTAATCATAACTCTAGTGTTTCTTAATTGCTTAATTGAACAGACAATAGTTTTTCATTGGATTGTTCATGTTCTAGATGTTTTTGTATTTGTCAACATAAGTCATCAAAAAAAAATTACTGTTACTTTCAAACCGAATAAATCAAAAAACAAAAACTAAACCGGACCGAACTAAACCAAACCAACGGTTATTTTTTCGTTTGGTTTGGTTTGATTTTAGAAATTTAAAAAAATGACTAGATTGATTTGGTTTTGATTTTGATCAATAACCAATCCAAATCGAACAACGAGCACCATACCTTCAATTAGTTACTAGTAAAGGTGTCAACTGGGTCGAATCTGGTCAATCTAATCCATTTAATAAAAGGAAAAATTACGTAAATGAGTCATAAAATTTAAAATAATTACATATTCATATCCCAATCTAAAGTAATTCAAGAAATATACATTCTCCCAAAAAAAATTATAGTACATACGCTCACATTCATTAAGGTTGATATTTTGTACTTAATTGATACTAAATCAGTATCATATACTATATTGATATCATTAAGGTTCCTTGTTCAAAAATTACTCATAACTCATTGATATTGTAAGAGTACATGTATATTGTTGTGGTGTCATTAAGGTTTCTTGTTCAGAAATTACTAATTAATCAACGTACTATAAAAGTATATGTATATTGTTGTGGTATCATTTAGATTTCTTGTTCAGGAATTACTCATTAGTCAATACTATAAAAGTATGTATATATTTTTATGGTATCATTAAGGTTTCTTGTTAGAAGTTACTCATTTATCATTGATACTATAAGAGTATATAATGTAAAATTATATATATTGATTTAGTATCAATTTAGCAAAATTATCAGTCTTAGTAATACCAATACAGTATGTGATATTGATATAGTATCAGTTAATCGAAATTAGTTTGTAGGTATATAATGTAATTATTAAATGGGATATGAATGTAAAAGGATATATATTTGTAAGGTTTGATTTTATGGGGGTATTTGTTTGGTTTTCCCTTTAAAAATTGTAAAAATTAGGCAAATGACATACTGTAAATGATAAATTACATTCTATTCCTGTAATATTAATATTTACCAAAAATCCCTTATTTTTAAGAATTCCGGATACTTTATAAAACAAAAATGATACGTAAATAAAAATGGCCGGATACTTAATATTTTTTTTTGATAAATGTTACTGCGAAAATAAAGGGTAACAGATTTCCCTTGATTTATGTTAATTTTGTAACAATATTACCGTGAAAATTGCATAACAACGCACTAACTTAATTCATTATTCAATTTAAAAATATTAAAAAAGTCATATTCTAAATCAAAAAAAAACTATTTTGCGTAAAAAAATCTCTGCAACGCCAATTCTGAATTTTCAAAGATGAATATTTCGATCTTGTTGCGACATTCTGGAATATGGGAAAATGATGTTATGTATGAGCGATACAAAAGTGATGGGATAGTGGTTGGTGAAAATTGAATCTTATTTCAACAATTGCGGCTGAGTTGGGTATTGACGAATCAAAAAAAAAATATAGAGAATAGATATGTTGTTGAAGAAAATTCGTCTCCATTGTGTATTCGGAATGATATGGGTGTAAAATTGTATGTAGGACTTAAGAAACATGAGGCTGTGTTCGGAACTTATCCTTTATGCATTGATACTTCAGATAAAGGTGTTGAAGAGATAATAAATTTCGATGCAACAACAGGTGCCATCATGTGTGTTGAGGGTGAAAAAAGCGATGCAAAGGCTCTCAATATTGTTGAATCATCAATTGATGATGCATATTACATACCGGAAATGGATGTTGATAAGTATATATCAGACACCAATAATTCATTTGTGGAAGAGAATCAAATGTATAAGGATAAGTCAACTCTGAAGGTGCTAAATGAAAAATTACAAAATAAAGAATAGTTTCAACTTTAAAGTTAAAAGATCTGATAACAAAAGGTATGTTTTCAATTTATATGTTAATATTTTTAATAATATATAATCGGTTTTCAATATTATATGTTGCGTGTAGTTTTCTGTGTAATATGATTTGGTCGTAATGAGTTTTGTCACATTTTGAATGTTAAAATCAGTAAATGTAATAGTTCTGATCAATTTACAGAAAAAGTTATGAAGATGTGAAATAGTTATCATAAAGTACCATTTATATTGTGAAAATGAAATAAAGTATATATATANTGCAGTTACTTATTAGTTTGTCATTCAGATGATTGTTGTTGGAAATTGAAGGCATCTGTTAGAAAGAATTCAAAAACATTCATAGTGAGATACTTTAATAGTGAACATACCTGTCCATTAAGGGATAGGGTATTAAGCAAGGTACAATCCACAGTTGGTTTGTTAGTGGTGTGACAGCGCCTAAATTAAGGAATCATAAAAGAAAACATACTCCGAGCGATATAATTGATGATATCAGGAAAATGTATGGCATTGAGATTTCTTATCAACAAGCATGGCGCGCAAAAGAGCGTGCATTAGAACTTATAAGAGGTAAACCTGCTGATGGCTACAGAAACATGCCAAGATACATATATATGCTGGAAACTGTGTATCCAAATTCATATATAAGGATGCATAAGTCTGAATACAACGAATTTATGTATCTTTTCATATCATTAAGGCCAATGATGAGAGGATTTGAGTTATGTAGGCCAGTTGTTGTTGTTGATGCTTTACATCTTATCGAGGTACATTTGTGTCTGCTAGTACACTTAATGGAGCAGGTACGACATGTTGTTTATGAATTTATTTTATTATTTTCTTAATATTAACTAGTTATTTAGTATATGTTATTTTGTGTTTATATATTAAGGTTGCATATTGCCTTTGGCAGTACGGAATTGTTGACACGGAAAATGATTGTTCATGGACATGGTTCTTTCAACAATTTAAGAATGCATTTGGTAAGAGGGAAAAAATGTGTATTGTATCTGACAGAAATGAAAGCATAAAGAAAGGTGTGAGTATTGTTTATCCAATTGTTTCTCATTTTGCATGCATATGGCACCTCTGGAAAAATGTGTGTTCAAACTTTAGGAGAAGCAGGATCATTCTAAGTAATCTGTTTTATTCAATGGCTAAGGCTTATAGAAAGGATGATTTTGAAAACTTGATGGCTAAATTGGATAAAATAGATGGAAGAGTAAAAAAGTATCTTCAAGATGCTGGGTATGAAAGGTGGGCTAAGTCTCATGCAACAGTGAACCGTGGGAGAATGATGACTTCAAATATAGTTGAATGCATCAATGGTTGCCTTGTTGATGCACGACAACTACCTATTATAGATTTTTTGGAGGAAGTTAGAATTCTATTTGGTTCTTGGAATTGCAAAAATATAGAAATAGCTTCTTATACAAAAGAAACATTGGATAGAAGATTTGAAGAAATATTGGTTTTAAACGCATCAAAAAGTGCAAAAATGAAGGTACATATTTGCTTTGTATTTATTATTTTATTGTTAAACAAAAAATGAAAAAAAAACTTGTTGACTGTCTCTATTTTTTCAAAAATTGCAGGTTGTTGCATCTTGTGAGTTTATTTTTTCAGTGTATGAAGGTGGGATTAGATACATTGTTTGTCTTGAGAGGAAAACTTATTCATGTGGGAGATTTCAACACGACGAGATACGTTGTCCACATGCAATAGCCGTCTTGAAGAAGAAGAATATAACAGATGTACACCCCTACTGCTCTGATTATTATAAACACGATGCGTTAACAAATACTTATGTAATTTCAATAGAACCAATGCCAGACAAAAGTGAATGGAAAGCTCCAGACTCTGTTTTGGAAGAAGTTGTCTTGCCACCTAAATACAAAAAGATGTCTGGGAGACCAAAAAAAAAAGAGAAAGAAAAATCCATATGAAAAGATAACAACAAAAACGAATTGTTGTGGACGTTGTGGTCAAGAAGGTCATAATAAAAGAACATGTACCTTCTTTCCAAAAGATTCTTGATTTATATTTTTTTAGTTTATTTGATGTGTAATAATGTTTCTGGATATTTTTAATTTGCTAATAATATGTGAACTTTTTTTATTTGATGTGTTTAACAGCATGTGAATGATTTAAGCTACAAAATCTCATTTGATACTAAATATATCAAATTTTGACTGTATTGTATTACGTGCAAAGACATTTACAAATTTATAAAAATTTATAACTTGTTTAATATCAATTACATAAAATGGTAAACGTATAATGGATCTGATATTAACTAATATAATTGAATTCAAAAAGTTGACAAAAATATAAACTAAGCTAACTGTATATATATAAGTATATTATTCAAACTCTTGTACGATACTACTTATGCAGAACACAAATAATTTGCATTATTTAAAGATATACTAATTTTATTTTTTGATACTAAAATAAGAATTCTATTGTTACTTCGTATCTCATTATAATATAGTATCATATCTTGATATTTATCAAATAATTAATAAATTTTAACTAAGTAATTATGTGTCATAATTCAGTAAATAACTTAACAGTTATGTTGTTAAAAAAATTTAATATAGTATCATCAGCGGTTTGACAAGATAAATTATTAACTATAAAATGCTTAGTAATGTTGAACCAAAAAAATAAGTTGAAACACAAAATATTCTGTTCCAATAATAGTTCAAAAATAATATAAACCTAACTAATCAACATCAACAAATGCATCTTCAACCTGTTTAGAAAACCCGCCCTTTGGCTTTGTTGGATCATCGATATGACTAACATATCCATCCTTGTGTTTGTCCATGCCATACTTCCATAACAATGTTCCGTATCTGTTGCGAAGATAGTCGCTCTGAAGATCAACGGATAGAATTTTGATTTCGTCGCTCAAATATTCTGCATAAGCAGCTACGAACAGTCCACAATCACTAAAAAAAAGATATATTAAAAAGGATTTGAATGTAAAGAAAATCTAAAAACTAATATTTTTTCAAACAAAAAAAATTGATTCACAAATACTTACAGGCTATCGCTTTGTTGTTGCATAATCTCTTGCGCATATTCAACTATAAATGAATGTTGAGGACCTAACAGTTCACCTTTTTCCTTTGTCTTTGTACGCCTCCAATGATGACCAATTAATTCTATCCATTTTATCAAAAAAATCGCTATCATGTAGATAGTTTGGAAGCATTACAGACAACTGATTAATCTCTTCAGGAGGCACTCTTTTCCTTGATCCACAAGATGAGTCATACACACGTATTAACCTTTTCTTCAAAACAACCACAGCCAACACCCAATGAAAATTTTTGCCACAATTAATAGGAATATAAACCTCATCAACTAGATGCCAAGGTAACGAAGCAGGTATCAAAAATCCATTAATAATGTCTTTTATAGACCTTTCATAACCAGCTATAGCAATACCATGGCCAATATGTTGTTGTGTAGTCAGATATTCATCAACAGGTGCACAATAATACCTATTATATACAATTTTGATGTATGACTTAAACAAGCAGTTGACCGTAGTGTATCTTTTTTGATAAAAGCCTCTTGATTTTGACTTCTTCCGTAGATAATAAAAAATCACATCTAGATGCTGTTACAAATATAAAACAACACAATATGAAATATGCACTCTTTGAAAAATAAATAAAGATTGAATATAGGTATAAATAAATTTGTAAATAGATCTCTAAATAATATGAACGATCTATATATTTGTATTATTTAAATAATTTAAATGCATAATGTACCTGATCAGTCCAACATTTCATTGGATGTGACATGGTATAAAACCAGTTCTTGTCAACAGGAAATGCGACAACAAAATCCATATAATCAAAGCCAAAATTAGAAGATTTGCCTCTATATTTATTATCATCAAGTTTCCTATAATAAATAATTTTAATTCAAAATTAAAGTACTTAAGAAAATGATTTTATAAAAAAACATTATTAATAAAAACTTACTTATTGGCATGTGATTTAAGGAGTCCCTTTTTAATCCAATCTAAAAACTCTTGCATTAAACCCGGCGATACAGGAGATCTGATTCGGAAATCATCAAATGGAGTAAATGGACGGATATGATCGTCTATTTTGTCCTTGCCCTTATCAGTTGATTCAAACGAATGCACATAGGGAGACTGCAAAATCTTAGAAGGCATCCTGTTACGCTGAGCAGGAGTTTTAGTATTAACATCACTGACAGCAAGCTGGGTGGGTAGCTGATTGTCCGATAACAGATCATCACCCTAGGTAAGCTGTAGATGAATGACTGCATCCAATGGGTTGACATCCAATGTCATTGCTTCATTTTCAGGTGTGAAGGAGACCGATGAGGTAGAATCCTGTCATATCAAATAATTAACAAACACACTATATTTTCATTAACTTATGCAAGTTAAAATATACTATTTTTTTAACTTGTTTTTTCAATATGTCAGCACCATGATCTACAATAAATAATAATATTTGAACAAATAAAGTATCTGTTAGTATTTTAATATATAATATGCAGTCAACGATACTTAAAATAAAGTAATCAATTTAATAGAATAATTTATAAACCAAAATTCATGATTAAAAACATCATATATATTTTTACTGTAAAAAAAATAAGGCAATTGCTGATGACATACAATTTTCAAAGATAAATTGATGGAATAAGGTATCAACCATCTGAAAAGATACTTTATTGCAGAATATGAATAATAAAGTATCAATCAATGTATTAAGTATCCGATTTTTTATTACATTCATTACATCTTCTTTTTGTTTTTCAACCTCCACTGCAGTTTCAGCAACATCATCAATAGTTGCAAAATTCGTATGCTTTGGTGAAACAGTCGGATGATCAGAGTTATTCTATTAATGTGCGTTGTGCAGTAAGTGATACTTAAAAAATAGAGTAATCAACTTCATAAATTAAAGTATATACCAAATACATGATTTAGATCATCCTTTATATTTTAAAACTAAACAATTAGTTAATCAATGATACACAATTATCATATAAAAATTGATGGATTAGAGTATCAAGCATACAAAAAAATACTTTATTAAACTTTCTAATGCACAAAAATATTAAGGTATCTTCAAATAAATTAAGTATAATATACTTAAATACCTTTGTTACATCTTCAGAAGATACCTTTTGTTTTCCAGCAGCATCAGAATTTTCAGAAGCATCGTCTACAGTTGCACAATCCATATGCTTATGTGAAACAGATGCTTCATCAGAGTTACTAGAATTGAATTGTGTATCAACATTTCCTTTCGCCACAGAATCACCCATCATGTGTGGCGATGAGACTCTTCCCATATCCTTCAATTTTTTTTAAAAAAAAGTCACTTAAAAAACCAGAAAGAAATAACAAAAATCAAAATATCACCTTCTCAGATTTGTTTCCTCTCGCAGCAATAGCTATCAGCAATTCTGAATAGTTACTCTTTATTAATGCCTCAAAAGCTTCAACTTTACTATCAAGATCTCCAAATTTTTTGTCAACCTATAATCAAAATTAACATATAATAAATAGTTAATAAATAGACTCTTCCCATATCCTTCAATTTTTTTTAAAAAAAAGTCACTTAAAAAACCAGAAAGAAATAACAAAAATCAAAATATCACCTTCTCAGATTTGTTTCCTCTCGCAGCAACAGCTATCAGCAATTCTGAATAGTTACTCTTTATTAATGCCTCAAAAGCTTCAACTTTACTATCAAGATCTCCAAATTTTTTGTCAACCTATAATCAAAATTAACATATAATAAATAGTAACACTAAAACATATAAGAGTTTAAATTGCTTGATTACTTACATAAGACTTCATGAACTTCTTCAAATCATCAATTTCTGAACTGCCCAAACTTGTTTTTTCATTGAATGAATTTGGAGAAACACCAACACCAACTACATTCTCAGATTCTTTTTGTTGTAGTTCTGGATTTTGGAATGAATGATCTGGTTGCTGATCTGGTTCCTTCTGTGCTTTTGAAAGTCTTGATAGATCATACTTATGTGAATGTGCAATCTTTATTCTCTTGCGTTTTGGTGGGGTTGTTCCTACATTAACACCTCTTGATGTTCTCTTTAACTATTTATCTGGAGGTTTTGTTGTGAAGTCTTCAAAACCAGAAACCTCCTCCGGGTGCACATCATCATTATCTGGAATTGATAAAACTGATTGGTTTGGAGGTACATAATTGATATCTGGTAACCCAAGTGATGATATTTCCTCGGGAGTTGGCTGAATGTTAGAACATTCAATCTAAAAAAAACAATTAATTAATGACAATAAACATATTAAAGTTGTATTCCATAATAAAACTAATTAATTAAGAATGTTGTATTGAATTAATTACCTCTAAAAAAATTATTTCCATAAAAAACTCAAACTTGGGCTTCAAACCAACAACTTGCCAGTTACAAATCCTTGGTATACCGTTTCCTTCTTTGACAGCACTATCGGTGTTTATCGTAGAAGCACATTCATAAATCCATATATTAAGTGCATATGGAAATCCATTCAATCGATACAACTTTTTGGAGGGTTTTTACTTTTTTCGAAAAGATTTCATTAACTTTTCAAAAACAACTATTCCCCAAGGAAACTGTTGGTAACTACCATCTTCCACCATATAGAAATCTTCAATAGGAATTGGTGTATTATCAGGTTGGGAATACTAAAATGTATGGATAAAATAAAGTATAGCCATCTGAAGGGCATCCTCAATATTTTCTGATTGACCTACCATAAACCGGTCTACCAATCTTTGTTTGTTAACATTATATTTAGTATCAGGAAATATCTTTCAATTAACCTACTGGTTTTTGGGTCCGGATATGTAAAGTCCTTTACATTACCTTTACAATTCAAATGAGTAACAATTGCAAATTCACTGATACTAAATTTCAACACATTCCCTTTGGCATGGCGAATGTGAATCTCTTCATCTAAATTATCATGCTCAATCTCTAACAAGTATAAACACTTAGTAATTTGGCCTTGGTAATTGCATCTAGGGATATTTAGGTATGGTGCAAAAATTATTTCTTAAATAAATTCATACCTTCAACCTTAATAGATGATACTAGGTGTTCAACAAAATCGTGTTCTATATTGCACCAAACTTTAATGCATTAGTTGGAATATGTTTAATGACGTAATTCATATTCTGCAATAAAACAAATAAAATTTTATCAAATTGTAACATATTGTAATGACCCAAAAGCTCCTCTTAGAATTTTGAATATTTATTTAACTTAAGTTAATTAATCGATAGTTTATGGGCTAAAGTGATAATTTATTTAAGACCCTATACCCTTTAGACTATATTTACTAAAATATGTGGGTAAAATCTATCACTTTTAGTACTTAATTAATTTAGAAAAGAAAAGGAAGAGGAGCAGAAAACTAACCTGCTTGCGGCGTGAACAGAGAAGGAAGGGGACGAACTGCTTCACGAATTCTCGTAAGAAAAATTTCAATTAAAGCTTTTCCTAATTTCTCATATGACTGCAGCATTAATTGCTTTGCATACAATCATTAATTGTTGTGCACACATATATATATATATATATATATATAATACTACATTAGAATTGAATTTGGGGTTTGGAGATTTGGAATAAGCTCTTGGCAGAGAAAATTTATGTATGTATTTATCGTTTTCTTATAGAAATTGAGAAAGTGAGTATTGGCCAATCAATTTTGAAAGGGTTTAGGGTATGATTGGCTAACCTAATTGATTTATTAGCTAGGAATTTATTGTATATCAATGTGAGGTTTGAAATAGTGGATCATTTATGGCGCAATTATTAAGAGAATTCATAGAAGAGTGGGTCGTAAGATTCTTACCTAAATTGAAACCTTTTTCGTGTTTTAGTTTCATGTTGGAAATCTCTTATGAACATCGTGTTACAACATTAACTCTTATATATAATATTGGGTGCATATGAATAAGTATTAAGTATATTATACTATATGAATATAATTAAAATTATGATATTGAGTAGAGTGGACTCAACCTTAGATTCGGAATATGAAAAATTATGATAGTTGAAATGTTAATTGGCATCAAGATTTACGAAGTTAATTATAAATTCTAGTGAATTTTTAGGTCAAGGTTAAGCACATAAAAGTGTGAGTGTTGTTAGTTCTGAAACCTTATTGTGAATATATACTTGAATAGATTCCATTGGTTCAGAAGATCAACAGAAAGGGAAGGCTCAAGTCCAAGAGTAATTATTCGATTGGCTAAGGCAAGTGGATTTCTAAACTCTTGTTAAGCGTACGAAATTCGTGTAATTCCTTGTGTGATGTTGAAAATGATTTCGAGACTTGTTGCTTATTTATTGGTGTTGTATTCCCTGTTGCAATTTGTGCTTTGTTATCAAAATGGCTATCTCCTCATTTTCATTTTAGTATGTAATTCAAATTGCATTTGAAACATGGTTGTTATAAATGTTATGTGATAAGAGGATGTACCAATTTGAGGGCCGTATCGCGCGCCGCGATTGATATTATATTTCGAGGGACGTATCGCGCACCGCGATGGTTA
This sequence comes from Solanum pennellii, assembly GCF_001406875.1. Taxonomy (NCBI): domain Eukaryota; kingdom Viridiplantae; phylum Streptophyta; class Magnoliopsida; order Solanales; family Solanaceae; genus Solanum; species Solanum pennellii. The sequence continues at coordinate 17,961,052 of NC_028639.1, forward strand.
CTGTTATCGAGGGTCGTGTCATGCGCCGCGACAGATGCATGGATAGATATGTCCCCCATGGGTCCCGGACTGAGGGACAGCGGGTGTGTATTGTTAAGAAAGACATGCATCACGATATTTAACATTGCATCTCATGGCATTGCATATTTTATTATCGATGAACGTGAACACGTGTTTTGCTGATCTTGTGATTGTTTCTCTGTGAAGCTTGTGACTGTTGAATATTGAGTTGTTATTGAGAATGTGTAAACTGTTAGGCTATAGCGTGGAGTTTTAGATAGGGTGTAAGAAGTACCCGTATTTTGTTCACTTAACTTGTGTTTAGAGGTTTGCTTGTTGGGTACCGCATGGTTTAGTACTCACCCCTTGCTTCTACAAATTTTTGTAGGTTACGAGCCCGGATCTTCGTGATACCTGTCGTTCTTTTCGTTTCCGAGGCATCTTATGGAGGGTTGTGAGGTAGCTGCTTGTCATCTCAGCCAACTTTCCTACTCCAGTTTATGACTTTGTTTTTACTTGAAAGACAACTTCATTTTAGACTTCTATTTTATTTCAATTCTAATATTTACGTTAGAGGCTTGTGCACGTCACAACCTGGTTTTGGTAATTGAATTAATATGACTTGATTTCATAATAGAAATTGTTGTTGGATTGTCATTTACTTCCGCACTTTGTTAGATATTGGGTTTTGGGCTGACTTGTCTTGGTGGGATAAGACAAGTGCCATCACACCTAGTTTTAGGTCGTGACAAAAATGGTATCAGAGCCCCAGGTTCATAGGTCTCACGTGTATACAAGCCGAGTCTACGTAGAGTCTCAAGGATCAGTACGGAGACGTTTGTTCTTATCTCTGAGAGGCTATAAGCATTACTAGGAAACTTCCTTTTATTCATTCTTTCTCATCGTGCGTAGTCACCTTCTTTAGTACAGAGTTGTTGTATACTCTTTTGACAGACGACGAGGACTAGAACTAATGTTACTGGTAGTAGAGGGGAGGCACTTCCCGAGGCATTTGTTGAGGCCCCAGCTAGAGGTAGGGGTAGATCTCGAGCTAGAGGTCGTGCTAGTAGTACGACAGTAGCCAGAGGCCGTGGACGTGGAGCAGCACCAGTGAGAGGTCGTGCCAGAGAGGTCTCTACAGACCTCTGATTGATGGCAGAGAGGACCAGGTTCCTCCAGATCCTGCAGTCACACCTTTACTTCAGGATACACTATTGAGGGTGTTAAGTGTGCTAGATGGCTTTTCTCAGGGTGGTGGTGCGACTACCACACCACATGACTCTCGTACTAGAGAGGGGGCTCATACCTAAGAGCAGCAGCAAGCTCCAGTTGTTCATTATGCGGTGGGGCAACTACCAGTAGATTTCGCGGTTCAGAATGATGTTGAACCAGCAGTTGGGGGTCAAATTGCACCAGTGGTTTTTCTGACAGAGGATGACCAGCGTAGGTAAGAGAGATTTCGAAAGATGGACCCACCTCAGTTTTAGGGCGGGAAGAGTGAGGATGCTCATGAGTTTCTAACTACCTGTCGAGAGTTACTAGAGGTTGTTGGATTAGCTTAGTCACATGGGGTTCGATATGCTACACTCCAGCTTTGTGGACCAGCGAGAGACTAGTGAAGGACTTATTCGGGGGTTTTGCCAGTTGGATTTCCTCCAATGACTTGGGAGCAGTTTACTAGTGCATTCAAAGATCGTTTTATCCCATGGAGTGTGAGAGAGGAGAGTCGCTTGAGGTTTGAGATTCTGAGACACGATGGTTTATCGGTTATAGAGTATGAGGCACGTTTTTGCCAGTTGTCTAGACATGCGTTGGCCATTATCCCAAATGAGACAGAGAGGATCCGCAGATTTGTGAGGGGATTGACTTTCTCTATCAGGTCAACTGTGTTTCGGACATCTTGGGAAGGGGCTTATTTTCAGTCCATTGTGAGCGCCGCCAAAGAGGCAGAATTGATGGAGAGAGAGGAGTTTGGGGACACTAAAAGGGCCCGTATATCCGGTCAGTTTTATTGTGCCTCATCTGAAGGTAAGGGATCACAGAGAGTGAGTGGTTCTTTTCAGCAGCGGGGACCTATTCATGCATCTTTGCCGACATTTGTGGGTGGCCAGACATCTAGGGGTTCTTATAGCCCGGGTCAAGGCTCGTAGGGTTAACAGCAGCGACCTACAGGGCGAGGCAGTTATATTGGGTTTTCAGGGTCCACACAGCAGTTTCTAGGTTAAAGATTTTGTTTTACTTGTGGAGATACCAATCACTTAATGCGATAGTGTACTTTTCAAAGGGGTCGTGATGGGACTCGACCTAATTCTTCATTCAAGACAAGACCACCAGCACCACAGGGTAGAGGTCGTGGCAGAGTTCAGTTAGGTTGAGGTGATAGAGTTTCTAGTAGTGGTGTTGCATCTCAGCAGAGTGGGGGTAGAGGTACCACCTAGGCTAGAGGTGGACGAGGAGGCCACTGCTATGCTTTCCCTGGGAGACCTGAGGCTGAGACTTCTGATGCTGTTATTACAGGTATCATCCTAGTATGCCATCGACATGCGTCTGTGTTGTTTGATCCAGGTTCTACATTCTCTTATGTGTCTACGTATTTTGCTGCTAAATTTGATACGATATGTGATAGCATGACTGTACCTATTCGTGTTTCTACACCCGTGGGTAAGCCCTTAGTGGTGGATCGAGTGTATCGATTATGTCTTGTTTCTTTGGCTGGGTATGACACTTGGGTAGACTTAATCATTCTGGGGATGGTAGACTTTGATGTTATCTTAGTTATAGATTGGCTTTCTCCTTATCACGCTGTCCTTGATTGTAATGCTAAGACTGTGACTTTAGCAATGCCTCGTGTTCTGAGGGTTGAGTGGAAGTGTTAGTGGTTCTTATCCAAGCAAGGTTAACTCTTTTATTTGTGCTCAGAGAATGGTGGAGAAGGGGTGTTTGTTTTACTTAGCGTTTATTCGTGATACTAGCGTTGAATCACTTCTCATGGACTCCGTTCCCGTGGTTCAGGAGTATCTTGATGTATTTCCTTCTGATCTTCCAAGTGTTCCCCCCGATAGGGATATCGAATTTGCTATTGATTTGGAGCCGGGCACTAAGACTATTTCTATACCTCCATATCGTATGGCCCCAGCGGAGTTTAAAGAATTGAAGGATCAGTTGCAGGATTTATTGAATAAGGGTTTTATTCGCCCTAGTGTATATCACCTTGGGGTGCCCCTGTATTGTTTGTGAAGAAAAAGGATGGGACTATGAGGTTGTGTTTTGATTACAAACAGTTGAACAAAGTAACAGTGAAGAATAAGTATCCTTTTCCGCGTATGGATGACTTATTTGATCAATTACAGGGAGCATTATTGTCCTCTAAGATTTATTTGAGGTCTGGGTATCATCAGTTGAAGATTAGGGCATCAGATATCCCTAAGACAGCTTTTCGGACCCGGTATGGGCATTATGAGTTTCTAGTGATGTCCTTCAGATTGACTAATACCCTTGCCGCGTTCATGGAGTTGATGAATGGGGTGTTTCGACCATACCTTGGTTCTTTTGTGATTGTTTTCATCGATGACGTCTTGGTTTACTCCAAGACTGAGGAGGACCATGTCCGACACCTGAGGATTGTACTTCAGAGGTTGAGAAGAGAAGTTGTATGCCAAGTTCTCAAAGTGTGAGTTCTGGCTTACTTCTGTGACATTCTTGGGACATGTGGTGTCCAAGGAGGGTATTANAAGAGTGTTAGTGGTTCTTATCCTAGCAAGGTTATCTCTTTTATCCGTGCTCAGAGATTGGTGGAGATGGGGTGTTTGTCTTACTTAGTGTTTATTCGGGATACTAGTGTTGAACCATCTCCCATGGACTCTGTTCCCGTGGTTCAGGAGTTTCCCGATGTATTTCCTTCTGATCTTCCAGGTGTTCCTCCCGATAGGGATATCGATTTTGCTATTGGTTTGGAGACGGGCACTAAGCCTATTTCTATCCCTCCATACCGTATGGCTCCAGCAAAGTTGAAAGAGTTGAAGGATCAGTTGCAGGATTTATTGAGTTAAGGGTTTTATTCGCCCTAGTGTATCACCTTGGGGTGCCCCTGAATTGTTTGTGAAGAAGAAGGATGGGACTATGAGGATGTGTATTGATTACAGACAGTTGAACAAGGTAACAGTGAAGAATAAGTATCCTCTTCCGCGTATTGATGACTTATTTGATCAGTTACAGGGAGCATCATTGTTCTCTAAAATTGATTTGAGGTCTGGGTATCATCAATTGAAGATTAGGGCATCAGATATCCCTAAGACAGCTTTTCGAACTCGGTATGGGCATTATGAGTTTCTAGTGATGTCATTCGGATTGACTAAGGCCCCAGCAGCATTCATGGAGTTGATGAATGGGGTGTTTCGGCCATACCTTGATTCTTTTGTGATTGTTTTTATCGATGACATCTTGGTTTACTCCAAGACTGAGGAGGACTATGTCCGACACCTAGGATTGTACTTCAGAGGTTGAGAGAAGAGAAATTGTATGCCAAGTTCTCAAAGTGTGAGTTCTGGCTTACTTCTGTGACATTCTTGGGACACGTGGTGTCCAAGGAGGGTATTAGAGTAGATCCGGCCAAAATTGAGGCAGTTAGAGGCTGGACGCGACCTACTTCACCTACTGAGATTCGGAGTTTTGTGGGATTGGCAGGCTACTATCGACGATTTGTTCAGAGTTTCTCTACTATTGCAGCTCCATTAACTAGATTGACTCGACAGGATGTGCATTTTCAGAGGTCTGATGAGTGTGAGCAGAGCTTTCAAAAACTCAAGACTTTGTTGACTTCAGCTCCTGTGTTGACTCTACCTGAGGAGGGTGTAGACTTTACAGTGTATTGTGATGCTTCAGGAGTTGGATTGGGGGGTGTGTTGATGCAGAAGGGGAAAGTGATTGCTTATGTTTCTAGGCAATTGAAGTCCCATGAGAAGAACTACCCTACTCATGACCTGGAGTTGGCGGCTGTGGGATTTGTACTTAAGTTATGGCGTCATTATTTGTATGGAGTGCATTAAGAGAAGCAACTTGGGAGACAGAGTCTGACATGCGTGCCAGATATCCTCAACTTTTTGAAACTTCAGGTAATTACTTTTACTCCATGTTCGAGGACGAACATGATTTTTAGTGGTGGATAATGTAATGACCCAAAAGCTCCTCTTAGAATTTTGAATATTTATTTAACTTAAGTTAATTAATCAATAGTTTATGGGCTAAAGTGATAATTTATTTAACACCCTATACCCTTTAGACTATATTTACTAAAATATGTGGGTAAAATCTCTCACTTTTAGTACTTAATTAATTTAGAAAAGAAAAGGAAGAGGAGCAAAAAACTAACCTGCTTGCGGCGTGAACAGAGAAGGAAGGGGACGAACTACTTCACAATTCTCGTAAGAAAAATTTCAATTAAAGCTTTTCCTAATTTCTCATATTGTTGGGCTTTGTGGAGGCTTGTGAGCCGGCCCGACCCATTACTGAAACCCTAGGTTAACCATTTGGCTTTCCTATAAATATGATCCTTGTATTTGTAATTCTAGAGTAGCACAAGTGAAATAAAATCCTCCTGTTACAGTCGTGGAGTAGGGAAACCGAACCACGTTAAATTCTTGTGTGTCCCGTTTGTGTTCCGTTTCTCTTTTCTCTAGATTATTTGTGTGTGTTGTGTGTTTAATTCCCAACAATTGGTATCAGAGCGAGGTTTCAACAACATTGTAACACAAACTGTGAGAAATTGTCACCTAGGGTTCTTGTGTGAAGAACTGTGTGCAGGGAGGAGT
>NC_028639.1:17968510-17971887 GCF_001406875.1 Solanum pennellii
AAGCTTTTGGCAGAGAAAATTTATATATGTATTTAGCAATATTATATAGGTACTTATATATGTTTATAATAATAAGTAGTGATTGCCAAGTTGAACCTTAAATATAGAATGACAAATCACGTGAATTGTTGGAAATTGTGATAATATTGAAATCAATTTGTTAGTGGTTATTTAGTGATTAATTGTGATTAGTTGATTGATTTTATAATAGATAATTAGTGTGTATTGCTGAACAAAGATAAACAAAAGAAGAAAAAGACAAAACAATTGTCACAAATGTTGTAACGTGAATGGAAATTAATGGGTTGTTTAATGTGGATCCTGGAAGAAAAAAAATTGAATTGGAATGGGAATACACAAGAAGGGGAAATGGGTTTATTAGCATAAAATATATTATAAAGTGGTAGTTAATCATTTTTTTTATCGGATTCTTCTTATAATTATAACATTATAATTCAAGTTTTGTTTTATTGAAATGAGTAGTTAAATATTAGGTGTATTGTATTTTATGAATATTATTAATATTAGGTTATTGAATGAAGACTTACCTAAGCTTGAAACTTGGATAAATATGAAAGTTGACATCTAGCTAGTTGACATCAATATTAGGAATTTGATTATAGATTTGAGTGAGTTTTTGGGTTTAGGTTAGACCTATAGTAACATGAGTTTTGTTATTTCCGAATTTTTATTGTGATTATTAATGTGAATAGATTGCCTTGAGTTGGAAGCACAACGAAAAGGAAAGGCTCAAGTCTCATAGTGATTGTTCACCTATTTGAGGCAAGTGGATTTTTAAACCCTTGTTAAGCGTATGAAATTCGTGTATTTCCTTGTGTGGTGTTGAGAATGACTTAGAGACTCGTTGCTTATTTGTTGGTGTTATATTCCTTGTTGTAAATTGTGCTTTGTTATCAAAATGGTTATCTCCTCATTTTCATTTGAGCATGTCATTTGCACTTTATCTAAGACATGGTTGTGGTAAGAGAATGTGCCATTTCGAGGGTCGTATCGCACACCGCGATAGATATTATATTTCGAGGGACGTATCGCGCGCCGCGATGGTTACTATTATCGAGGGTCGTGTCGTGCGCCGCGACAGATGCATGGACAGATATGTCCCCCATGGGTCCCAGACTGAGAGACAGCGGGTGTGTATCGTTAGGGAAGACATGCATCACTATACTTGACATTGCATCTCATGACATTACACCTTTTTGTTATAGATGAACTTGAATACGTGGTTTGCTGATCGTGATAGTGTTCCTCTATGAAAATTGTGAATGTTGAATATTGAGCTGTTATTGAGAATATGTAAGCTAATAGAGTGTGGTTATTGAGTTGTGTGTTTGGTAAACTGTGAGTTGTTTGTAGTGTGGAGGTTCAAATAGGGTATAAGGGGTACCCGTATTTTGTTCACTTAACTTGTGTTTAGAGGTTTTCTTGTTGGGTACCGCGTGGTTTGGTACTCACCCCTTGCTTCTACAAAATTTTTGTAGGTTACGAGCCCGGATCTTCGTGATACCTATCATTCTTTTCGTTTCCGAGGCATCTTGTGGAGGGTTGTGAGGTAGATGCTTGTCATCTCAGCGAACTTTCCTACTCCAGTTTATGACTTTGTTTTTACTTGAAAGACAACTTCATTTTAGACTTCTATTTTATTTCAATTCTAATATTTACATTAGAGGCTTGTGCACGTGACAACCTTGTTTTGGGGATTGAATTAATATGACTTGGTTTCATAATAGAAATTGTTGTTGGATTGTCATTTACTTCCGCACTTTGTTAGATATTGGGGTTTAGGCTGACTTGTCTTGGTGGGATAAGACGAGTGCCATCACACCCATTTTTGGGTCGTGACACATATATAAAATGTTTATAAACTATTGACCGCATATAATAATATTACTGTTTTAAATGATACTAAAAATTGCCTAATGGTGATACTAAATATAAATAAACAGGTTAACATGATACTTACAAATACTATTTGGAACTATATATAAACGAAACCTTAAATTTAAATGTATTTCTTTGATACATTAAATTTCATGTCCAACACATAAAAAGATACTCAAATTCACAATTTAAATTAGATACTTAAATTTTTATATACTTATCAATAATTCATATAAATATGATACTTAAATAACATATGTATGACTGTATGATACACATATACTATTATTTGATACCTTAATATATACGAAATATAAGTAAAAATAAAACAAAGAATCATTCTAACATGAGCACCAAAAAAATGATACTTAATAAAAAATAATTGAACATACTAACAAATATATATAAAAATCATGATAAGATTAAAATGATACTTAATATAATTCATCAGACTAATACTAATTTATCAGATAACTAAAAAAATAATTCCATATACAATATAAATGACATTTAACAATCAGAATCAACAAACTAAAGAAATAACTTGAAAATAATGATGTATAAGGAAAACAAATTTACGTACCGTTTGTAATGTTGGTCGAATAATAGGAGGTGCCGCCTTTCTACCCCTCTTTTTGGGGGTTTTCGGGTCTTTAGATGTAGATGCATGTTTGTTTTTTGAAGAATTTTTCTTGCTAGAGCTTGGTTTTTTCATAACAATAGTTTGATGCAACTATAAAGAACCCAGATCTACATAGAATTTGATTATGAAAATCAACAATAAAATTTTTTGAACAATAATCACAGAAAATACAAAAAAACGGAAAAAAAATTGAAAAATATTAATGTGGATGATGATATACCATCACAGATTATACAAAAAAAAACGAAAAAAAAAATTGAAAAATAGTAATGTGGATGATGATATACCTGATTTAGGACTCAAATTCGGAAGAGTATTGATAATAATCCTTAGAATAATTTAAATTTCAAATTTGATTTACAATTTTTAACTGAAATTAAGGGGAAAATTTTGGGAGAAAAATTTGGGGAAGGCGGAAATTTTGGGGAAGGCGGAAATTTTTGGGGAAGGTGAAATTTTTGGGGAAAAGGAATCAGATATTGGGAAGGTAAGTTCTGTTTTACTTTGGTAAGATTAAATTAACTTTTTAGTATTCCAACGTATAAAATTTAATTAGTATCATTTGGGGTAAAAAAAGAGATTTTTGTAATTTAATACATTAGTAGGGAATTAATGAAATTAGATAAATTAAAGTAGTGTAGTTTAGTAATTTTTCCTTAAAAATTAAATTGATCTCCAATATAAAGTTGGGATGGGCCAAGTTACTCGTAACTACGCCGGTTTGTTACGAGCTATACTGTAAAAAAAGTTCCATCTAGCCCGGCCCTTAAACCGTCAACCATATAGTATATTGTTATGTTGTACGTATATTTGATATACATTGTAAGTATATATA
>NC_028639.1:17973628-17980660 GCF_001406875.1 Solanum pennellii
TATATATATATATATATATAAAATTTTACTGTTTACCTCTTTAATAGCTTATGACTAACAAATGTGCATGATTTATGCTTACTGGTTATACGAGGAGTTAATAATACGCATATGACTTCTTAATTGACAAAAGTCTCCTCCTCATATACTAATTTGGACTCAAAATCTCTCAATTTGCAAGTCAAGGAGCCATGGAGGCCCTAATCTTTATCCTTGAGTTGTTCTTATGATCAATTGAAGCAGAAAAGAAGTAACTATACAGGTCTTGGAATATAATATACAAGATTTGAAAATAATGAACATAATACATGTACATGATATACACTGGGATACAGTAAAAAGGTATATACACTAATATATAAGGACTGAAATGGACAAAAAGCTCAAAATGAGCAGCTGAAGGCCCAACTTCTAGTCCAGTCGGACAAAAATCAGACTTGAGCCTTTTTGTGAAAAATTTATATATAACATTTATAGGACTAATAATTATAAGTAAAACATTATTTTTTATCTTTCAAGTTTTAACAATTAACAATTACGGGTTATAACATATTGCATAAATAAAAAGGATTTTTAAACAATGTGAAATACAAATTTGTTTTAAAAAAACATTAAAAACAGAAATGTAATTAACAGAAAATTTGAAAATCTTAATGATAATTAATAGGAGGCATTAAATTAGGAAAGATATAACAAAAAAAAGTATTTGTAGCTCAAGATAGTTATAGACATTTTTTCTCACTTGTTAATTGTCTTTCAAACAATTTTTTTATTGTATTTGTACTTCTCTTTCTCTCAATATTCTCTCTGCTTTGTCTTCATTGTTCTATTAGGAATTTTTTTTTAGTTCATATTGTCATGGAAGGTATCTTATCAATATTAATAAAGTATAGTGGTCGATGAGATCCTTTAGGTTAGTGTTTATTTAGAATTTATTTTGTATTGGTTACATAAATAATATTGTGTAATTTTTTTCTATCCATTCATAATGTGATGAATTTATGAATGATATTTTCTATTTATATATAAATAAAACGTTAAAAATTATGGGAATAGGTTACTAGAAAATGCAATGAATTTTGCGAATGAATACTGATTAAATATGAATTTTGTATAATGTTTTTACTGATTAATTTGTGAATGAATACTGATTTAAAATGTCTACAACTAAATTTCTTCATTCTTTGTATGAATCATTATTGATTTTTTGATTAACTGTGATATAAAAGTTGATGTTAATATTGTATGAAATTCGTAGAATAGTAAAATCAAATTCATATAAAATTTTATAATTTTTATGGCACGAATTTGGTACATTTCAATTTTCATTTTTGGCATCATATTGGTATGGAATTTGTATAATAGAGGGATGAAATTTGTATGTATATACTTAATAAAAGACAATTATCAGTTATGAATTGTATTATTTTGTATTCTTTTTGGCATGAATTTTGCATGAATCAATGTCTACTTTTGATATAAAATAGATATAAAAAGTATGAAAATGGTATGAAATTCGTATAGTGATATAATATATGTATAAAATTTATTTGTACTTTTGTATCGTGTAATACTAACACAATAATTTATGATGGAACAGAAAAATATGCAATTCAAAAAGTGTCGGAGTATAAATTATTGTCGTCAAGTTCAAAAAGAATTATAGGAAGATCACAACTTGAACATTGAAAAGGGTTTGCTCATGTGAAATTTAATAGGCCTAAGGTTATGTGCAGTACATGTTTCGGGAGGGATAAAATAAAAAGACATGTTCAAATTGTCCCATTCAAAAAAGACATGATTTATTTTTACTTTGTTTTGGCTGTTTTATTGCGACAAACTTATGTTTTGATATATTCAGCCTTTTAAGTCAATGAATTAAAATTTCAGAATATTTATTATTTGTACTAGTTAATTATTTGTGTATTAAGTATCTTCAAATGTATAATCCAAAAATTAGGCAATGTTGGTATGCAATTGATATCGACTAAAAGAATTAAGTCAAATCATAGTATGAAATTGGTACACATTTAGTATCCAACTAATGTCCTAGTGATAAAACTGAAAAAACAACATGTAATTGAGATTACAACTGAAATAGCTAACCAAATACTAGCTCATGTTGCATCTAATATTGATATTGAACTAATATCCCATGAGGAAATTTGAAAAAAGTCAAGTAATTGAGATTTCTTCTGAATTAGACAATCTAAAATTAGTTAATGTTATACCCAATGGTATACATTTGATATCTAACTGATGTCCAATTAGAAAAAAAATGTAGTTGAGATTTAAACTAAATTAGTAAACCTAAAACTAGTTAATTTGTACCCAATCGGTGTACATCTGGTATCGAACTAATCTTACTGAAAAATTTGAAAAAAAAAACATATGATTGAGATCTCAAATGAATTTGTCAGCCTAAAACAAGTTAACTTTGTATCCAATTGGACATTTTGTATCCAACTTATATCCAATTGAAAATTGAAAAACCAACATGTAATTGAGATTTCAACCGCAGTAGTCATAACATAAGTTAATGTTAGTATCCAATTGGCACACATTTGGTATCCAAGAGATATCCTATTGGAAAAATTGAAAAAGGGAACATGTAATTGAGATTTTAACCAAATTAGACAACCAAAAATAAGTTAATGTTGTATTCAATTGGTTTCCATTTGGTATCCAACATATTCCCACTAGAAAATGAAAAAAAAATGTAATTGATATTTCAACCAAATTAGATAATATAAAACAAGTTAATATTATATCCGTTTGTATACACTTGATATTCAGAGCATGTTCTTTTGCTATGTGCGGTCCATCATTTTTCTATTTGTATCCAACTTGTTAAAAAATTAATGCTAATACCATATGAAATTGATTTCCAATTTGTATCCATGTGAAAAAATTAAATATAGCAATATATGTTTTTATACTCAATATAAAACATACTTTTGATCTTCAAAAATCATAAGTAAAATTAATAAATTTTGTTTAATAATATGCATTTATGCATAGTATATATTGTTGTCAAAAACAGAAAATAAATATGTAAAAATATAAACGTAGAATGAAAGTCTAAGTCGATCATCTGTATAACAATTGATCACCTTGGTCTTGGTGCAGGATAATAGGTAGTATTCAGAGCATATTTTTTTGATATGCGCGATCCATAATTTTTCCTTTTCTTTTTTGTCCCTTTCGATTCTAAGGACTTGCAATTTTCTTTGTTTCTTTTTGCTTCTCCTTTATTGAAGTTTGTTTCTTCTTGTGAGGGGTGACACTCTTATTCGCCGGATTTACATTTTTCTTGGTCGAAGAAGGTTGAGTCAAGATGTTAAAAGATAGAGCCTCAAGTTCAACATTAGAACTCGCTTCTACGAATCTGAGCTCTTTCTAAGTGTATGCTCATCTTTTTATGAAAAGCCTAAAATCTTGATTCTTAGTATTGTGAAAAAGAATTGGCATTTCTTTTGAGTGTACAACGAAGAAAATTAATTATGGTGAGAGAGATGATTTACTATTTTTAGGAAGAAGAATGAAGACGTGCGAGAGAATTTTTTACCTTTCAACGTGGGTGGTGGGGGTGCTGTTTTGGTGTGTGAGAAAGAGAGAAACGTGGATGTGAGGATGACTTATGACGGTAAAAAAAGACTAGAATCAATGTAATATTATATGTGAAAGGCAACAAAATCCCTAAAAAAAAAAGGTAGTAGATAATCATTTATTCTCTCTTATTAATTGTATTTATCTCACCTATTAATTAAAATATAATTATATTAAACTAATTATTTAATAAGGTGGAGTTTAATTGATTTTAATAAAAAATGATATGTTTTAACTTGAAATTAAAATGTTTTAAGTAGTAATATTTTGAAAGTAGATTTAAAACTTTATAATATTGCCCTCTAAATATATATTTGAGGTGATTTTTCTATTTTTTTTATTATTTAATTCTAATTTATTTGATTCTAAGTTTAGTTTTAGTTTGACTTAACTAATTTCTACTAAAGACGAATCAAATTTGTTTTGTGTTGATTTAATATAATGTTGGTCATTTGGATATATTTATTTCGAATTGTTCAAGTTAAATTTCTATTTTTAAGTGATTCAAAACTCCTTATTTACTTTAAATATTTTTTTAAAATTAGTCAATATTTTAGTTAAATCATCGAACAACCACGTGTTAGCGGACACTTTAAATGCTATCACATTCTCAAAATGGAAATATGAACCTCTAACCCATTTTCTCTACATATTTAATGGTTTTATCTGTTAAGTTTTTTTAAATTAAAGTTTCCTTAATTTTTAGATGTCTCTTTCTAAGTATTTTTCTTAATTGTTTATTGAGCAAGTTACAAAAATAACTATATTTATAGGGTTATTAAAGTTCAATAGTTATAAGTAGGGGTGTACATATGTCGGTACGGTTTGATTTTTCATTAAAAAAAATTCAAACCAACAATGTCCGTTTATTAAATCTAAAAATCAAATCAAACCATATAAAGTCAATTTTTTTGATTTCAACTTTAGTCGTTTTTTTTTTTCTATTTTTTTCGGTTTTTTATAACTATACGGTATTTGGAAAAGCGATCAAATATTTTTTCACTTACCTATGTGATAAACTAAACTATAAAAATGTCAAGTGAATAGAAATTTTCGAAAAAATTGTAAAATTCACATGAGTACAAAATATTTTTTTGAAATATCAACGTTCACTATGTTAAATTAATAAGATTAAAGGCTGGAGGCAAACTGAATATAAAAAATATTTATAAAGTAAATTGTTAACTTCAAATTTGAAAAACTATAACAACATAATTGTAACTTCGGATCTTAATACTAAATAAAATAGTTACAATTTTACAAGTCCAAAATTAAAATAAAATATATAAACACAGACAACTATGATCCAAACTAAAAATATATTAACAAAGTAGATTATAAATGACATTTTTAGCTATAAATAAAATAAAATAAAATTATATATATAATTTACAAAATTTTACAAGCCCAAATTTAAAATAAAATATATAAAATTAAAAACTATAAGCTAACTAAAAAAACATATCAACAAAGTAGATTATATGGAAATAATATTTTTTATCTATATATATCAGATATTTGATTTGGGTTCGGTTTGACTTTTTTTCCTCTTTTACCAAACCAAATCAAGAGTGGTCGATTTTTTTTCAACCACCAAACCAAACCACAAGTCAGTTTTTTCTCGGTTTGATTTGATTCGTCGGTTCGATTTGACTTGTACACCCCTAGTTGTAAGTATTTTATTTACAAAAATGGACTACAATTGTTTTTTTCCAGTTGTATTATTATATATGTTTTTTATTTTCCTATTTATACACTGATACAATTTTAAATACAACGAACTAAATAAGAAAAATGTATTAATAGTATAAATTCAAATGGTATCTTTATTTCGTGGTGGGCGTTCGGTTCTTCGTTCCGATTTAATCAAATTCCGGTTTGGTTCTCCGGTATTCGATTTTAGAAAATTGTATACCATAGTTTATACCAAACTAGATCGATTAGGTTCATTTTAGTTTGGTATTTTTAAATTGATTTTTTGATGTAAATAAAAATAAAGAGAGAATATGATAAAGTGTTAAGAGTTTCATGTGTTTAATAAAAGTAAAAAGGACATAGATGATTTGTTAGCAAAAATGCCAAAGGATTTGTTTCTGTTTCTACTTTCTTGCATAAATATCATGGTGCTAATTGCTAAATATGCGACAAAATCAAGCAATCAAGCAAACATTCAAAACATGAGGCTGTCCAATTACCTTTACTCACAAAACAAGGTCTAAGAAGATTTGTTTAGTGTCCACACATTTTGTTTACAAAAATACACAACACCATCAAACGACATTATCTCTTTAGATACACGATTCAAAAAATTCAAAACATGAGGCTGAGCACATCCAACTAACATCCAAGTTCCAAAAAAATTAAAATAACCGTAGTTTTGGACCTTTACACCGAACTCCAAGTATTATTTAAACAATTTCATTTGAATATTTTTACATTTATTTAATAAAATTTTGGTTCTTCGGTGCATTGTAGTTTCGGGACCCTTGCACCGAACTCCGAATCGAAATTTCAAAAATAAAGAATTGACATTGAATCGAAACACCGAAGAATCGAAATAATTCGGTTCGGTTCGATTTTTGGGTATTTATGTCCACCCCTATCTTTATTTATAAAACTTAAAGTATTAATGTATCAAGGATACAAATATTTATAAAACTTAATGTATTAATATATTAAACAAGGTAAAGTATAACAATTGATTAACATATGAACACGACAATTTGAAAAATGAATATACTGTTGTTAAACAAAAAATGAATAATTCAATATAGTATACATATGAATACGTTGTTTTTAACCAAAAGATGAATACATTGGACAATTCGGAAACAAGAAAAATGTAAAATAATAGAATGTGTAGGCAACAAAATGTGTAAGTATTATGCTGTGTAAAAAATTGAAAAGACCAACAAACGCCAATCTCTTTATGGTCAAGTTTTTTTAGTAATACTTGAGGCTTGGTGTTAACTCAGATATTTATTTATAAAATCTAGTTTTGATGTATCCAACTATACTTGTATTGCCTAATCAATTTTTCAAATTGGATAGATTACTTATGTATCCAAATATACTTGTATTCACAAATCACCATTACAACTTGTGATAATATTACAATACAAGTATCTATGTATATAAGTATTCTACTATATACAAATGTGATAATCATACAAATGTCAATCTCTTTTGCTCATGTCTTCTTGTACTACTTTTTCTTTTTTATAATTATAGTCATTGTAATGGAGAAACAAATAATTCTTCAATCGAAACCCTATAGAAATAGACGTAAATATAGATGTGTACAAATATAATCTTCATAAAAACGAGGAAAACATCAATTAAAAGATATCTGATGAATTTAAATTACAAAAATTGCGGCTAGAATCATCAAAAAGATCTTACATTGGAAGGAATTGGGGGGGG
>NC_028639.1:17980853-18000161 GCF_001406875.1 Solanum pennellii
GGGGGGGGGGGGTGTAGATACATAAAATTTGTGATATAAAAATATTGATGAAAGAAAAAGTATTAATGAGGATGAACATAGAAATATTGATGAAAGAAAAAGTATTAATGAGGATGAACATGAGAATCAATAACATAACATCCCTAGATTTAATAAATTAGACGTGTAATAATAATTTTCCTATTTAATATTAATAACTTTTTTGATTATTTGTTTTATTTAACTTTGTGCTATAAAATATAAGCTCTTAATGATATAATATAAAGAGAAGAAGATAAGAGAAGTAGTTGTAGAAGAAGATGTTTCTTCTTATTCAATTGTATATTCCATATGGTGAGTGGTATCTCTATTTATAGTGTTGTGATATCACTTTCAAAGATCACCAAAAAATTAGATACATAGTTATCCCTTAAGATTCTTATCATCTTGGAAGCACTCATACAAGAATCCGTTTAATTCTTGAATAAATCTAACAGATAATTCACACAATATAATGAATTTATAACACCCCCCCCCCGGATATCCATAGATTATGTGCCTCGTTAAAATATTAATAGGAAAAATTCAGTGGAAAAAAAATCTTAGTGAAGAAAAAAGAGTGCACATATCTTTTGATACACATTATTTGTTGTCTCATTAAAAACTTTACATGGAAAAATTCATTGGAACAAAACCACGGTCAAGAAAAAAAAAGTACAACGTGTATTATACTCCTTCTGATTAAAACATCACTTAATTTCTTGTGATAATGTCATCCAATCTTATATAACAACTTCTTATATATTGAGAATGTCTTTGTGATCAAATCACATTCACGAAGATGTTGCATGATTAAACGCATCTTGATATATCATTACCGTCTTACCCTCAAATATTTTTCATTATGGTGCATCCGGATTTTAACCTGATGTATTACCATTTTGGTGTGATGAGATTTGAATCCACCGTCTTAACCTTAACCAACGGTATAATAGAACAAAGTACAACATGACTCACCCTTTAAGTCTTTCAAAGCAATCAAAATAATATTCAAACTCATACTATTAAAACTTTATACCTTCTTTCATTTAAGAAATTTCCTATAGCATGTCATATTCAACCAATAGTAGTATATGCCATTGGTTTCTGGTAATTGTTAGTGACTGAACACTATTGTATTCTAAATCATAAAAGTATTTTAAAAAATGCATGCCTGATTTTATGCATATAATACCTTGATTCTCATAACGAGATCAACAAAAACATGAGCTAAAGAAAAACTAAAACTCAATCTCAATTGGCTAGAATCTCGTATTGATAATGTGTTATAAAATATAAGCTCATAATGATATAATATAAAGAAAAGAAGACAAGAAAAGTAGATGTAGGAGAAGATGTTTCTTCTTATTCAATTGTATATTTCAAATGGTGAGTGATATCTCTATTTATAGTGTTGAGATATCACTTTCAAAGGTCACCAAAATAGTAGATACATAGTTATCCCTTAAGGTTCTTATCACCTAGAAGCACCCATACATGAATCCATTTAATTCTCGAATGAATCTAATGAATAATCCACACAATGCAATGAATTTATAACACTTTGTTATTTATTGTGTAGTTATATTCATATAACATAAAAAATATTGTAGCTCTTTATTTTAAATATATATTAATGTTTGCCATATTATGTAGTTTTTCCTTGTTTTTATCCTTAGAACATTTCAAAAGTGATTTCTCAAAAAAAATTAAATCACACGTAACTGATATCACATTCTAGGACACATTTTTATTTGATGAAATATATCACCAATCTCATCCATACACATTATCTACTTGATTGATTTACTATAAGTGCACTAATCTGACGGAAGCTCTATGATGACTCCACGACTAGCAGTGAATACGAACTTTACTGTCTGTTAGATGACTCCACGACTAGCAGTGAATACGAACTTTACTGTCTGTTAAAATAAAATTTCAACTTCTAACTCTTATTATTTATTTTGGATATTTTTGTTCAAAAGTTTAGGGAGTCAGTTAAATGACCCCAAACGTGTAGAAAATCACTCTTTCATATGTAAATCCTCTCATTCACTCCTAAATTCTTAGGCTCAAGTTCTTTGAAAAACACCAAGACTAAGGTTCATCTTTCAAGATTCTTCATCAATATTCGTTACTTAGGTATGTAACGCTTTCATAGTGTGTGAATGAGTTCATCCTCCCCCCTCTATTTAAATTTCAGTTAGCAAGGTTTAATTAGAATTTCAAATTCAAGATTTATTACATTCAAAAGTGTTACTTTCTCCATTATAATAAATTCTTGATTTTTGTTGTGGGTCCTTTAGTATATTATTTATAAAATGATTCTCAATAATTGAGCATGCTTGTTTCATCCCATGAACCATATTTTACTATGAAATTTATGAAAGTCTTGACATATAAGTTATTGTGCATTATCTTCATCAAGAAAACAATGTTAGTTCAAAGAAAACATAATTAATTTTAGAGAAAAGATTTTTAGTGCGCCTTAAAGTAAATTGAATGCATTGATAAAATATATTCAGAACCGTGAGTCAAAAAAAGAGTTTTAGAAAATCATAGTTAAAGTTTATTTAAGTTCAGTCCAGTTCAGTTTTTGTTTTTTTAAAAATATTATTGAACATAGACTTAAAGTATCATATTTTATTTCCCCCCTAAAATGAGACATTTTCCTCAAAAGGGAAATCTACGGTATTGAGCATTATTGCATGTTTTGGGAGTATTACTTGCCACACCTCTTTTTACGCACGGAAATTTTCCAATTAAAGTAACAATATTGATTATGAATTATTTAATTTTTTCCAGAATCGCCACTTGGAATTGAGTTATGCTGTTCCAAGTCACCTTTTTGTTTAATACCTAATAAAGAAAAAATAACTCTTTGTTTGGTCTGCTAACTAGAAATTCGGGTACAAAATTTTGTTGACCGAGGAAAAGTTATTAAGCATCCCTCGAGTCCCGTGTATCTAGCACGGTTGTTTTTATTGACTTATACTTGAAATAATGATAATAATAATAATAATAATAGTGATAATAATAATAATAATAATAATAATAATAATAATATATTATTATTATTATTATTATTATTATTATTATTATTATTGGATAATTATGTTGTAGCTATGATTTGCTCGCATTTTTTATTTGTTGAACTTTGATTTGGTTTCAGCCTAGATGCATAATCGCATTCTTGATATTGACGTTTAGAGACATAATTGTCTTCTTTGCATCACACATATTAACTTTATTTTTATAAGTCTCTACTTTAAATTAATAAAAATTAATTATATTAGTGGAAAAGTTGCGTCATTGTATCCTTGAATTTATTTTAATGTCTCCAGAAAAAGATGTGTAACCACATTCTTAATTTGAAACAATATTTTTATCGTGCCTAAAACACATCTAATGTTATAAGAAAGTATTAATTCTTTATGAATAAAATCAAATGAAATTAAATAAATCTAAACTTTTATGATACAATATAAAATTTTGGTTATTTTGTATTCTTTTATTTTTATTTACTCTTGAAGTTAATGTTAGATTAGGCCTATACAAACTATATTTTTAGTTTTAAAAGTTAATGAAAAAATTAGGCATATGCATATTGTAATTTCTTACAAATCCAACAAAACAATGATGAATTGCTAAAATAAATTTCATTCTTCGTTTGATAAATAAAACAACAATAATTTTTTGAGCTCAATAATTCCTAATTTATCATTATTAGTATCGAAATAAAGAAAAAGTTAATGTCATAACCTGTTCATTTTAAGGGATTACAACTATTGAATAAAAATAAATAAATAAAAATAAACACCAATTAAAACTACTTTCACTCATTAAAGAGATATAACACTTAACACATTCTTCATTTTAATTAAATTATGAATAAAATAAAAGAGTAAGAAAACATATCACATAGTTACATTAAATTCCATGAATAAAATAAAATAAAGAGATAAGGTAAAGTTGAACCTTAGATGAAGAAATAAGAACCGCAAAATTTTGACCAAAGCTCGATTAGAACACTTACAAATCTTTGTTTTTGTGTGGATGTTTATTATATTTTTGTTGGGTTGCTTCTTGGGTTTTTGTCGTGTATATATGTTGTAGTTGTATATTGTTATTTTTTTTGTGTTGTGCGTCTGTGTGTATGTTGTGTGTAAGGCTGGCAAACGGACTGGTTTTTGGCCGGTCCGGTCCGGTTCCAGTCCGATTCCCGTACCGGTCCGTTCGGTACCGGTTGAACCGATAACGAACTGGTCTTTTGGTATATCGGACCGGTTCCCGGTTTTTTATCCGGTTGAACCGGTTCGGTAAGAACTGGTTCCGAACCATTCCGATCCGGTAAGAACCGGTTTAGTCGGTTTTTCAATTTTTTTTTAATTAAGGTGGCCGTTTTATGACCGTTGGGCCCTTCTAGCCGTTGGGCTGGGCCCAAAACGGTCAACTATCACCCCCCACCGCTTTCTTACCCATTTACACTATAAATATACCCTTTTTTTCAATTTTAAATCACAAATTCACTACTTATACAATCTTATACAATCTCTCATAGTCTCAATTTTAAATATCTCATAAATTATTAATTATTATATTGTGATATTGAGTTGGAGTTTAAATTTCGAAAGCTATAATAGGCATCTATCAAATCCGGCTTTGGTTATACGTCTACTTTTACGTAGACGTTTGGTACATTCGTTCCAACTATCAACTTTAATTGTTATTTGTTTATTAATTTAGTTGTTTTATCTCTTTTGTTATATTATTTTGCTTGTTTTTCTCATAATATTTAATTATTTTAAATTTTAACATGAATTCGGAAAGAAATAGTGGTAAAAGACCAATGTCGAAATTAAAAAATAAAAAGGGAGGAGTAAGTAGTTCTTGTTCTAAAATTTGCCACCTAGATATTTAGTTAATACTAATGATTATACTTGTGTTAATGAAACTTTTTTTACGTCACCAAGACCTATTGAATTTAATTCTGAAAATGAAGTAGATCATGAGTCTTTAAAAGACATTATACTAATTTTGAGGAAGAATTAGAAGAAGAAGTAGAAATAAATGAGGAAGATGAAGAGACCCCTACCCCGACTAGTCCGGTTACTGAAGTCTCCCCTTTATCTACTTTTTCAAATGTCACCGTCGTACGTGTTAAAAGATCGTTAGTATGGAAATTTTTGATACAAAATGAGGAGAAAACTACTGTTACGTGCACTAAATGTAAATTGGTAATGAAACATGTAACTACGGGTACACAAGGGGGAACGGGACGACTAAGAACACATTTACGAAAGTGTAATAAAGAATTTGCTCGCCTAGATGATATAGAAAGAGCTAATAGAAATGGAACACCCATACCCGAAAAGTCTATGGGTGTTGGAGGTTCTAATATGGTTCAAGGTGTATTAAATATGTCTAACCCGGCTAGTCGAAGCACACACCGCACGTATAGTAAAGAAAAAGATCGTAGAGAATTAGCTAAAATGGTTGCTGTTTGTGGTTTACCTTTTTCATTTCCTTCACATCCTGGTTTTGTTCATTATATTCGAGAATTATATAACCCAGATTATGAAAGTATTCCAAGAAATACAATTAAAAGTGATCTTTTTAAATATCAAAAAGAATATTCTCATTTTCTTTGTTGTTTATTTGCTTATTATGATGGTAGATTATCTATTACTTCTGATATGGGACGTAGTCCTAATGGTAAAGATTATTTTACACTTACTGTCCATTGGATTGACCATGATTGGAACATGCAAAAATATTAGCGTATGAATATGTTGAAGAAACTAAAACCGGTTCTTATATAGCATCAAAAGTAGGCTCTATTTTACAATATTATGGAATATGTGATAAAATAATGAGTGTCACTTTAGATAATGCTTCTAATAATTTAAGAGCCGTTGATTATTTAAAAATTAGACTTTGTCCAATTGATAATGATTGTTTTCATATTAAGTGTGCCGCACATGTTTATAATTTAATTGTAAAAGATGGTATTTCTCAATTTGGAGTTTCTTGTGAAAAAATTAGACTTGCTTGTAATTGGATTTCTAAAGCTAAAGTAAAAGCTAGAATTACAGAATTTAAAAATCGTTGTAATGAATGTGGACTTGCATATAGAAAAATTCCAAAAGAAATATGCACTAGATGGAATTCTTCATTTGAAATGCTTCAAGTTGCTTATGTTTATCAAGAACCGCTACAATTAGTTTTTAATGCTCATAATGCGGATCCGAGTTTAAAAATTGGCTTTGAAGATTGGCAAAATACAAAAGAACTGATTGATTTTTTAAATGTTTTTTATAGAGCAACAAATGCATGTTCTGGTCAATATTATCCTACTATTTCTTCTGTTTTAGTAAATATTTGTGCTATTTCAATTGAATTTGCTAAATATAAAGGAAAAGAACAATTTAAAGATTCACTTGCTTTTATGATTGAAAAATTCAAAAAATATTTTTTCCCTATTCCTCAAATCTATTTGACTGCTACTACTTTCAACCCAAATTATAAATTAAGAGGTGTTGAAAGAATGGTTGAAAAGATTTATGTAAATTTAGAAATTAAAGATGATGAAACTCCTAGTGTTGAACAATGTAAAAGTAGCATTTATACAAAAGTTAGAGATTTATATAATGCATATAAAGTTATGGAAAAAATATTCCAATAGTTGAACCTTCATCTTCTAAGCCTAAAAGTGATGATACGGATGATTTGATGGATGAATATCTTGAGCTTGAATCTTCGACTAATAATGATTTTGATTTATATTTCAACCAGGCACGGGAAAATATTAGGCATGAAGAAGGACAACTTCAACCTCGAATATTAATATGGTGGAAGAATCGTGAAAATCAATTTTCGACCCTTTCTAGGATTGTTCGAGATGTGCTAGTGATTCAAGCATCATCGGTCGCTTCGGAGCAAGCCTTTAGTGCTGCGAGATTTATGATTGGAGATCATCGATATTCATTAGCAAAGGACAGTTTGGAAATATCGGTGTTGTTTCGAGATTGGGTCAATGCCGAAAGAAGAAACACCGGATTACCACTATTAAGTAGCCATATAGAAGACCAAATAGATGAAATATTTGGTGAGAATAGTGATGGTGGCATGGAAGTAATGGAAGAAGAATGACAAATGCCAATTCCAAAAAATCTTTCTTTTCAAATGATACTAAATTTACAAAAAGAATTTTAAAAAAATGCAATTGTTAGTATAATAATTACTATTCAATTCCTCCTAAATTATGTACTCTTATTCTCATTCAATTATTTGTATTGTATAATTTATTTATTTGAATAAATATACGGCTATTCGCCTTGATTTTCTTTTATAATAGTCTCTTCTATTTAATTCATGTCATTTTATAAATTTAATTTTTAATTATTTTAATAAAAGTTTAAATTAAAACTTTAAATTCAATATAAACTTTAAAGTTTAAATTCAATTTCAAACTTTAAATTCAATATAAATTTTAAAAAACTTTAAATTCAATTTCAAAATTAAGTTCAATATAAAACTTTAAATGCAATTTGAAACTTTAAATTCAATATAAACTTTAAAGTATAAATTCAGTTTCAAACTTATATAAACTTTAAAGTTTTCAATTGAAGTTTTTAATATAAATATATAATATTATATAATAATTAAAATAATTAAAATTAAAAAAAAAAAGGTACCGGATGAACCGGTAAGACCCGGTTCCAAACTGGTCCAACCCGGTTACTAACGGACCGGGCGAAACAGGTTGGTTTTTCTGGTAAATCCGGTCCGGTAAAATCCGATACCGATAAGAAAATCCGGTAAGAAAAATCCGATACCGGTCCGATTTCCGGTAAAAACCGATCCTGTTGACCCGGTCCTGTTCGTTTGCCAGCCTTAGTTGTGTGTAAATCAATTTTTTCCTCTTGCTGCGTGTGTGTGTTAATATAGTTTTTTTAGGGAAAATGGAGAAGTTTGGGGTGTGCAGGTTGATAGTGGGTGTGGGATAGTGTCACACCCCAACCCTAGGTGAGGCGAACAAGTACCATAACATGAACACATGCTTTACAAGTGACCTATAATTAGAAATTAAACTACTATGCAGATAGATTTACTGATGTCATATACACCACTTGTTGACTAGCTGAATCAATACATGTGACAAGTTAAACTATGAATACATATGATAGTTTTACAATGTCTACAAAGTCTCTATTGGAATCCGTTATTGTACCACTGTGAAAATACACATAGTAAAGACTCAGCAAAGTCCCGAATCAACTTGGGTCTCACCATCAATCGCTGAGTATCATGTGCTTCTATTGGGGAGATCTACTAGCTGAATACTTGTACCTGCAGCATGAAGTGCAGCGTCCCCACTAAGGGACGTCCGTACGAAAGAATGTACTGAATATGTAAGGCATAATACAACCATATGTAAAATGAGAACTCAAGTAAACCTAATATCAATAGATAAATATTAAATACCACCTTTGCTTATACTTGTGGAATCGTGTGTGTTCCATTCTTTTCTTTACTTTTATGTGCATTATAATATTTGTAAGATATATGATACAAATGACCAGCTGATCAGCGGTAGAAGAGGATGACCCATGCTAGGTATTTTAACCCCTGAGATGTTATCCTCATAATTCCACAGATTGGGATCAGCATATGCTAGCTTTCACCCCTGAGCTGCCACCCTTCCATACCAATAGGGATCGACACATACTAGACTTTCGCCCCTGAGCTGCCACCCTTCTATACCAATTAGGATCGATCCATGCTAGGCATTTTCCCCTGGGCTGCCACCCATAATTATAACGATAGCTTCAGTTAGATTCTTTAATCTTTGAGATTGTTCTTTGATGTTCATAACTCTTTTGAGATTGTTGTTTGGATAATCATGAATCTTTTGAGATTGTTGTTTGGATAATCATAACTTTTTTAAGATTGTTGTTTTGGTGGTCATAATCATTGTTGAGATTTGAAACTATTGACCAGTAGTAGAATACATACGAATGTGGACTTACGATAATGACAATGACATGGGAAACAAACATGACACCAACGTAATACGTAGGAGCTTCTATGCCTCAGTAAGCATTTCGATATTTCAAATTGAAGCACATATCAAGTGACGAAATTTAATTTTCAGCCAAGAGATTTGAACTCTATATGATAGGAAAATACTCACTAACTAATATCAAAGACAGGTATACATGAGTGTAGAACCAAGGAAGAATGTGGACAAATTCAACTTAAGGACGGATACATATTCCTAGTAAGTACATATAAATGTACAATAGAGCAAGTAGACATCTTGTGAGGTAACATAATAGTCAAACATAATGTGGAGTAATAACCAATAAAGGGAACATATGCACATGTGACAAAATGACATATATGATGAACTAGACAATTGAAAGACGTTGGCTTGATATGGGCAGATTGTATATCCAACATATAAACATATGTACCATGTATAATCTAGGATCACTTTGATATATATAAGGGAATACATGTCCAGCGTACTTAACGATGAAACAAGTTTAAACGTTGCATTCTAATACTTGGTAGAGTGAGCATGCACATTTAGTAATAAACTCATATTAGAGTACTCACTTTAATGCTCTACGGAGTAGGAACTACAATTATGGATCAGTAGGGGACTTAAAAAGCTTACAAGTGTTAGATTCATGCCAAAGAAATAGGAAATCGAATGACCTTACATACTTTGCTGCACTACTTTGGATATTACAATGAGTTAACCATCTTCCATGCATATTATTTATCTACAATAGAGTAAATAACAAAATTAGCATTAGTTTCTAATAAACAAGTCTGGGCTACTTGGTCAGACCAAAACAGTAATTGGCAGTAAATCTGTAATTGATCCCATCAAGGGTGTTCTTCTCACCCATTCTCCTCTATTTTTTTCATATACTATACAACCTTCTTATATGGTCCTCACTCCTCGGCTTCATAATGTTTGAAAAAGAATATACAAAGGGATGGCATGAAGTAAGTTCATGCAACACTCAATTTAGTGGTGTATCACTACACTTTCAATGTTCTATCCTACAACCAGGTCCGAAGACTCTCTGCACATATCCAGCCACCACCCCTTTATTTTACGGTACACAAAATAGTCCCTAAGCATCACAATGGGAAATAATAATATGAACATACGACTTCCAATCAACATATCATGAGTTTCAACTAACATTATCTTTAAGATGCTCAAACGAGCTCACAATAAAAAAATGTAAGGGGACTCCACCCTATGGATTTCCCAACCAGCACATCCTTCCTCCAAGCTCACACCATATAGATACAACACACCTTATTTCATTACACATAAAAACTTTCACAAACAATGCAAGGACAAGAGAGGGATGGAAATTTTCATAACTTACCTTGCTGGACAGAAACCTCACTTGCTAAGACTTGGATTCTTCAAGGTTTAGGTTGTTCTCTCCCCCATTAACTTGATGTTAAATCGGATTATTATCTTGAATTCCTCAAGGTGGTACTTGTACGTTAAAAATAAAGGGTTTGCTTCAGATTTTAATATTGAAGCTATAAACCAGAACTATTGGAGTTTATATTGATTTTCTTAGGAGAAATTTTCTGGAGAATAAGTGATGAAGGAGATGTGATAAGCTTGAGTGCTTTAGAGGTCCCTTTTGGACGTTTTTACTTAATAAATTGGAGAAATAATATGGTCCTTTACTTTTAAGCAAACAGGTGCATCACCTCCTCAAGTTCTGCCACAAGTTTTTAAGTAGGTGCATCACCTTCTTTTCCACTTCACTTAAAATGCAGTCCACTTATTCTAAGTAGGTACATCACCTACTTGTCACATACTAGAATAGTTTAGTCAAGCAAGCACGTCACTTATTTTACACCATTTTCTCAATCTTAGTTTCTTAAAAAGATTGTAGCACTAATACGCACTTGAGAATTGATTTTTACATTGAACACCACCTTTCCCCAGTATGAATTGTTTTTGAGTTCACTTAGTCGAATATGTGTTGGAAGGCACGGGGTATTACAACTTTAAAAATATTCTATTGTCACCAATCGCATAGGAAACCGAGTTCATAACTATATCACAAGGAAATTTTTAAGCGTCATATACATAGAACTAGTACACGTAAATATGGGATGTTACATCCTCCCCCCTTATGATCATTTGTCCTCGAATGATGGGTGAAGATGATAGTTTGGGTAACCTAGGAAATTTATTTGGAGATTTGCGAGAGTTCCCATTATAAATAGGACTATCCAAAATCCATAGACTAATCTAAAACACATATATACAAGTCTAACATGAAATCTCAATTAATATGGTTCATAAAATAATAAAATGACAAATTAAATCTCTTTCCTGACCATATAATTCACTGATGATACACAAGTAGAACTCATACAAACAAGGAATTTAATATACGTACTAAACACAAGACATGCAAATGACATATCAAATGAACAAATGCTAGTAGGACTTATGTTGATGTTTTGAATGAGGAGGGTTATTTAGGTTCTTTACCATCTTCTATTCCCAAGTATATTATGTTATATTCTATTCCTTCTCCAATACTTCAATGGAGGTTACACATTTTGAGCTTAACTTTCGGGCCTTAACAATCAAGAATAACTATAGTATCTCTCAATTTTCTATGTATATGAACGGACAAATAAAATCATAGGCCTAACCTATCGGGGCAGTACTTTCCCTTCTTTTTATCTCATGACGCTTTTCAGAGGTGAGTCTTATAAGAACGTATAGTTGTTAATATAAACTCTATAGTTTTATGCCGCACCTTCGAATAGAGAATTATGCTAAGTTATATATCCATGGTTGATTAAATTTACATATATGCCCAACCTTTTGTGATCAAAATTTTCACTACATAATAATACAAGAAAATGTTTTCCCAAATTGTTCAAAACTCAAATCAATAAGCACAGAGGGCATAGTATACGAATGAATAAGTCACATTGGGTATGCCACATAGGCAGACTAGCCCAAAAGGGAGAGCAAGGTATACACACATTAAGCTATAGAAATACACGGTGTACGCGCTCATATGAACTTAGGGTAGCGTGTGAGAGAATGAACTATAGGAAATGTAGGAATGAACTAGATGATCACATGATGCATGAGTACATAAGCTAAGCAATATATAATTTAGTTCGGTTAAAAATTATGTGTCTACATTACTGGCATTGATTTGGGTAAGAGTCAAGACAACTCAAACCCCATATATTGTGGGACCAACATAGATAGGACCATGCCTTTGATTCAAGCGATTCCTCACCTCGTCTTGTTAAGGGATTTTTAGATTGATCCGTAAGTTTAGTTTTGTTGTCCTATGATCCGGTAAAGTATAAGATGACTCTAGTAACGTGTGCTAGACGTTGTACATCACAAGATTCATAGTGATGGTTGTAAGTCAGAGAAATTCCCCAAGAAAAATTAAATATATTCTTTTAATGTTTTCCAATTATTTCATATCTCATTTAAAGCTTTAATCATTTTACTTTAGATTCATACTTCACTTTTAGTCAGGTTACTTTCGATTTCTTTTCAATTTATTTATTCAGGTCAATTATTTATTTCATTCAGTCCTATTGCATATGGTACATTTCATGTATTGATGCCATTTGGGTTGCATCATTTTATGATTCAGTTATAGGTGCTCATAATATCAGGCGTTTAGTGAGATCTTTTTTCATCAGCAGTTGGGGAGACCTTCGAAATATTACTACTACCAGATTTTCACTATTGAAGAGCTCCAATTAAGTTAGTTTAGTTTATTCAATTTTTAGTGAAATAGTTAAGTAGTCATGGGTCTTGTTCCGACACTTATCTTCAATTGGTAAAGGCGTCATAGATAGAGAAAGTTAATGAGTCAGTTCAATATTTAGTATTCAAAAGTTTTAAACATCATCATCATCATCATCGTCATTCTCATCATTTATATTTAGAGTTATTTCAAACTTTTGCATGATATATTTTTAAGTGATTTTAAATGTTTATTTTATAAGATTTCTGCATGTATGTTTAGTCTTTTGCTCAGTAATCAGTCAAGTCAATGATTTGCTCGAGACCATCAATGGTTTTCAAGTATAAGTCATGTATGGAGTGTAGATTTGGAACGTGACACAAACGACATATCTTGTGCTATAAAAATGATTGAGGAACTCTTGCTCTAAATTCTCCAACAATCTATGAAACCAAGTTCGAAATATGTATATCAATCAAAGACATTTTCTTTGAGAGATGGAATGAACTGTTTGACGAGATAATCACCATATGTTCCAACTTCATTGCAAGTCTTGACAAAATGCGCTATGTATATTGTTTGAGAGTTTCTTTACCATAAAATTATTGGATCATAGGAGGTTGATAGCCCCCAGGCATCTCCAAGTTATTTTTGTGTATACGACTTTGCATATGTGAGATAAAATTTGAAGGAGGACTCAGATTGTCTTTGATGCCATTTATTGTAAAATCCATCAATTGGAATCAAGTCTTCAGTGAAGAGATGGATATCTTTAATATTTGTTTGCTTTATGCAATACTCTTCTTTGTCTTGAATTCTAAGAAGCTTTGTGGGTGCTTGACTTGATAGTCTTTCAATTATGTTATCCATCTTATTTGTTAGTTAGAAATGCTTAACATATTGTTCGTGTATACACTTTGTCAAACCTTCAATTGCTTTAGTCAAGATTGTTAGTTATTCTTCTAACTTGAACTTGACCTTAATCTTGACTTGTACTTGGATTCAAGGACCTTCTAGCTTGATTATGAATCTTGATTTGTATTTAAATTCAAGGGTTTTGAGCTTGTTCTTGAATATGATGGTTTTGATTTTGAGTGCTTGAATTCTTGAACTTGTAGCTTATAGAGAAATTTGCAACGTTTGATTCACGAGCTCGCTTTGTCTTCTCGTTAGAATTTTAGTGTTTTTTTTCTAAATTACAAGAACCTATATTTATAGTTATAGAATGAGGGAGTAATGCTGAAAATAGGTTTTTCTTCAGCCTATTATATTTAAGTGACATGACATATAAGACTTTAGCAAATTACACTCTTTGTAGCCCAAGTTAATGGACTAGTCCAATGAAATTGAGCTTTTAAGTAAGTTCATATTTATAGGATTTAAATAATCAGGGATAATTTCAGAGACCTCCCTCGATGTTTTGCTCTATAAAGCTCATCTCCCCTATGATTTACGATATTATGCCTAACTCTGTTATTTTGATTTCTATAACCATTTTTTAGATATATTTAAGATAAATATAAATTAACAATGATTGTACAAATTCGTCCTTCTTTATATTAAGTTCTTCATATAATTAAAAAATAACTTATTTGATAAATACTTCAAAAACAAATTCAAATGAAGAAATGTGTATTTTTGTTGTTCGGTAAATAAGAACACATGTATACCGTATTTGGAACAAAAGAAACTATGAAAAATTTCAAGGGAAAAGATAAGAAAGCGCCAACAGATTGAAAAAAATAGTTATCCAACTTCACACTCGAGGCAACCATGATCAACTATTGCATAACTTAAATAGTTATCCTAACTAGGACATACAAATATTGTCTAGTTTTCTCAGTACAAAAGAACCTTTTTTTAGGTCTAGTTCCTAGAGACTACTGAAACTAGTAATCTGTAAATGATTCAATTTTGGTTAAATAAAAGTTCTACATTTGACAAAAAAAGCTTATTTGTGCTAATTTATTTCTAAAGTACTTATAAATAAGTTATATTTTTTTAAAATAATATGCATTAATATGAAGAAGTTAATATAAAGAAGTACAAATTTATCAAGTCATAATTGTTTTACATTTACTTTAAATAAGTTTACAGAATTATTATAAAAAAAAATTAAAACAAGAGAGATAGACTTAATATTGCAAATTAGAGGGGAGGTGAATGTTATAGAACAAAACATAAAGGAGAGTCTCCAAAATTGAGTTGAATGTTATAGAACAAAACATAAAGGAGAGTCTCCAAAATTATCCCAATAATTAAGTGCTTGTTTAGTTTGCCTTTTGGTTTATGACTTATAAGCCAAAAACCATAAGTTAAGATTTCTAACTTATTACTTTTGATTTATTTTTGTTATGTTGGCTTTAAAATAAGCTTATAAACACTTTTTAACTTTGTTAAGCACTTCAAAACTGTTTAAAAACTATTTTGACTTTAAAAAAAATAAGTCAATCTAAACGGACATTAATTTCATTATATTAATCCACAATATTTATTTGGACTAATATATTCAAAAATTAATATAATGCTAATCATTTTATGAATTTATATCCTATAAATTCTACATAATTACAATACTAATTCATCTTATCAATGATTATATTCCACTATGCAGATGGAAAAATTATTTTCTTGGAGAGTTTATTAATTTAGAAATGTTTTATATACATTGTTTATCTAGTCAAAAAAAAAAAAAAAGTAATCCGAAGTGGGAATTGTTGGTTCTAAGGAACCCCCGTCTCCCTCTAATACTAGTAGCCTCTCACTTCAATCCTCTATTGCATAATCCTCTATTGCTCTGAGAAAAGTGAGTGAGAGAGAGAGAGAGCAATGGAGATGTCAATGGCTTCTACAACTCCATGTTTCTCCCTCCCCAAGAAAACTTTTTATATTTCCACTCCTCTCCTTAAGAAACAATTGTTTGGTACTACTTTGCCTTGTTGTTTATCTGCTAAACTACCCCTCAAACTCAACCCAATTCATACTTCTATAAAATGCGCTGTTTCTGAGGCTACTCAAGCTCCATCAGGTTAGTTGTATTATTCATTCTCTGCCCTTATCTTTCTGTGAATAATTAAGTAATTGGGAGGGGGAATTTCTGATTCAGAATTCTTGTTGTGGTAAAATTCAGCTTGTTTTGAGGAAAAAATGGTACTTTGGAAAAGATGAATTTTGTTGTACAGCACATGTAGTTAATGATTGCCTTTCTGTGTCTTTACTGCCTTAGAGAAGAAGAGCCAATTGATGAGGAGAAGTGATATACGGAATATAGCAATTGTTGCACATGTTGATCATGGGAAGACTACATTGGTTGATTCAATGCTCAAACAAGCAAAGGTTGGTAATGACATGACTATCATTATGTTCTTATGGTACCTTTTTATCTTGGCTAGTATAAGTTAATGCTATGCAATTTAAACGACTTTACTATCCTTATGGCTTAATAACATGCTCTTCATCCTCAACATTCTATTGAGATATTCATGTTGGTAGAAAAAGTATTTTTCTAAGTTTGGTGAATCACAGTGTTGAGTGTTGACTTCCCTCCTCTTTAATTTAGAGCAAGTTATTAGGAATGGTGTTGGTGATTCTTGAATGGTATTGGGAGAAATACCTGGTGCTTAAGAATTTAAGAGCAAGTTATTAGGAATATTGTTTGTGATTCTTGGTGGAATCTGTGTATTTGATGTTACACCTTTGCTGTCTGAAAATAAAAGAAAGTGTTCTTTTATTTTTTTAAAAATAATGTTATAAAACCTCTTCCTCTCCTCAAAATCATCATAAAACTTATAAAGTTTAGTTTAGAAGTTGATATCATTGTTATGTTTTTGGGTTGATTTCTCTTTAAAACCATTTGAATAAAGTATTAAAGTTCAATTTTATTGCAATTTTCCATTGCAGGTTTTTCGTGATAACCAGTTTGTACAAGAAAGGATCATGGACTCCAACGATATAGAGCGTGAAAGGGGAATAACAATACTTAGCAAAAATACATCAATTACTTACAAGGATACAAAAATCAACATAATTGACACTCCAGGGCACTCTGACTTTGGTGGTGAAGTAGAACGCATCCTCAATATGGTTGAAGGAGTTCTCCTTGTGGTACTTTGATTACATCTACTACAAACTTTATAAGAGGGACCGTTTCCTATTTAATACTATCAATCATGATGGCTGGGTTTTCTTAGTTAGTTTTTTCTTTGCTCTTCTGTGCCAAGATTTGGCTATGTTTTTGTTTACTTATTTAGGTTTATTTTTCTGCTGGTTAAAAGAACGAAGATCTGAAAAAGGTAAAAAAAGAAAAAGCAGTCAACCAGGCTAAGTTTTTAGGACAGGGACTGAATATGCTAAGTTAATGTGACATTGCTGTCAATTTCAACTTACTGTTAGGCTTCCGTTTTGAGTGTAAATATTAGACCTTTATGAATATGTTACTACAGGTATTTGCTTCATTCTCAAAAATAGTATTTGCTTCCAAAATGTGAAGTTCATTTGGATCACTTGACATGAAAGAAAGGAGATTAATTTGATGAAATGTAGGTTTAGAACTGCTTAAAATGTTAATTGTAGTTTATGAGTCCCAAAAAATATTATTTAGTAGTTTAATTTGCAGCAAGGTAGTTCTAGATCGCTCAAATTATTAAATGAAGATGAATAATTGGGGTTGTTAGCCGGCTAATCATTGATCCCTTTGCTGCTTCTACTTTGAGCAATGAATTATCTACTTTGCCCCTTTCCTTTTTCTCTTTTATCCAGGTGGGTACCAAACTGCGGATTTCGGGAACCGTGGAATTGGAAAGGTGTCCGAGTTTGACTCAATAACTTGTACTTTAACTAATTTAGCAAATCCCTTAGGCCTTAATCCTAATAATATGTTTTCTTTTTCAACATTAAATCTATATGATTAGTGAGGCTTAATGTTAAATCACTTGGTGAAGAGATGAAATACATCTCCTTTCATCCCGTTTTATATTAGGAACTTACACCAAAGCATTATTTGGCACTTTGATTACAATTCAATTTGTTGTGGTAAATAAAGAATTCAAGTTGCTGTTGGATTTCTGGTACGAGGTTGATTTCGTAATTAATACGTTATTGCTCTTACTTTAGTTTGAATCTTTTTCATGTTGGTTAGATAATCAAAATTAGGTCACCTGTCTTTGGTTATAATCAGAGACAGATCCTAGATTTGAAGACGACGGGGGCATTATTATCTTAACATAAACGCCAACAAAACTTCCAATGAAGGCTGAGGGATAGTTCCGTGTCAGGCTTGTCACTGGTAGTGTGAGCAGTGCTGAAAACACAAGTATATAGGTCAAATAAGGTTCTACACTAATAATTGAACTTTAACACTGTTTAAACAATTCAGAGAGATGCTCAGTGGTTAAGATTGTGCAAAATGTATGAATTGTTGCAGGTTTGATTCTCAGCTCTCTCATTTTTGCTTATTGTTTCCTGAAATGGATTTAAAATCAGATGTTTAACGTTGATACTATAAGCCATTTAAATTTAAACCAAAAAAGAAATTATAGAAAAGGGACATTTGGGATTCAATCCCGGGCCACAGCTAAGGGAAGCAACGGCTGCACCCAATGTGCTCCCAGCCCGCTTTCCTTTGTTTGGGTGCACAAAATAAAATATATTAGTTTCTCAAGGTATATACACATACATAAATATTCCAAAGTAATGGGCGCGTGTGCACCCCCACCCTTCCACATGGTCCACCTATGGTTATAATTGGGATGTAAAAAGTTGGTGACTGCCATAAATATTAGAATAATGCTTTCATCTGTGATACAGCTTCACAGTTTTACATTACGCAATAACAAAAGAAGTATGTGATTACAAAGATCTAGTGCATGCTTCACAGTTTTGAGTTGATGGAACTGTTTGCTTCCTTTTTATGAGCCAGGAATATTATAGTGTTTTCTTCTGTTGTACACATTGTTTTAATCTATCTTTCAGTGCCATTTATAGTCACATTGTAGCCCTTTTCTTTTGGTTAAATTCTTAAAATGCTTCTTCTCTCATGGTGGAGTTTCTGCTTTTTTGCTATTTATGCCTAAGTATTTATTGTCTCTGTATATTATTTTCCTGATGGATTTTCTTCACATAAACCTACTATCATGGTCTCTTCTATTTTTGTTTCTTTTGATAACCACTATAACTGTGCTCTTTTTGGATTCACCCTGCTTTCTGTATATTTCTAGGTAGATTCTGTTGAGGGTCCAATGCCACAGACAAGATTTGTCTTGAAGAAGGCTCTGGAGTTTGGCCATGCTGTAGTTGTTGTAGTCAATAAAATTGATAGACCTTCTGCTCGTCCAGAGTTTGTTGTCAACTCTACATTTGAGCTCTTCATTGAACTTAATGCCACCGATGAACAGGTACATTTCTTGCCATCTGCTTTTCAGAGTAAAAATGTAATGTATCCTTGATATTCTTTTTCATTCATCTTATATTAATTGAATACTGTCCTTAAAGCCCC
>NC_028639.1:18000660-18038964 GCF_001406875.1 Solanum pennellii
CCCCCCCCCCCCTCTTCCCCCTCAAGAAAAGTAAAGGAATAAGGATTTAAAAAGAAGAAGAAACAAAGCAATAGCTCTACATACTAATTTTGTGACATATAGAAACCCTTGTTATAATGTTAAACAGATAAACATGGAACTACAACTAGTCTCACATTTGAGACTAGTTGTACCATGAACATAAAAATATTCTCTCGAGTTATTTGGGTATTCTTGAAACAGGAATTTCTTAATTGAAGATACCTGGCAGTTATTAGAATTAGGGTCCACTATTAACCAGTTGAGCTTTCTGGGATTGTTGGTACCTTATGTAAGACATTGATTTTGATCTCTATCTCATTGTCCTCTTCTCTGCAGTGTGATTTTCAGGTAATATATGCCAGTGGTATCAAGGGAAAGGCAGGACTATCACCTGAAAATTTGGGTGAGGATCTTGGCTCATTATTTGAGGCCGTCATCAGATGTATTCCAGGGCCCAAGATTAATAAAGATGGTGCACTTCAAATGCTTGTTAGTTCTTTCTTCACCTTTCCTCTTTTATTTATCCTATGATAAAGCTGCTGGTCTGCATATTTTTTTATGCAGTAAACCATCTTTAGTTTCTTTAAGGCTTTCTTTAAAAGATGCAAATTTGTTCCTTTCGTAATGGGTGCTTGCATCAAGATGTATTCTGGAAGCTCTTTGTTGTGGGGTAAATGTCGGAAGGCTTTGGAAACAGTTGAAGCATTGAAAAACACCTTAAGCACTGCTACACAGGAAAAAATAAATAAAATGACCTCTAGTAGTACTGATTTCTTTCAAGAGGGTGTTTCAATAGCAATGTGGATAGCTTGTCAAAAATGTATGAAGTTTCAGCCTTGTAGGTTCTGTGCTGAAACCTCATCTGTATGTAAGATCTTAGAGTGGTGACAATGCTTACTCAGATGTTGGCTCTTCTGCACCACTAAGTACTTTGTAGTTCTTCTTGAAAAAGGAGCCATAATTATGGATTTTCTTATTTAACTGATCAATAAACATTATAGGCTACAAATATTGAGTATGAAGAACATAAAGGGCGCATAGCTATTGGACGTGTGCATGCTGGAAGTCTGCGCAGGGGAATGGATGTGAAGGTAGGTCATACCATCTTCTCTCATTTGGGGTTGTTTATCCTATGAAAGCTCTTACATCAATCCTTTTTATTCCCTTGCAAACTGCTGTTGTTCCTGTTTATACACACTAGACACTACATTCAATTGCTTGAGATGTTATCAGTTAAAGTATTATTCTTGAATGAGTACCTTCTAGATCAGTTTGTCCTACCAATGGAGCTCAAATTGACTTCTATACTGTCTTACTGCTTGCTTGCAGTGTTTAGTTATGCTCATGCAAGGGATCTGTTACGAGGATGCAACATAATTTCTCTCACTCACAAATTGAGCAAGATATAGAATTTCCTTTCTGATAACAGGAAATATATATATATATATATATATATATATATATATATATGTACGTAAAAAATGGTGTGATTCTGTGTACGTATTATAGTTCTCACAGTCATACTTGCTTATCAAGAGGTTATTTTTTAAGAGGCTTATCAAGAAAGGTTTTTGTTGAAGAGGCTTATCAAGAGACTTTTAGTTTCTCCGATGTTAGTGTGTTAGTAACATGGATTAAAGGAAGTCTTTTCTGTGACTTGAATCTTGATAGATGTTATGTCTCTATGTTAGGTGCATTAACAGTTGAGATAACGAACTAATCTTCTTCATTATGGGAAGGCTAGGTTATCACGCATGAACAAAGTTTGAAGTTCCAAAAATTCCAGTCTAACCTTTCTTGTTTTACTATGAGATCAAAGAAGACATCCACACACTTGTACACATTTTTTGATACGGTAATACTTTAATCAATTATGGGAATATCTCCCATATACAAGCAGTGTATGTGTGTGTGTTGTTTACAAGCTCACACACTTAACAAGAGAGATTTAACCTCTCCGACCGAAGTTCTCTAGTAGCCAAAAGCAATGTTTTCTATAGCTGGATGTATGCGTATATGCTAAGTTAAGAGCATTGCAGTTGATCTGGTAGATGACAAACCAATCTTCATAGCTCATGCTGACCGAATGCAAGTCATGAGTCTCCATTCATTCTCCCACCTCTAGTTGTCAAATTTAGGTTGAGAAGTTGAGAATATAAGATCAAATGCTAGGATTCTTCATTGATCTTATGCTCTGATTGATGTATAATTCCACAAATACATATAAACCTCTGGTGCTGATCTTAATGGTTGATCTTAGGATCTCGTATATTAGTGTCGACTAAATGTGACTAAGACTGTTGTTTGCCTTATTAGCTTATCAAACTTTTTGAAATAATAATTTTATAAAAAAATCATTTTTTTCATGGAACTTGTTATACATGCTAGTTCTATCTACGTGAGAAGTGCGTTCTTTTACTTTTCAATTTCTTTTCTTGACGAGTTATACAAATAACCTTGTCAGATATGTACATCTGAAGACGCATGCAGATTCGGCAGAGTAAGTGAGTTATTTGTGTATGAGAAATTCAGTAGAGTTCCTGCTGAAACTGTTGAAGCTGGAGATATTTGTGCGGTGTGTGGCATTGATGATATTCAGGTATGAAAACTGAATATGTTGGTTGGTTGGTTTATATACATTACTTGTCATTTGAGATAATTGCAAACATATGATGCAAAGCAGTTTATGAACCACTGTTCTTCTTTTGTAAACTTAGATCGGAGAGACTATCGCTGACAAAAGCGATGGAAAACCATTACCTTCAATCAAGGTTGAAGAACCTACAGTGAAAATGTCATTTTCAGTCAATACATCCCCCTTTGTTGGCCGTGAGGTAAATCACTATTTAGTAACATCTTTTTTTACATGTTTTTTCATACCATGGAAGGGACAAACTATAGAGTTGACTTTCATTCTGAAAAATGCATTGCTTCTTTCAATTTATACTATTTTGTCTTACAATGGCATATTTTAAAGCAGGCTTTCTTCTTTATGTGGTTGTTTCTTTTGCCGTCTAGATCCTACTTTTTCGTCTTACAATGACATATTTTAAAGCAGGCTTTCTTCTTTATGTGGTAATTTTTTTGCCGTCTAGATCCTACTTTTTCCATTTGGGAAAGGATTTCAGTTACACACCCGTTCTTTGTGGTGTCTTGTTACCCCCAATCTTTTTTTGACTTGACCTTGAATGATATAGATATAATACATAAACGTGCCCTTTAACTTGGCCTTAGCTGACATTTATGCGCTCCAACTTTGGGTGCACAAGTGGACACTTAAACTTGTATAAAGATGAACAAGTAGAGACACAAATACTTAATGACATGATATAAATCAGTTAGAGTATCTCTCACGCGAATTGCCAAGTAGGACATGTGTGTCTACTTGTTCAACTTTATACAAGTTTATGTGCCCACTTGTGCACACCCAAAGTTGGAGGATATAAATACCAGTTGAAGCCAAATTAAAGGGTTATTATGCCAATGCCATAATTAGATCTGATGTAAGTTGTGATACATATTTTACCACTTAATATATTTATTTTTCACATTTTCTTCTCCTTCCTTCTTCCTCCTCTTGCCCTCCACTACTAGAGGTGTCAGATGGGCGGGTTGAGCTGAATTTGAGTAGGTCAAAATGGGCTGAGTTTCCCAAAATTTATTTTGGCTGAAATGCAGGTCATAATCCAACTTGCCCAATTTCTTACTGAATTTTAAATGGTTCATTTGTTCTTTTGTACTCCCTCGTTTCAATTTGTTCGTATGTTTTTGACTTAACATGGTGTTTAAGAAAGTAAAAAAAAACTCTTATAGAGTGTGGTCTTAAACTAAAGATATGTCAAATGTATTAAAATGTCCTTTAATCTTCTGGTCCTAAACATGTCATATGGAAATTATGAAAGATTGCCAAAAAAGGGAAGACATTATTTTTCAAACCGACTAAAATGGAAAGTATGACAAACACAAATTAGAGGGAGGGAATGATATTTTAGTACCTAATAAAACTATTTTTTTCTTTATTATGGCTTATGTATAGCACGATCAAACAAAAAATATTTTAACAAGACTTCTTATGGGTCAGTTTGGGCTACATATCAACCTAGATACTATGGGCTGAAATGGACTGAGGCCTGAGCTAATAATTGGGCGGGTCAATAACCATCCCAAACTTAGGTGGGTTATGTTTTCATGGGCTAATTCTATCACCTTTATCCACAACCACCAGAGAAATAACGGATCAACTTTGAATTCATCCTTACAAGATTCATTACAAAAAAATTCACTTACCAAAGCTAATGGACTGCGAGTCTTCACAATTGCACTTGTCCGTTGCTTTGAACTAAATCTAAATGTCTCAGTAGGTTACTATGGACTTCTTTCAATGATGGACTAAAGAAGCTGTCTTTCAAATTCTTTTTTTCAATTTCATTTTTGATATGACTATCTCTGGTGAATGTAATGAAATTGCAGAAACATACAACATAATTAGGAAACTCCCCACCATTACCTTTTTCAAATTTTTTTTTTTAGGAAAATCTAGTCCAATAAGGTGTAACACAGTAGATAAGAGGAAACCTACTATTCAAGAGGTTTTTCTCGACTCGAAATGGGAGCAGATTTGAAAAAGAAAAATTTTAAAGTCTCTCTAACGATGATGATAATGGAGGCAATGCAAGTAGTTTCTCCATCATCAGAAGGACATCATTGATCTATCGACCGCAACCACAGTTCCATCCAAGAAGAAACAAAGAACAGAGAAATCTACTAAATGGAACCCCACAATTTTCATCATCACAGATGATGATTTGACGTTGTGAAGCCTTCACTTCTTCCTTTGTAGTTGAGATCCCCATGTTTGATTTCTCTAAATCTGAAGTCTCATTTGTTTAATGCTTGTTAGAGTGGGTAAGAGTTCCATTGGTTGGGGAATGGACCGGTGATCTCCTTATATGGACTTGAGCAATCCTTCCCTCATGAATTAGCTTTTGAGGTTGAGTTAGGCCCAGGTGTCATATCTTTACATGGTATTTGAGCCAGGTTTATCTCCGTTTGGGCTCCCAGTCCACGCGCCAATTGGGTCTAGGCGTGAAGGAGGGTGTTAGAGTGGGTAAAAGTCCCACATTGGTTGAGGAATGGACTGGTGATCTCCTTATATGGACTTGGGCAATACTTTCCTAATGAGCTAGCTTTTGGGGTTGAGTTAGGTCCAGGTGCCATATCTTTACAATGCTCATTGGATTTCTCTTCAACTATCGACCTAAGTCCTTTGGTCTTTATTTGACCCTATCAATAGTTGGCTGTCAAGTGCTTTTAAGGGGAGATTTAGGAGATGTTGGAGCAAGTACTGGTAGATGTGGTGGAAGGATGGTAGCTTATGGTGGTGGCGGCGCCGGTGAGGGTGGTGGTGGAGGAGAGAAGAAATAACAGAAAGTAGAGAGGAAAAAAAGAAGTAAAGAAGTAGGAATATATATATTTAATAAGAAATGTTAAAAAAGATAGTCTATGGGCTAATAATCCTCTACAAAGGTTGGACGTGTAACTGAAAATCCAGCCTTAGTTCAATGTGGTACTTATGCCTTTTTCCTTTTTTTTTTTTTTTTTTTAAGGTAAGATGTTGGGAGGTGGGACAAACAAAAGGTCATCTTCCTCTTCTCTTCTTTACAATGCAATACTTTGAGCAAATCTCGCATCGGGAAAACACCCAAGACATGTCGGGTATATAAGGAAGCGAGCCGTAGAGCCTAGTAACACGTTTCAAAATCATGCAGGTTGAAGTTAAATGTAGAAAATATGACTAGTGAGCTGGGTTATTACATTTGGTGTTAGAGCTACTTGTGTGCAATCTTTTTCATGGTGAGTCGAATATCAAGGACTGAAATCATACATTGCCAAGTTCCTTAGGCTTTGATGTGCTGTATAAAGTCATGAAGAAATAGGCCCAAACTCGACAATAACATGAGTAGAGTGATCTATTAGAAAGTCACAAACTTGGATGGGAGTCGAAGAAACCTCAACGAGGAAACGGAGTCCTTAAGAGGAAACAGAGTCCTTAAGAGGGGACGTATCTAACCATTTAGACAATCCCACATTGACAAAGAGCTGGAGATGCTGGGTATACAAGGGAAACAAGTATTAGACATAGTGACACCTTTTGAAGCTGTGCGAGCTTAGGGCCAAAGCAGACACTATCAATAGTATGTTGTATTGTTATATATGACTTCAATTTGAGCATGATCTGAAACTCTTAAGTGAATTCCACATTAAAAAATACTTTAGGCCATGTTGGTGTGTTTTAAAGCCTTGCAACCTAGGCTCAAGGCCCGATGATGTGTTTTAAAACCGTACAAGCCTAAACACAAAGTGAACAATATTAATACTGGGCCTACTGCCTAGGTTGTGCTGCTGTAATTGTATCACCAGACTTAAGGACGTGTCGATGTGGTATTCTCATAGAGTATTGCACTCCTTTCTCCAAATTCTAATGTTTGCTGCTTTTTTTTTATTTTTAAAGAAATCCTGACCTTGAAGTTTCAAGCCTCTTTAAATCCCCGACTGTTCCATGCTAGAATTAAGTCAGAACAGGTTTTGAATAAAAATTTGACAATCAAATGTGGCAATTAATAAGAAATTTTTTAGATTAAAAAGTCATGTTCAGTCATCTTCATCATGAGCATTAATTGTACCATAGAAATTGCAAGAAGGCAAAATTTTACATGTGTCCAACTACCTGGAAGTGATACTAGCTCAGATTCAACTTATATGGGATTTTTTATTTATTTTGGGACTTCCAAAGTGTTCGACACAATTTTTCTAGTATATATTACATACAATTTTCACAACTTCCAATCGATCAAATTTGTAACTATTCAATTTTTAACTTTGAAGTGATGTTTTCTATATAAAAGCAACTTTTCAACCACTATTTTAATATTTTATTCCGTCATTAATATAATACAGAAGTCTAAGTTAACAAAGTTAAAAGTCAAAATATTTATGTAAAATTATATGGAGAAATTGGAAGCTAAATGACATTAGAAACCCCCTGCTGTTGGACCCGAAAATGAGTAAACATTAAACTAATAATTC
This sequence comes from Solanum pennellii, assembly GCF_001406875.1. Lineage (NCBI taxonomy): Eukaryota > Viridiplantae > Streptophyta > Magnoliopsida > Solanales > Solanaceae > Solanum > Solanum pennellii. Next base: position 18,007,768 of record NC_028639.1, read on the forward strand.
TGTTTTATTTATTAATGATGATATGGTAAATACCGGGAGCTATTCTAGCTGAAGTTATGCCAAACTTTTTGCTGCCCAAATCTTTGTTTCATTATACTCCATTCTATATACGCACACATCTCGGTGCGTTATTTCCTGTTATGCTTTGAACCAGCTCTCATGTAGATAGCAATTGAGATCTGGGAACATGATAGATGGCACATTCTGTGCTGAAACCGAATTTGAGAACAATGCATAGTTTAAGTGAAGAGCATTGTGTCACCTTTACCACAGATAGAACATGCTTGCTTTCATGGGAAATGATTTTAAACAATTTTATGTGTAGTTTAGTTGCAGAGTATTTCACAGATAGAACTTGCTTTCGTGGGAAATGATTTGAAATATTTTTCAGGGAAAGTATGTTACTAGTCGAAACCTAAGAGACCGGTTGTACCGTGAGCTGGAAAGAAATCTGGCAATGAAAGTTGAAGATGGTGAAACTGCAGATACGTTCATTGTCAGTGGACGTGGTACTTTACATATTACCATCCTGATAGAGAACATGTAAGAAAATTCTATCACATACCTCGGACCACACTATCTTACTCATACTAAAAATCTGAAATGTTCAGGCGAAGGGAGGGATACGAGTTCATGGTGGGACCTCCTAAAGTGATAAATAAGAGAGTGAACGACAAGTTGCTGGAACCTTATGAGGTAATCATTGGCTGAGTTTGTTTTGTGTTTAACTGGACGAAATGGATAATGCACATAAGTTGAGATCATTTTTAATATATTATCCGTGTTGTATTTTTGGTAGCACTGTGGTAACGTCTCATGATTTTCCCTTTGGTTTGGCCCCTCCCCAGACCCACACATAGCGGGAGCTTAGTGCTGCCCTTTTTTGTTTTTTCAATACATCTGGAAGATTGTCCAATATTGCTTTCTGTTTCTGTTTCTGTAGGACTTATCTGTTGAACTTGTATACTAAGAGAGTATTGTTTAATCTCTATCATTTGTTAGTCCTGACTTTTGTATTCCATATTTGCAGATTGCTACTGTTGAGGTTCCTGAAGAACACATGGGGTCTGTGGTTGAACTTCTGGGGAAAAGGCGTGGTCAGATGTTTGATATGCAAGGGCTTGGGTAAGTAAAAATTGTCATGATGACCGGATATTTTTCAGAATGATTGGTAAAAGATTCTCTCAGCTAAGTGGAGTAGGTTTGGCATCATGGCACGTGGTAAAGGATAGTTAAGACAATTCCAACTGTGAAGATTTGCTAAGAATCATGAGTCTTACACTAGGAAGTTAGGGAAGTACCTGTTCTTTGCCAACATCATTCCAAGCATAGTTTAAAAACATTGCTTTCAGTCTCAGAATATCTAATACAATCCTTCTGGTCCTTAAAATGAGATCCTTCCTACCTAGATCTGGCAATTCAATAGTTTGTTGTCTGCTGAGATAGCTGTATGTTCTTAACCATAACAAGGTTCTAGTTGTGCTGAAAGTTGCGAGTTTGATTATGTGCTTCCGGTTTCCATTTTGATCCACAGTTGTGAGGAAAAAAAATTAAATTCTTAAAAAAAAATAAATGAAATGCTGATATTTATTCAATAAAACTGTTTTGGTTTATGTTTAGCTCAGCTGAAGAATACGATCAAGGAAAATGATAGATATTTGTGATGTATGTTTGCTCAGACTCTTCAAAAGTGTCAGATGGTGTGTGCCGGATCCTCCAAAGGTAGTGCATTTTTGGAGGACCCGACTTCAATATGGCAACAGTTTAGGAGAGTCTGAGCAACATAGTTTGTGATCAGATATGGACGTTAGGCTCATGGAATTAATTTTGGTCTTGTTTATTCAATGTTTGTCCCAGGAGCGGCAATGTGGTTCTTTCAATTATTTGCATTATATGGACATCCTGCATTCTCATTAGTGATATGTTATATCAGAGGATTCATCCTGAAAAAAAGGGAACTTTTCTTGGTCTTCTTGCTTTATTGTCTACTGTGTTTTTATTCATTCTTTGTGATATTTTGGCTTTTTGAAAGGCACAGTTTTTAGCTGCAGAATACTTTTTCATTTTTATTCATTGAATACAATACACTAATGCAACTTATCTGTCAGGTCTGAAGGAACATCTTTCCTCAAATATAAAATACCTACCCGTGGTCTTCTTGGATTGAGGAATTCAATCTTGACAGCTTCTAGGGGCACAGCAATTCTCAACACAGTATTTGAGAGCTATGAATCATGGGCTGGTGATATTTCTACTCGTGATCTTGGTTCACTGGTAATTTTACACCTTCGGTACAATCTTCTCCTCAGTAAAGATCAAATTTTAAATTGGTTTTAAAGTCTTAGCAAATAGCAGATGGTCCAAGTTTTTTCAAAATTTTGTTTTTAACTTTAAAAAGATGTGATATTTAGTTGTTTTATTTAGTTTTTAAATATGAAAATTTTATCTGAAAACATTAACAAACTGATGTGCAATTTTACGCCAAAAATTGGATGCATTGATCCCCGTACTCTGAATTGTGCTTTTTCCGGAACAGAATGATATTATATTCTAAATTTTGCTTATATCATCATAGGTTGCATTTGAGGACGGAACAAGTACATCGTACGCACTCATGAGTTCTCAGGACAGAGGACAGTTGTTTATTGGCCCTGGAGTTGATGTTTATAAAGGTCAAATAGTTGGTATTCACCAACGGTCAGGTGACCTTGCCCTGAATGTCTGCAAGAAAAAAGCTGCAACAAATGTCCGTTCAAACAAAGAAGTAACAGGTAAAGTCAGCACCAAACTGAAAAATCTCAACCTTTTCCTACATAGAATTAAAATAAATTGTTAAGAAAATATTTGCTTACATATTGTCCCCATATTGTATCAAAGAGCTTAAGATTCTGCAATTCGAGCTGTTACATAGAATTAAAATAAATTGTTAAGAAAATATTTGCTTACATATTGTCCCCATATTGTATCAAAGAGCTTAAGATTCTGCAATTCGAGCTGTTACGTAGAGAAAATGGTGTGTTATCTTGCAACTAGGTTCATTCCCCGCCCTAAACTATAGTTTCTAATTCTGCTTTGAACAGAGTTCAATATTATCCTGATAGCATGATTTAGGGTTTGGGGGGTGGGGTGGGGGGTTTCACTACCTTCTTTTTCTGATTAACTATAAAATTGTTCTTATGTACTTAACATTTTGATAGTATGTCTTTGCTTTTGTCCGCCTCATACTAACTGAAGTCCCATATCGTTACATGCAGTGGTTCTTGATACCCCACTAGATTTTAGTCTGGATGATTGCATAGAGTACATTCAAGAAGATGAGCTTGTTGAAGTTACTCCATCAAGTATCCGGATGTTGAAAAACCCAAAGTCTGCCAAAAAAACGCGATGAGGGTTCACATAGGACGAGGCAAAGAGATGTGATGAAGTATACATAGGACGAGACAATATACATGTTACCCAGCTCATCATTTCATTCCAAAGCCTCTCTCTTTTGGACAGTGCATACAGGATCATTAGCATGTTGGTACTTTTAACATGTGAATTGAACTTTTGGTTAATGCAGAGCTATACTGCATTCAAAGCCTTAAATACAATAGGTTGAAACCTTTTGGTAGTTGGATTTGGTTAGGCATACAAAGGCGTGGTATATTTCTCACAATTTGTATAGATAATATAATAGAGAGCATGCAAAACAATTTGCAATATTTGGTATCGTAACAACTATTATAGCATTATCAAATTCCATATTATTGTGTAAGATGTGCTTAATGGGGTGCCCATTATTTATTCGAGTCAACATAAGACAATGATTTGGTTATATTTATTTTCCTTCATATCTTATCCAGCTATTCATCCACGTAGATGCATAAATAGTACTCTACTTCACAAAATAGTTGTGCTTTTTAAACCAAGTAAACCATGCCTAATCTTAATATGCCATTTTTGTTTTCAGAAAGTGTAGAGAAAGCTTTCCAAATCTTTCTGAAATTATTTTAACCAAATGCCTTCAGAGAGTCTCTTTTCCAGATTTTTGAAAAAGCTGAAATATTGTCACTTGTGTTTGAAAATTGGCATAGCATGACAACTTGAAAGGTTGACTTTTATTAAAAATTGTGAATTTTATGATGAGTTGCGACTTTTATTAAAAGTTGTGACTTTTTCGAAAAGTTATGACATTTATAAAGACTTCTGACTTTTACGGAAGGTTGAAACATTGATGAAAGGTTGTGACCATTCCGGTAAGGCACAACAAACATTTGTTCACGCTATACTTTGTTGTCTATAATGTTCCCTTTCATTTTAAAACAACGAAAATCCTAAACTTCTTCTTTTTATGCACAATTAAATATTTGATTCTGAACTTCTTCTTCTTATTCTTCTGCACAATTAAATATAATGTACTTTGCTCATGTTGAGTGGCTCACTGACACTATTTTTTTTGTATCATTACACTAGTGAATAAAATCATTCATCTTGAGATGATCTATTTCTTTAAACCTCGGGTACTAGAGAGAAATGACTTCCTTAACAAAACACTGTGTATTCAATGAACTCGATTTTTCCTTTTTGTTTCATTCTATTGTTACAAATCCGGGTATGTTTTTTTTTTTATAGTCATTAATTTATGCTTATGATATTAATTGTTGTTTTTTAGTCCATCCATTTCTATACAACATTATCCAAAGAAATTTTTTCTTCTCCAAGAGATCAAGCATAGAGATTTATATGATTTTTAGTTGTTATCTAATAATGTTAATATTAACAAGAGTAAAAAAAAAAAGAAAGTCAAATTACATAACTAAAACTAACAATTAATCACAATTGTATGGTACACAATAATGACTATTCTCTTGCACCAAAGTACTCTTTTGAACTTTTTCCCCATTATCTCTTACTTCTCTTTCACCATTTTCAAGGATCTTTAATGTTTTATTCGTGAACAACTTCAATTTCTTAACACCATCATAATTATATTACATATTAAATTTTGATTTTGAAAGATTGCATTTAATTTTAAAACACATAATGACTACATATTACTTATTGGTATATCATACGACAATGAAACCTTTGCTCTTGATAAACACATAAGTTATATATATATATATATAACCATGCATATATATGATAACACCAAATGTAAAGTTTCAAAAGCAAATTATTAAATCTATAAAATAAAATTATGTAAATTAGAAGAAAATAGTGATACGATTTGTAATTTTGCCTTTTCTTTTAATAAAACAAATGGTAAACTACAATTGAATAACCTCTATACTCTTGAAAATCAATTTGCATAAAAATGCTATAACATCAAAATACAAGAAAAGTTCTATTCTAATTAATTTTTTAAAGAAAAATCATCTAACCACGCGAAACGGGGGTCCATTTACTAGTTTTAAGTATTCAAGAATGTGAAAATAACTTAACGTCTAATTCGACCCCTAAACTAGGTGAGAAAAGCGTGTCCAAGCCTAGTGGAGTAAGGAAAAGACGAAAACTCCCCTTTATCAAATGGATGAAATGCCTTAATTAGAGAGGCTTCACTTAAACAACCATAACATTTAACTCAGAGCTCAAAATATATCAAACTTGGTGGTGTTGGAAAGAAGACTCAAAGACTTCATTTGATATGTAATGTGCCACCTAACCCCTTATGTGCTAAAAATATAGTCATTTGAAGTTGCTCCAAAACTAAAACTAATGGAAATATGAGTCTTCAAATGAAGATATTTGAGTCCTATTTCCAATGCCACCAAGTTTTACCAATTTGAAGGTGTGAATAAAAAGTTATAATTATTTGAGTGAAGCCTATCCAATTAAAGCTTTTCACCCGTTTGGGAAAGGGGTACTTTGTTTCCTTACTGCACATGACTTGACCACATGTTTCCTCAGCCAAATTAAGGGTCTAATCAGATACTAAGTTATTTTTCACATGACAAAATGCTTAGAATTTCAAGGCTAAGTTTCAAGAAGATGAAAAGAGGAATTTCAAGCGTTCAATCAAAGGTTGAGGAATTTCACCAAGAAAGAGGGTTCTTTCGAGGTATGTAAGCTTTCCATAGTGTTGAGTTTGTTCGTCCTCATGCCAATCATGTAATTCCATTCATGAATTCGTCCATGCGATTGTTTATATTGAGATTCTTGAGAAGTTCTTGAGTTTTAGCCCCATTCTTTAATAATGGAGGTTTTGAGTTTTGAGGTGAGGATATTTCAAATTAGTGATGCTTCTTGATATATTTTGTGTGGGATTTCATTGAATATGTATTGGGTTTATGAATCAATGAGAGTTTGGAGGAAATCATTCAATTCTAGATGAGGTAGCACTTGAAATTTGACAAGAAAATTTGTCGGGAATCTGGGTAGAGGGATGGAGCATCGCGCCCAAACTACTGGACAATAGTTTGGGGCCTGGCGGGCTGCGCCAGCGGTGCACCCCAAACATTGCCCTGTGCCAATCAGTGCACCAGGGTTACCCGGTCCTTACTATTCTGTCCTTCTTCCCGTATGTGTTTATTGAAATCATGTGTATGTTCTTTATCAATATGAACTCTTAAAGTCTTACGTAATTCTTGAGAGATCTTACATATCATAATCACATGTCTTAATTCACATTTCGAACTAAAATAAAGTCAAGAGGAAAGTGAAGAGGTCTGTTTTGGTCACTTTGAGAATTCTTTAAATTGATTATAATTTTGAACTAAATCTTTAGTAAATGAGTATGAGAATTTTAAGAGTTTTATTTCATGTTTCAAAATGAGTCTATGGGAACTAAGTATTCCAAAATGTAATAATTTTAAATTTAAGAGAGAACATCAATTTCATATAAGCTACGAGTTTAGAGAAGTTTCAGAGTATTACCTCTTTTAAGAGAGTCTTTTGAATAATTACCTCAAATTCAGAAAGAGTTATGTTTTAAATATTTGAGCACCGATATAGGGATGAGTTCATACAACTCAAAATCATCATAAACCATGTAAGCCAACATGGGAAAAGGATAAAACTTTTTAGATGATTCCTTATTGCCTTAAAGAATATTTTAGTGGATGGATCCACTTAGTTGAGGTATTCTATACCCTAGCAATGTATATGACAATTCTATTAGCGTGGGAAAGACATTGTATCATAACATAACTAATAGCGATGATTGTCGCTTAGAGAATCTCCCAAATAAGAGTAAAGAGTATGTTGTTGTATTTTTATACATTTGAGTTGATATCTACTGTTTTAAAAGCTTTAAATATTGCATTTCCTACTATTGCGTTCATATTGTAGTTGAGTTAGAGGTGAGTCTTCCCACGTAATCACTTCAGTTAACTATTACTTTTAGTTTTCTCCGTACATGCTCGTACATTCAATGCCCTGACGTCATTCGACTTGCATCATTTCATGATACAGATACAGGTGTTAAGGGTCATCAATACGCTTAGTTGATACCTTTGTATTCCAGTTAGATTTTGTCAGTCTCCTTGATTTATGCTAGGTTCCACATTTATGTTTCAGTTTATTTAAGATGTTGTGGGTCTTGTCCCAACATCTATCGTAGTATTGAGAGGCTTCATAGATAGTTTTAGTTGAGGAGTCTTTCAACATTTCTTTTGTGATGTTTCGAGACTTTGAGTTGCTTTGAGTATTTCAAGACATACTTTGGGTTTAGGCTATTGTTGCTACCTTATGCGTTAAATCTTTGCAATTGAAGTTCTTCTTTTGTTGAGTAAGTCCTCCATTGAGTAGTGAGCCAGGCAAAGGGTTAGTTAGGTTCGCTTCGAGACCAGTGATGATTCTCAAGTACTGGCTATGTCCAGGGTGTATGCTCAGGGCATGACAAATACTATGAGAAACATCACATACCCTCAAAAGAACGATTGCTCTTGGCGAAATTTCTCAACTGTTGAATGAACGGTTAAAAAACATCTTTCCCTCTTCTTGAAACTTTGCCCTAAAATTCTAAGTGTTCAGGAATGTGAAAATAACTTAGAGTCTATTAGAACCCTATATTGGGTGAGAAAACGTGGTCAAGCCTAGTGGGGTAAGGAAAAGACCAAAATACCCCTTTCTCAAACGGATGAAATGTCATAACTAGAGAGTCACAATCATTACTTTTTACTCGGAGCTCGAAATGTAGTAAACTTGGTGAGTGGAAAGAGAACTCAAAGGCCTTCAGTTTTATAGGTCATGGTTCACCTAACTCTATATGTTCTAAAAGACATAATTATTTTAATTTGATCTAAAACTAAAACTAATGGAAGTTCGAGGTGTTACACTTGGACTATGCAGTTCTTGAGCCATGAGGAATGTTACATTTGTCTTCTAGAATTACATGACCTAAATTCAAGCTAGAAGATGACATAGGGAAAAAGAATATTTAGGAAGTGCACACCAAAATAAATTGCTATATTTTAGCTATTTTATGTTTCCTAGGTTGTTTAAAACTCTATTAGCAATTGTTACGTATTAGTTCCTCAATTTCAGCAACCTAGTAAAACTCTGTTAGTTACTTTAAGTATTAGTTGTTCAATTTCAGCAAACAATAATTTAATTTTAGCATATTTTTTTGCATTACTTTACATCATCTTAGATAAGCTGTGATGTATTTATTCAGTCTCATTTATCAATTGAAATCACTTTTCCCTTTTCTTCTTCAATCATTTCTTATTATCCTCTATTAAACACTAAAACGAACCTTAAATCTTAACATATTTCAAGTCTCAAAACATTGTTTAAGACGAAAAGGCAAAGTAGAATAATAAATTATTACATGATCTCAGGAGCCAGAAACTTCGTTTAAGCTCGCCTGCTTAAATAAAAAAAATACTTTGAACAGACAAATTATTCAGAAAACCATAAAACAATTCCACCTCTGAGCTTCAACTCAAAAATATCAAAGAAAAGAAAAATGGTTAGAAGTTAATAATTTTCAAAACTATTAGACCGAGGACAAAGTGTCCAAAACCTGGTCAAGTAAAGGAAATTCTAGCCTTTTGGGTGTCCCTTCGCCCATTTAAAATAGTGGAGACTTGATGGATTTATATAGATTTCAAAATCTCAAAAAAAATTGGTTCTCAATCGATTTGGAAGAACAGAAATTTTTAAATTCCTAGGGGATAAGAATTTAAGGTTTATACATTCTGGGATATGGTTGACTTACTCACCGGTGGAATGTTGTAGGTTTCATCGTGACTTGAGATTTCAAATCGTAATAGTGAAGACATGTTTTTTCTGGAAAGGAGGTGATGAATAGAGAGAAACATTAGAGTGTGGTCTATGTTCGGATGAAATATGAGTCAAGAATTTTGTTTTATTATGATCTAATGGGGAAAAACTGGATCCAAAATGGTTGGAGGGAACTATTTTATCAAACTTAAACATGGTTTTAGAGGTGCGGTTGATACGAATGAAAATGTTTTTCAATTTTTTTGCTACCCAAAACTTTTGATGAACTCTGTTTTTTTAAGATTAAAGTAAATGACTTCTCTGCTAATAAAAAAAATATTTATAACTGACATTTATCATCTTTTTTCTACCCTCCAGCATATCTGGCCATCGATCCCCACCACCCTACACCTTACCTTAACCCTCTACCACCCCGTAGCTTCCATCTCCATAACTCCACACCTTACCTTCCACCCTCTAGAACTCATAAAGTTTTTCTTGAAATCATTTTCCTTCATACCAAACACAACAAAATCTCATGTTTTTTTCTTCATGGATTATTGGGTTAATTATCTATATGTATCTATAATCATGATGAAGACAATTAAACTTCAATATATGAAGTTTGTGTGACAGCTGGTCTAAGGTTGGACTCACATTCATGTTCATGGAAATTCAGCTGAGCAAACAACAATAAGTATAAAAAGATTCATTGATACTACAGTGAATATGGGGAGAAAAGAGATCCTAGATGGGTTTAGGGAACGATCATGTGTCGTAATTAAGAAAGAAGTTGTTGCTACTACAAGATCAAATGCTACTACAAGTTGTCCTCATGGCTTTATTAATTCTCTACAGCCTTGACTTTTGGCTTCCTCCAAACCCTTACTAGTTATGAGTTTAATGCCCTTTGCTAAATGCGTCAATTATGGTTTTTTCGCCTACATTTCACTTGAAGATGATCAAATTTCTGAGAACTACACTAGCATTGTGATTCATTCTCCTAGATACTGAGTTATTTGTACGTATATATATTTTCATAATCTCAATCTCTGTCTACTCTGATACTATATATCTCGATTTCTGTCTGTTCTGATAGTCATGAATATATATACATGTACATGGACTATAAGTTGGATCCAACATCCTCACGAAACTCGATTTTCATCTTTGATCACGTCTATCTCAATTTCCTTTGTAGGAACAAGATCTAAAATCGGAATGTTAACATTGACATCTTTGAATAATGTCTATCTTAGTTTCCTTTGTAGGAACAAGATCTAAAATTGGAACGTTAACATTCGCATCTTCTAACATTCCGATGCCAATGATGACATTCCAATTTTAGATCTTGTTACTACAAAGGAAACTGACATAGACATGATTGAAGATGCCAATGTTAAGTTTTGATTTTCAATCTCGTTCCTACAGAGGACACTGAGATAGACATGATCGAAGATGACAATGGAGTTTCAAGAGGATGTTGAATCCAACTCATAGTCCAGGTACCATGTACATATAGACTATCAGAATAGACAGAGATCGAGATATATAGTATCAGAACAGACAGAGATCGAGATCATGTTAATATATATACCTATGAATAACTCAGTATCTAGGAGAACGACTCATAACGCGAATGTAGTTCTCAGAATTTTGAACATCTTCAAGTGAAATGTAGGTGGCAAATCCATGAGTGACACACTTAGCAAAGGGAGTTAACTCATAACTGGTAAGGTTCTGGAGGAAGCCAAAAGACAAGGCTGTAGAGTATTAATAAAGCCATGAGTCAAGCTTGTAATAGCTTTTGATCTTGTAGCAGCAGAAGCTTTTTTCTCAATTACGACACGTGATCATGTCCTAAACCAATCTAGGATCTCTTTTCTCCCCATATTCACTATAGTATTAGTGGATATTTTTTAGTTGCTACCTTTTGCTCAGCTGAATTTTCCATGGAGATGTATGAGAGTTCAACCTTAGACCATCTTTCACACAACATTCAGATATACATGTTTAATTATCATCGTCATGATTATAGATAAATATAGATAATTAAGCCAATAATCCATGAATAAAAAACATTTGTTTTTGTTGTGTTTGGTAGGAAGGAAATGTTTTCTAGAAAAACTGTATGAGTGTAGATGGTGGAAGTTAAGGTGTGGGTGATGGATTTGGAAACTACAAGGGTGCTACAGGGTAAAGGTAAGGTTTAGGGTGGTGGGGATCGATGGTCGATGTGTTGGAGGGTAGGAAAAGATAAAAAGCGTCAGTTATGAAGATTTGTTTTATTAGCAAAGAAGTTATTTTTTTCAATCTTAAAAACAAGAGTTTATCAAAAGTTTTGAGTAGCAAAAAAAATGAAAAATATTCTAATTCGTATCAACCGCCCCTTTTAACATATTTTATCAAACAACAAAAAAAATTAATATACATTAAATTCTAAGTGAGTGTGGATGAGTGAGGGTGGGTAGGTTACCTTTTTGAGTTCCTTTATTTTCATTGTTCTTATATGTCATTATTATTTATAAGTCATCCCTCTTCCCGCGCTCCCCTCTCACACAAAGCATAATTTACTTCTTTTTTTGTATGAACATTTTTATTTTGTAATATTTTCTTGATTTGTACTTCATTTATTTTGTAGTTAACTAGATGTAATTTTATTTCGATCTGATATGGGTAATAACAATTGAGATATATACACAGTTGTAGGAAGCTTCAAAATTAATAAGTCTAAAATGTTGTAGATTCTAGAACAAGCTTAGAGTCTTTGAATTATGAAAATGATAATTGAAATTCTCTTGCAAGATGTTAACATGACTAATTTGGTTTGCTTTCCTAAATATTTTCTAAATTATCAATCTTTAGAGATCATCAATCCCCCAACTCTCATTCCTGTAAGTGTTGATCCGGGTATCATGAATCAAAATGATGATCAACATATGTTACGATCCTTTCAGCAAGCTCATCTTAGCCAACAAACCTCTCTTCTCCTTTTACCACCGGTTGGTGAGCTAGCGTATGTACCAACAATTGTTGTAGCACCACAAGAATGACTTGATCTTCTATAACAAATATATTTGTGATTGTATAGTAACATGTATACTTTTTGCCTTGTCTTAATTATTATTTTGAGTATATTTTACATAAGAGTAACGTTGATTGAGTGAATCATAAAGTTTGTTGGTTATCATTTTAATTCATGATAACTTGATTAACAATCACATGAATGTGGTTTGGGGTGTTGATGATCACGAAAGATTGATCATTTGGGTTTTTCCGATAAGAAAGTAGAAAATTCATAGGAAACAATTCAAGAAAGAAATTCAAATTAGTCATGTCAAATGTAAAAGCATGTCAATGATAATTTTGATAAGAGATCAATCCTGATCTAGGAGCTACAACAATTTTAAATTTATTAATTTTGAAACTTCTTATAACCGTGCTTATATCCCAATTATACCACTCATATTAGATTTATATAAAATTATATTCAGTACTTGTAAAAAATGGAGCATGGAGCAAGAAAATCTCAAGAAGTAAAAAATGTATTTTTAAATTAAAGATAATGATGGTTTGTGTGAGAGTAGACGGGGGAGGGGATGACTTATGATGACTAATAGTATATAAAAATAACAAAAATAGCTGAGTAAGAAAGATATTTGCGTAGGCAGAAAATTGTTATTGGATGAAGAACATTGAACATGATTTATTTATTAAATAGATGAACTCTAAGGAAGCATGGGGCACCCACCCACCCCCTCTCATCCAAATTCACTTATAATTTAATGCATATTAAATATATTTTTTTTCTAATTTTGGGTGAATGAAATTGATATATACAACATAAGAAGATAAAAAATAATCTCAAATAATCCTATGTCCCCTATAGTTAAGATTATCTAAAATTTAATAATTCACATCAAAAAGAAATCTTAAATAGTGAAACAGAGGCCCTCTAAAAAAGAAATTTTACAACTTCAATATTTTTCATGTCAAGGTCCCTTTTGACAAAGATTCTGCCTAAAGGTTAGGAATATTATGGTTATAGTACCTGTTATGATATTATGATTTATACGAAAGATAAGAAACACTAATCTTCATGGTGGATATTCCCTTATGAGAAATTAAATCATGAGATAAGTATCCAATCATAACTTTATCTTCTTAAACTTCTCTTTATTGTAAAATTTATTTATGAAATGACCTCATATGTTACGATTTTCGGAAGAATGAAAGTCAAGTTAATAACATATGATTGTGAGAGGACTCCCTTTCTCTTGGATGGTTTATATTCAACACACATAATGCATCCAAGGGTAACCCTGGTCCTACTTCTACTTCTATTTGCATAAAAAATAGTAAGAAAATTATTTTAGGGGTGAAAGGAAGGAGAATTACTGATTTCAAAAATTCTTATTACTTAAGTAGTAAAAATTAGAGAAGGGGTTTAGTTTTGTTGTAATAAAGGTTATATTTTTCTGACTAACTTGTTTTGATCAATATATAGAAAATAAGATAGAAAGCGCTCTAGTGTGTTATGAAGGAGGTTGAAGTTGTAAACATGGTAAGGGACGATTGAACCAATTCAGTTAAAACACACTCTTAGGGAAGGCAACACACTGACTAATTTTTATGCGTTATCTGTTTATTTTACAGGTACATACATGATAGAGAATTTTTTAGATATTCCACTTCTAGCAAGGAGAACCATGAACATGTTTAAAATGAGTTTGCCTCATTTAAGACTTACTCAAATAAAAAACAAATAACTCTATATCAATGTTCATTTATCACATAAGTTGTATCATGGAAGTTGAAAAATAGTTAATCAATTAGTGACCAACCTAAAGTTACGTCATATAAACTGTTAAATTTCCACTACGTTAGAGATTAAGGTGAACAATAGTAGTTGACTACTACTTAAGTATTTAAGTGATTGATTTCATAATGTTTTAACATGCAACTATGTGATTTTCTTCGTTGTTTAGGGTTATTTAGCTAATATTTACACTTTTATCATACATCTTTACTTTATTCCCATTGTTTGTGGCATTATTCTCTTTGATTCATTCTATTAGGGGAGAATACTGGAGAAGGTCAATGAGTAATTTACAACTAAAACTCTCTAAAATATAAAGTAACTTAGTTAGAGATTACTATTGTTCTAGTTTCTATAATTTATTTTTATTACTGAAACAACCCAACTCACCAAACCGTGAGGACACCTGCTCTAATACTTATATAGGAAAACACTCAAGCCCAAACTTAACCTTCAGATGAAACATGTCCCACATGATCACACACAATTCATATTTAACTCAATCTCACCTTTTTCATTCAACAAAGACCCTTAAAAATCATCCAAAGTAGTTAACTATAAATATGGTATATACAAGAACCATCCCAATATTTAAACATAAACCCGACCACTAATGGACTAACATGTCACAAATATAACACTATAAATAAAATCAGACTCTCATGGAACTCACACATAAACTGTTAGTGTACTGACATGGTATCCAAGCAAACCATTATTAGTAGATACTCGGCATGACGTTTGAGATAACCATTAATATTATGTATCGCTATGGTTCTCAAGTCAACCATTAGTATTTCTGTAACACCAAAGTTTGAAGGTGAAATTGGAAAGGAAATCTTTCATTTGTTTGTCTATTTATTCAAACCCATGAGACCCATCTACAGTTTTTAGGAGCATCTACGAGTCATAGATAGCGTTTGTAGGAACTAAGTTGAGATTTAGAAAAATTTGAGTTTTCAAAGTTGGGTCTATGATTGATCAGGATGAGCCGAAGGATGATTTACAGGTCGTAGGAAGTGCCCGTATAGTTGATTTAATCTTGGTAAGATTTTGGACTCAAAGTTAAGGACTATGGGTAAGGTCTACGGACTGTAGGTAACTTAGGTAGTTTCTAACGTGAGGGTGTTTTGGTCATTTTTTACCCACCGAAATCTAAACTTTTTTTTGGAACTATAACTTCCGTATAATCTTTTTTTATTCTTACAAACTAAGCCTAATTTCTTCCATTCACTTAAAATTCCCTAATCTCTCTTAATCTTCTAGGAGAAGAACTAGATTTTAAAGGATTCAAGGCCTTAATATCCGTTGCTTTTTGTGCTTTGATTATCAAGGTCGTGGGAATTGACCAATGGATTCCCTTCATCCATTGGATCCCAAAAGAAATCCAATCACCAATTCAATTAGGGTTTTATGTAAATCTTCATGGATCCTTTTTATTATAATTTAATTGATTTTGTTCTATCTTATTTTGCATTATTTAACCTAATTACATGATTTATAATTTTTCCTGAAGGGATGCTGGCGTGACGCACACTCATAGTGCTCGAGGGGCTGGTGTGGCGCGCCTGAAATGAGCCCAGAAAGTTGGGGCTGGCGGGGCACACAAAGGACGCGCCTGAATCGTCGTTTTCACAAGTTTTTCATAGTTTAGACTTTTTAAGTCCTTGTAAAGTGTACTAACACTTTTCATTTATTCTCAATATTCTAAAGGACTTATAAACATTGATAAATCATCCGAAGACATGAATTATAACCTTGAATACATAAATTTAAATAAGTGAAAGTTAAGAGCAAAGTCTATGATGTTTTAAGAGTCTTTTCAGGAAGTCTTTTGCAAATGCTTTGAACTTTCTTTTGATACTTAAAGTTCAAGTTGAGTAAATATTAAAGAGTAATGATTGAAGTTCATTTCTTCAAAAGTATATGGGGATTAGTATTCCTAAGAGTTTTAAAATGTTTTCACTTTTCAACAAGGGAAACACCGATTTCCAAGAGAGCTTTCAAGCTAATTTTTGTGTAATTATCTCAAGACAAAGAAACAAGTTTGTTTTAAAAACATATGAGCTAAGTATATCTAGGGAGTAACATTCAGCACTAACATGGGGATGCGAGTTCTTATTAACTCAAGTCTCAATAAACTATATAGTCATCATAGGTTGTAAAAGATCATATTTTTTAGATGACTCCTTAAGTTCTTTTTAGTATAGACTATTGGATCCACTTAATTAAGACATTCTATATGGAGGAAAAGTATAGGGCATTTCTGATAGTTTGGGCAAGATGTTGCATCACCACTTATGCTCATAGTGGTGGTTGTCGGTTAGAGAAACTCCAGAGAAACTATATTACTTTGATATATGAGTAAGGTTTGAGTTTGTTATTGCATATCTTTAACAAATTGAGTTGTTACTTACTGTTCTAATTGCTCTGTATAAATTAAAATATTATTGTTGTTTTATACTGCATTTTGAGTTGATTTATTCACGAGTTGAGTAAAGCCAAGGTAAGTGTTCCTTCATATCATTTTCAAGCTTAAGTTATGTTTAGAATTTCAACTCGCATACTCGAACATTTAATGTACTGATGGTGGTTGTGATGCATCGTCTTATGACGCAGACAAAGGTTACCAGGATTAGCATCCAGCACCTTGTTGATCAAGTTGAGCACTCTGATTCAGTTGGTGAACCTCCTTACATTCTGCAGAACTCTTTTTATCATTTTCTTTCAGTATTTCGTTGTTAGGATTATGGGGGGTCTTGTCCCGACATCCCTTTTTGTTTTAGAGGATTCCTAGACAGGTAGTTATAATCTTTAGTCTTTTTCATTTTAGTTGTATATGTTTAAGACTTGATTTTCCATTTTGGATAAGTTATTATTTTTTAGTTATTGCATGAGTTACATTTCTTATGTTTACGTCTTCCACTAAGTAAGTAGGTTAGGACAAGGGTTCGCTTGGGACCAATAATGATTCTCGAGTGCCAGCCATATCTATCCTGTAGGCTCAGGGTGTGACAAACTTGGTATTTAAGCCCAAAGTTCAAGAGTCCTAGGGAGTTTATAAAGCCGGGTTTTTAGAATCCTAGTTGTCGTGTGAAGAACGCCACATATATAATTAGGAGGCTGCAACTCTTAGGAAATTACCTCACTTATTTCATACTCGTGCGTTAGAGTTTGATCTTTGAAAAGTATCCCTCTAATTCGTGCTTGCGCATGCTTTTCAGTTAATCATGCCTCCATGAAGAGTTGTCAGAGGTTGTCCTACTAGGAGTAATGTTGAGTTTAGAGAGTTATCAAATGCACTTTAAGTGCAACGTAAAGAGGAATTCATTAATGCTAAGTTTAGAGAAGCAATAAAGATTCTAAGTAAAGCTCTGGCTAATTAGGTTGGGCAACAAAGAGGGTCTCAACAAGAAGAGGCTAACACTTTTAGGAGTCGTGAGTTCTTGATGATGAACCCTACATGCTTCACTGGTTCGAGTACTATCGAGGATCTAGAGAACTTTATTGCGGAGCTGAAGAGGGTATTTGCTGTTATGCACGTCGTCTATGCTGAGTCAGTAAAACTAGATACATATCAATTGAAGGATATTTCTAGGATCTTGTTTGAAAAGTGGAAGAAGGATAGAGATGAGGAAGCACCACCTGCGAGTTGGGAATGTTTTGAGGAAGCTTTCTTGGGGCGTTTATTCCCCCGAGAACTGAAAGAGGAAAAGGTACGGAAGTTTCTTACCCTTAAGAAAGATTCCCTAAGTGTCCATGAGTGGGGGTTGAAGTTCACCCAACTATCATGCTATGCTCTGGAGATGGTTGCGGATATGAGGAGTAGAATGGGTATATTTTTTTTCAGGTTGTCCCGTCTATCAAGAAAAGGGGGAAGGGCAACGATGTTAATTGGGGACATGGATATATCAAGGTTAATGGTATATCTGAAGCAGGATGAGAAAGAGAAGTTGAGGTATGGGGAAGAGTTTAGAAATAAGAAGGCTAAGATAGGGAGTGATTCTGGGCAGCAGAGAAGTAATGTGAACCGTTCTTCCTTTTAGCAAAAGAAAAAAGGTCTTTCTCCATCATCTGCTAGTGAACCCGCACCCAGAAACAAAGGTTAGTATAATGGTCAGAGTTCGTAGAACTTCATAGCTAGGCCTGTGCAGTCTTCAGGTAGTGTGGCAAAGGAGGTAACTGGGCTCATGCATGTGCTAGGTGTGGTAGAACCCACCTAGGTAAGTATCACGATGGCTAGTCAGGGTTTTTCAAGTGTGGGCAATAGGGTATCTACATGAAAGAGTGTCCTAAGAACCGACAAGGTAGTATAAATAAGGGAAATAGATCCCAATTTTCATGAGTTTCTCCACCAGACAGGGATGCACCTCGAGGAGCTACATCTGGTACAGGCGGAGGAACAAACCATATCTATTCGATCACTAGTTGTCAAGAGCAAGAGAACTCTCCAGATATTGTAACTAGTATGATAAAAGTCTTTTCTCTTGATGTTTATTCATTGCTAAACCTAGGAGCAAGTTTATCTTTTGTGACTTCTTATGTTGCAAATAATTATGCTATTCTTCCAGAGAAACTTTGTGAACCCTTTTTGTGTTTCTATATCTATCGAGTATATCGTGATTGTGTCATTTCCATCAATCATAAGAACACCATGACTTATTTAGTTGAGTAAGACGTGGTAGATTTTGATGTCATTCTAGGTATGGAGTGACTTCATGTGTGTTATGCATTAATAGATTATAGAACTTGAGTTGTCAAGTTCCAGATTCCTAATGAACCAGTCATAAAGTGGAGTGGTAGTTCAGTAGTGCCTCAGGGTCATTTCACTACATACCTTAAGGCGATAAAGTTAGTTTCTAATGGTTGTGTCTGTCACTTAGTTCGAGTTAATAAATCTAGTGTTAAGATACCTCCCATTCAGTCAGTTTATATAGTGAAAGAGTATCGAAAAGTCTTTCCACATGATCTACTTAGAGTTCCTCCCGAGAGAGAAATAGACTTCGATATAGACATTCTTCCAGATACTCTTTCTATATCTGTTCCGCCATATAGAATGGTTCCAGTAGAGTTGAAAGAGCTTAAGAAACATTTGAAATATATCCTTGATAAGGGTTTTATTCGACAGAGTGTCTCACCTTGGGGCGCACTGGTCTTTTTTGTGAGAATGAAAGATGGTTCCCTTAGGATGTGTGCATAACACCACCATTTGAACAAGGTTATCATCTAGAACATATATCCTCATCCGAGAATTGATGATCTTTTCGATCAACTTCAGGGTGCTTCTTATTTTTCAAAGATATACCTTAGATCTGGCTACGACCAGTTGAATATAAGGGAGTGTGACACTCCCAAAACAACAGGACCTATTATGGTCATTGTGTGTTTTTGGTCATGTCTTTTGGTGTGACCAATGCGCCTGCATCATTCATGGACCTTATGAATAAAGTATTTAAATCTTATTTAGATATGTGTGTCATCATCTTCATTGATGACATACTAATATCACGCTATTCATCAGAGAATAGTTATCCATACTTTGAAAGATAGATTGTTATATTCCAATTCTTCTAAGTGTGAGTTTTGGCTTGAGTGTGTGGCATTGTTAGGCCACATTGTGTGTGGAGAGACACTCAGAAAATTTAGGAAGTGTATAATTGACATAGATCCACATCTACAACTAATATTAGGAGTTTCTTGGGTTTTACTGGATAGTACATAATGTTCGTAGAGAGGTGCTCATCTATTTCATCCCTTTTGACCAAGTTGACTCAGAAGACAGTGAAGTTTCAATGTTTTGAAGCTTGTGAGAAAAACATTCAGGAATTAAAAAGAGGTTAACTGCTACCTCAATTTTTACCTTAATAGAATGTACCCAAGGTTTTGTGGTGTTAGTGATGCATCTAGAGTTGGTGTACTAGGTTACCACTAATTGAATTTGTTTTCATTGGGCGGCAAACATCCGTATGAATGAGCTAATTTTCTAGTTAGATCTCCATACTTGATTTGCTTGAAATGAAAATTTTCTTTGGTTTCCCTCTTTACAGGTTTGATAAACTTGAGCTTTAGAAAGAAATTCAGATATATTTTCCACTAGCGCCTTGTTTTTCATCTCTGCGATGCTTCTCATATTAAAGTGACCAAACCTTTTGTTCCATAAGTTTGCACATTTTTATAAAGTAATAGTGTAAGCATGCTAAATTATTTTCTCCCATTCAACTGAAAATATTTTTTTGCTCATCTTGACATAAATAAAATTACACATTCATGATTCTTAAAATGCATCGAACAATTATTTTCAAACATTTGTCAAACACTCAACAAATATTGAATCATATTAGGCGTGTATAAAACTTCAGGATTAGTTTTGATACCTGAAAATTTTGACATAGACATTGTACCCCTGCCGTTGACCTCTATTTCCTCATTGTTTCCAACTTTTACTTTTAGATTTGTAAGTATCATCAAGGAATTTGAATATTTTAGCATCATTGCACAAATGATGTGTGCAACCACCATAAGAAAAAATGAATAAGAGGATTCATTAATTGAAAAGAATTAAACTGCAAAGAATTGCTCGTCATGTGCAACTGCTTCTTGTGCTTGCTAATCTTTAGAGGCCTTTGTTGTTGACTTGCAGACCTTGGATATGCGCCATGTATGCTTGCAGTTGCCACATATTCCATCAACTCTCCACCAACAATACTTCTCCAGATCTGTAGCTCTTTTATAATGTTTACACGGAGGGGACACTTTTGCTTTTCTTTAGTGGAAATTGCATAGAGAAAACTCCTTTAGTGAACTTTTCCCGTCTCATAGTCGTTCGTCAGTCTTGTGCTTGAAGAGCACTCATTAGTTCACCTAACGAAAGTTTGCCCTTGTCTTTGGATTCTTCAAGACAGGAAATCTTAGATTCAAACCTCTCATGAAGAATCACAAGACCTTTCACCTCGATTTGTTTTTCCATGAATTCTTCACCTAGAAGTCTAACATTATTAACAATTAAGGAGATTTGATCAGCATACTTACTAATTGTTTCCCCTTCCTGCATATTCAAGGACTAAAAACTCCCTTTTAGGTTCAACACTTGCATTTGACATGTTATATCGTTGTCTTGTTATTCTTCTTTATACCTACCCCAAGACTCTTTTGCTGTTTTACAAGTCATGATTCTATAAAACACAAAATCTACCATAGTATTCTACATAAGCGACTTAGCTTTAGATTTATTTACCATCTTTTCATTGTTATATTTGATCTAAGCCATGGTAGGATTTTGTTGGTAGAGGAGCAAGTGATTTATCTTCTGTCACAGTTTTCCACAGTTCACAGGCTTCCAGAAAAGCTTGCATATTCACATACTATATTTGGTAATTTTCATGAGTGAAAGTGAAGTGTGGATTTAAAGGTAAGTTGTTGGATGTCATTTTGTGTGGTAGGTTAAAAATTTTTACTCTTGTAAGATCAACTTGAGGTTCTGATGCAACTACTAAAACACAAACACTCAAGAAACTGATTTGAAGAATAAAATAGAGTGAACTTATGAAATTCCAAGAATGAATTTGCAGAAGATCTGAATTAATACAAGGGAAACCTAAACATTTACTATCCAATAGCCAGTTAGAAATGAGATTTTAAAACTGAATAAGAAAATATTCCACTAACGATTATAGAAGAGTCAACTAACTTCAAAAAGTTAATCAACTAAAGTTTACTAAGTCTAGCTAGAAAATACGAAGCACTAAATTGAAATAAGTAATAAAATAGTAAAAATAATAAGCTGAAAAAATGTCAATTGTCTAATAGCAAGAACATGTTCCCCGACTTTGTCTCGTTCTAGGTATTTGTCATAATCCTAAAATAAAGGTCATAATATGACACATATGATTCCACCAATATGTATGACAATCTCTTATTCACTTTATTATTTATTTAAATAAAAACAAAAAATATAAGTAATTAAGAAGTGTAAATCGAGTCTCAAATTCAAACTTTCCAAAATCAAAATAGAATGCCTAAATAATTTAGTCTACAACACTAAAATCTAGAGACACGAGTCAAGCTTCTATAATAACATGGATAATTTCTCCTTCTCTTTTACATTATGAATCATTTTTTCTACTCATAGATAGACAAAATTAGCTAATTCAAACGAGGCAAGAATACTAAAGACAAGTGTATGAGTCATGCTTCAATAAATTTAATACATAACAAGGTAAAGACTAAGCATTTCACACAAAACATGTGTTTTATATGAAACATAAATAAAAAGATAAAATAATAAATTAAATGAGAGAGTAAGGATAAAAAAGTTTATTTTTTATTCTTGAAGCAAGCAAATAGAGAAATCAAACTAAAACTAATTGTTGCAGTTGTCTTCTCTTCTACAACTACATGACCTAAATTCAAGGTAAAAGATGACGAAGAGCAGAAGAATGTTGTGGAAGTGCACACCACAAGAAATATTTATATTAGCCATTTTTCCCCCTAGTTTGTTTAAAACTCTATTACTTACTGTTGAGTATTAGTTCCTCAATTTCAGCAAACAATAACTTAGTTTTAGCAGATTTTTTGGCAAATTGCTTACATAATCTTAGTTAAGATGTCATGTATTTAGTCAGTCTCATTTAACAATAGAAAGCACTTTTCTTTTTTCATCTTCAATCAGTTCTTGATTCTCCTATATCAAATACTAACATTGATATCATTGCCCTTTAGTTCTTAAGGGACTTGTATGAATTTGTGATTTATATTGAATAAAACCCAAACCTAAGTAAATCATTCCGTAGAACTAGTTTTGCTCTATCAGTTTTTATGAAGAAAACTAACAGATTTGGGTTGTTAAGATGGAAGCCTACATGGATGTATGTGATCTCTAGGAAGTAGTGGAGGAGGATTATGAAGTTCCTCCTTTTCCATGAAATCGTACAATGGCTCAGATTAAAACTCATAAAAAACAGAAGACCAGAAAGTTGAAGGTGAACTCTAGTTGTAGTATCCCCTACTATTTTATCATCTATGGAAATACAAGACTTTTTGAAAAAGGAGCATTATAGAGATGAAAGAATTCAAGGCATGAAGGTCTTAAACATGGTGAGGGAATTTAAAATGCTAAAAATGAAGGAATTTGATACAATTAAAGAGTACTCAGATAAACTTATTAGTTTGGCTACTAAGGTAAAATTACATGGTGTCGAACTTCTCGATACAAAGATTGGGTAGAAAATCCTTGTTACTTTACATAAAAAGTTTGAAGCAACAACTTCTTCACTGGAAATACAAAAGATTTTTCAAACATTACTTTGGCGGAACATTTGAACTTCTTGAAAGCAGATGACGAAAGAAGAATGTTAAAGAACGAGGCAATTATTGAAGGAGATATGCAAGCAAGTTATAAATTCAATGCCAGAGGAAAATGTAGGAAGCATAAGTTAAGAATAGCTATGATAATAAACAGAGGTTTCTGCACTGATAGCAATTCTAGCAACGGCAGCAAAAGTGGAAAATATCCACTATGTCAACATTGTGGGAAGAGAAATCATCCACACTTGAAATGTTGGGAAAATCCTTGATATGAGATGCATAAAGTGTCATAAACATGGTCATTCTAAGATTATTTGCAAATAAAAAGGACCATAACAATTAAATGGATCTCAAATTGGAGACAAACAAGAAGAAGATCAATTGTTTGTGGCTACTTCTTTTTCAAGTAGAAGTTCAAGCAAAACCTTTGTCAATTGATAGCGGTTGTACAAATCATATGACTCATGATAAGGAGATTTTAGATAGTTAGAAAGATCTGCAATCTCTAAAGTCATAATTGTTAATGGGGATCATCTTCTAGCCAAAGGGAAAGGTGCAATAGCTATTGAAAGCTACTCAACTACAAAGTTAATCTCATATGTACTTTTTTTTCTTGAACATGATCAAAATTTGTTCAACGTAGGGAAATTTTTGGGAAATGGTTTTAATCTTACATTTGAAGATAAGAAGTGTGTGATCTTTGATCCAAAGGGCCAACAAATCTTCCAAGTTAAAAAGGGAGGAAAGAGTTTATACTTTGATCCAATGGAGAAAAAGTCATATGTACTTTTTTTTCTTGAACATGATCAAAATTTGTTCAACGTAGGGAAATTTTTGGGAAATGGTTTTAATCTTACATTTGAAGATAAGAAGTGTGTGATCTTTGATCCAAAGGGCCAACAAATCTTCCAAGTTAAAAAGGGAGGAAAGAGTTTATACTTTGATCCAATGGAGAAAAAGTCATATGTACTTTTTTTTCTTGAACATGATCAAAATTTGTTCAACGTAGGGAAATTTTTGGGAAATGGTTTTAATCTTACATTTGAAGATAAGAAGTGTGTGATCTTTGATCCAAAGGGCCAACAAATCTTCCAAGTTAAAAAGGGAGGAAAGAGTTTATACTTTGATCCAATGGAGAAAAAGTCATATGTACTTTTTTTTCTTGAACATGATCAAAATTTGTTCAACGTAGGGAAATTTTTGGGAAATGGTTTTAATCTTACATTTGAAGATAAGAAGTGTGTGATCTTTGATCCAAAGGGCCAACAAATCTTCCAAGTTAAAAAGGGAGGAAAGAGTTTATACTTTGATCCAATGGAGAAAAAGTCATATGTACTTTTTTTTCTTGAACATGATCAAAATTTGTTCAACGTAGGGAAATTTTTGGGAAATGGTTTTAATCTTACATTTGAAGATAAGAAGTGTGTGATCTTTGATCCAAAGGGCCAACAAATCTTCCAAGTTAAAAAGGGAGGAAAGAGTTTATACTTTGATCCAATGGAGAAAAAGTTGGCTAGCTATCTGAGACAAGATATGACAACAAATATATGGCACAAGAGACTCATACATTTTCATCACAGGGCAATCTAGTACATGTTAAAGAAAGAAATGGTTCGAGAATACCACTTATGGAATATGAACACGCAACTTGCAACACATATCAATTGGGAAAATAATGTAGGATTCCTTTTGCCAAGGAAACCTCGAGAGCATCAGTGAAGCTTTATTTGGTCCATATTAATTTTCTTGGACCACATATGTAACACTCCAAAAAATGATAGGTTGAACTAGAGCCTAAACATAAAGTCAAAAGATATGAAAATAGTTCCACCTAGGTTAGTAGGACATCTAAGTTTGTTAGGAAGGCTCATAGAGTCAAGTCCTCAAGGAGGAGTGCTAAAAAAGAGCAAAAAACCTAGGGCAAATGACAAGTTTGCCCCAAAATTGGAGTCACTCCCCAAACTCCATTCTACCACCACGGCTCGTTGTCATGACCATGGTTTGTGGGAGGCTTCGTGGAGTTCCCATGGCCAAGGGAGAAGATCCTCCAAGTGTCCTAGACATTTCCTCAACCTTAACAAGGGGGACCACAAGTCGTGGTCCACTTCACGACTCCTGAAGGTGAGCGTGGAGCTCTCTTTGCTTGTAAGGACTTGGGGGCGTTTAGGGTAGCTACTGCCTAAGGCACCACGCGAACCATTACGAGCCGTAGTTCACTTGAAGTGGGGGATGTGTGAATCTTGAAGGTCACTTGGCACCAAGGCTTGAAGTCCTTGACTCCACAAGGCCAAGTCATGAACAAGGCCATTACCACAAACCATGTTCCTCACCAAAGATGATCTAATGCCTTTAACACCACGGGAAACATCACGGCCTGTGGTGCATCTTCACGACCCATTATGGTTGGTCGTGGTCCCTGACCGGGACCACTACAATAAGGGGCTTTTGGGAGTTTCTTTTAGTCAAAATTAAGTGGGAGTGTTTTGAATATTTTAGGGGGTGAAATATATATTGGATTAATTCATTATTCACCCATTCTAACATCAAAAACACAAACATTCAAACTTTCTCCCAAAACCCAATCCCCTCGACTATTTTTCTCTTTAGAAAGCTCCTCCGATGAAGAACATCCAAGCTCCAAGATTAGGGTTCAAGATCCACGGTTTCCAAACCAAATTTGGGGAAAAACTTACTTAGGTATGGAAGGTCTTCACTCTTGGGATCTTATCCTCAAAAGTCTCTCTCAAAATTGGATTTCAAAGTTTCCCAAATTCTAGTTTTTCACTTAATTTCGTGTGTCTCTTTCTTAACTTGTTTCCTTTGATCTAAATTGATTATTTATGATTGTATATGAAGATTTATGGATTAATTTAAGTAATGTTTTTAATTTTTTTAACAAATCCCTACAAGACCCATGAAGCTCCCTTCGTTCTCAACTTGAAACCCTTGTACGCTTTGATTGATTAATCATAGATGATAATCTAGCATGTTTATATTTAATTCAATACTTTATTATGATGTTATACTAAACGACTAATGAATATCATGAAATTAGGTTTGAATATTGGAAAAATCCTTTAAGTCTATGAATGAAGTTTTCAATTTGATTATAGCTTAATGTAGAATTTTTGATCCACTTATGATGGAGGTGCTTACATGAAAATGAACTTTGATGTTGAGTCTTGTCATTTGTACCTACAACCCTAGTTATAAACAAATATTATTTTATATGATAAGAAGATGAATATTATGTTATGATATGAATGTTATGCTATGAGATGGATACAAATATTTTGAGGTGACTATGAATGTGTTGTTATGATGAATAAGAGGCAATTCTCATGACACTACATTACTATGCTATGAAAGATATATTCTCACATGTTATGGGTCTATGATTAAAGTCTATTCTCATCATTGAAACCTTTGAGCTATATGAAATATTAGGGGTTTAATCCCTAAGGTATTCTTTATGAACAAGGCTTAAGTAAAGACTAAAGGTTATTTAAAAAGGGAATTTGTGCGAAGCACCGAGTTAACATGAATATGAGATGGAGGCTTTTATGTTTGGCAAGTCCAGCCTCCCACATGGGTTCTTTTTACATTTATCAAGTCCGGGTTCCTAATATATGTGTTGTCTCATGATATGGAAACCTTTTACTTTAGCAAGTCCGAGTTTCTAGTAGCAATATCCTTGGTCCTTAACAATGTGCAAACATAGGTCTTAGCTAGTTGATCCACCTATATTATATCATGACTAGTCTCACATTTGGCAAGTGAAATACATTTTTTTTGTGTGGAGGTAGAAGACCGGATTCCATGTATCTCACGTAGTCTATGTCGGTTATGGCTAAATCTCCTAAATGCTAAAGATATGAAATAAGAAAAGAACATGAACTCTAACTAGGGGATCTTGAGGGATATTACTGAGTATAGGTGAGGGTATGAGACTTTACCTATACGTTGTACAAGTGGTTCTTAAGTGGAGTTCTTGTGTGAGTCCTATATGAAGGGCAACTATGAATGATGTTAAGGTTGATTTCACTTATTATGATAGTAATGGTGTATGTGACTAAACTTGTGATCTCTTGATGGCTTTACTTAGTATATGTGGGGGTATGAGACTTCTTGTGTTCATTGCACAAGTAAACTTGAAAGGGGACTGTGGGTGGTGCCTTTATGATGTAATGTGAAATGAACGCAAGCATATAGGGTGTGGATTATGGTGTTGTATCATGTTATTTATGATCATAAATGTCTCTGTATCTTATGGTATGAATTGATTGTGTATTCCTTGAATGTGCATTATGTCTTTTTAACTTGAAATAACATGTTTCAACTAAAGGTCCTTTTGTTCATGTTTTAATGGTTTTAGTTTCATGGCTTTCATATTTAGTACATATTGATTTCTTTTAATGGTTTTAGTTTCATGGCTTCCATATTTAGTACATATTGATTGTACTAACCCTTATTTCTCCTATTTTTCTACTAAGTGTAGGTTTCAGCTAGTAGGTCCTTGTTGTGGATAAGAGAAGGCTTGATTGCATTCTCCAAGACCATTTGTTCTGTCCTCCAGATCCGAGGACGACAAGATACCAACATATTCTTTCTATTTATTAATTGACCTTTATTGTACTTTGTATTATGATTCATTCTATTGTAAAGGGACAAGGTCCCTAATTTGAGATTCTTATGTTGTACTTATATGGTAAATGAGACGACGTATAGATACTCTATTTTCTTATATGAAAAAATTGACATTGATTTTTAAAAGTTTTAAATTTTTTGCATTATTCAATGTCTTATGAAAGAATAATATGCTAAAGTCTTGTATTAGTCCCATGCGGAGTTGATTACGCCATTTTATGACTTGGTGGGGAGTGCTCTCAGGTCATGAAAATCTTGGTTTTAGAGCATAAGATTTTGGATAATTTCTACTATTGATGTCTCATAAACTATGTCTAGTAGAGTATTGTTCATCAGTGTGAAGCGCGCCACACTTATGAATGAGAGTCTATGTGATGCTTAGGAATTTTCACTTCTTTTGATATTCTTGAGTCGTGCCTTATAGTCTTCATTCTATGTCATTTCTTTTAATCCTTTTCTTGTGGATATAGGATATGACTACCAGTAGACCAGCCGCAAGAAGGGTTGAACAGGAGATTTCAAATGAGGGAGTTCCTCCCAAAGGCAACCAATCTCCTCTTAATGAGAAAGTTCCTTTAGGTGGCAATGTTCCGGTCAATCCTTTGATTATGACAGATGACTACTCAAGCTTAAGTCATAATTACACAAGCTTAAGCTATGAAGACACAATATAGTCGGGTGGTTAACCCTGTGTAAATCCAAACGCTAGTACCATGGCTTCACGTTTGAGGGATTTTAGTAGGATGAAGCCTCCAATGTTCTTTAGGAAAAAGGTAACTGAGAATCCCCGAGAATTTCTAGATGAGATCTAAAATTGTGCATTATATGGGTGTAACCTTTAATGAGAAGGCCGAGCTAGCCACGTATCAACTCAAGGACGTGGTTTAATCATGGTACACTCAATGGAGAGACAATAGGAATCTAAGAGTGGGTCCTAAAAAATGGGAGTTATTTAGGAATGTAGCTCTTGATAGGTTATTCCCAAGGTAGAAAAAGGAGGCCAAGGTTGAGAAGTTCATAAACCTTCGTCAAGGGGGTATGAGCTTTCAAGAATACTCTTTAAAGTTCACTAAGTTGTCTAATTATGATCTGTCTTTGCTATCTAATCCTAGAAATGAAATGAGTTGCTTTGTGACTGGTGTGTTTGATAATGTTGATGCAGGATGTTGTATGGCAATGTTTCATGATAATATGGAAATTTCTCGGTTGATGGTACATGCTCAACAAGTTGAGAAGACTAGGCATAAAAAGAAGACTAGGAATGCCAAAAAGGCAAGGTCCTATGATGGAGTTGCTTCGAAGGGTAATCTTGAGATTCAAGATAAGCCAAGGTTTAAGAAGAGTTTTTCTAACCAAGTTCATTCCAATGCTCCAAGGCTTAACAAAGGTAGGGTGTTTAACCCTAAGCCATAAGGAGGAAAAGGTGGTGGTTCTTAAGCTGAAAAACCTAGTTTTGAATAGTGTGGTAAGAGGCATGAAGACAAGTTCGTAGTTGGCACAAGTAATTGCTTTAATTATGGGGAAAGTGTTCATATGAAGAGAAATTACCCTATGTTGAAGGTTCAAGGGAGAGAGAATAATCAAGCTCAAGCAAGTGGTTCTGATGATGATGCTCCTTTGAAGAATCACCTTTATTCTCTCCAACCACTAGGTGATCAAGAGATCTCTCTGGATGTTGTTACCGATATGTTGAAAGTATTTTAGATTTATGTTTATACATTATTAGACCCTAGTGCCACTTTGTCTTTTGTGACTCCTTTAGAGGCTATGAAATTTTATGTAATCCTCGATATCTTAAATGGACCTTTTTCGGTATCTACCCCGGTTGGTTACTCGGTTGTAGAAAATAGAGTCAATATGAGGTGTCCTATCTCCTTAACTCATAGAGTCACTCTAGAGTATTTGGTAGAATAGGACATGCTTGATTTGATGTAATCTTAGGCATGGATTGTAGCGACCCTCATAATGAACTAGGTTGAACTAGAGTTTCGCTTGTGTATCATGGGTTAAAAATGTGTTATAATAGTGAATTTTAGTGTTTGAGGTCAGTTTGGTAAGTTTTTTAGAAGTCAAACGTCAAGGGAAGACCAAGACGTTCGACGACTAGACGTCTATGTGCTTGCATGAGTTCTTGTGTGCCCTTCCATGTTTCATGAGTTGTTTGGTGTCTAAAATGGTTGGTGAGGATCCTAAGACCTATATGAGCATATATAGGGGTTTAAGGTCAAGATAAGACTCCACCCAGGACCCACGAGGGGCCCTACAAAAGGAACCCATCTCAAGAGCAGGATGCTGCCACAGTGTTAAGCGACGGCCCCAAGGGATGACCAGTCGTTGAAATGACAGCCCATCCAACCTAGGCCTATATTGAACCTGCATGGCCTGAAAAAAATGATGGACCCCATCAAAGGATGGACCCCATCAAAGGGGCATCGTTTAAATGACGATCCGTTGTTTGGAGCGTCGCTGATTGGTCTGCAAAAGCTGCAGAGATGCGGCCTAGCTTGAGGTGTTTTATTGAATTCAACTCAAGTCTTTTATGAAGTATGGACGTTTATTTTATGTTTTTAGGTATTTTAAGAGGTTTTAACCATAAGACCTAAAACAAGACTTTAGTTTTCTAAATAAAAACCCCCTCCCTTAAGGAAGACTCTCTCAAAACACTATTGAAGCTAGAACTCAAGAAAAGGCTAGGACTAAAGGATTTGGACATTTTCACCACCAAAATATCTTGGGTTACTTCACATTGAGGTATGGTAGTTCATCCTTGAACCTTCTTTCATTCAAGGAGACCTTCCAAAGACTTTTCAAAAAGGGTTTCAAACTCCTAATTCTTCTATTCTTTATTCTAAGTATGGGTCTTTGCATGAAAATATTTTAATGATTGAAATATGTTATTTTCAATGTTAGTTGATGATTTTATGGTCAAAACCCCAATGAACCCCATGCTCATGCATATTATCAACTTTTGACTTATGGAATGGGTTTAGTGTATATGTCTAGAAAACGTTAGAGTTGTGTTTCTTAAGTTCTATAGTGGATTAACTACTGCCTATTTATGCTTTATTATGATGTTTTGGTTAAATATTAAGAGAATAATAAAGGCTTGGATGGAGGGTAAGTTGATCTATCTTGCTTAGTTGTTATTAGAATCAATCTTGAGTGGTATGGTCCACCTTTGGTGGCGGTGTTTACTTGAAGTATATGAATATATATATATATATATATATATATATATATATATATGGTCCACCTTTGGTGGCGGTGTTTACTTGAAG
>NC_028639.1:18039711-18105210 GCF_001406875.1 Solanum pennellii
ATATATATATATATATATATATGTATGTATGTATGTATGTATAAATACGTTTACTTGAAATTAATTTTCTTTCTTGTGTTTCTTAACAACTAACAAATTCTTTCATAGTTTTTAAGATTTTACTTGTAGTGGGACTGAATCTAGTATTATTGACATATATTGCAACTTGTAAGTTAAACTATCAACTAGTGATGCATGGTAACGGGTAAGTAAATAACTTATCTACACAACTTGCTTGATAGTTTTATATATTTTATTAGGAAATGTAGATCATTTGTCTCAAGAGTTCTATTTTCTTGCAGGCACATCAATATTTTGTTATTATCTTGGTTGTTATCTATCAGAACTTGGAACTTGGGAGCTATTGCACTGGAGGTTGCACAACAATGTTTTGTTGGTTCTCTAAATCTTTTGGTTGTTTCAAATTGCAATGCTTCCTACAACTACTGGCAGCATGACTTTAGTTTGTAACTAACTATATTTAGGGTTGGGCAGTGGGCACAAGTTTGTTGAATTTTCTAGTGATGTGGTCTACTTGTCTTAACTCTTGATAGTATTTTTGTTCTTATTCTCGACTAGTTTGTATTTTTTTCCTGTTGCACTGCTTGGAAAAGAATTACCAATTGTGTTTGAATAATTTAGTCAAAGATATGGTAAGTTGCAAGTTAAATGTTTGTTGAAATTTGTCTTCTCCTTGGCAACAAATGCTTGAAGGCTGCAACAACATTGGCTAAACTGCTTTCTATTATTGCTTTTAACTGATAGACTTGTGAGTTGTGAAAGTAAAAGTCTTGAAAGTTGTTTGGAAGTGGCTTGTAAATAGATGAGATTATGCATTTGTTGTGCTTCACAAAATTTGTGATTTGTGACAGACTTGTGAGTTGTCAAACTTGTTGAGTTGTTGTCAGAGAGGACAATATGCACTTGTTGAGTTCCTATAAAGATGAGAATTTGCAAAAGAATATGTCAAATTGACAATGTTAAATACCCGCGCTTCTGAAGTCTAAAACCTTTTTTTTTCAATTCATGTATTTCTGTGGCTTTTTTTTTCAACTTTCTATAATCATCCAGATGCCACAGGACATTATTTATTAAATTTGGTTAAACCAAAATTAATCGAACCAAAAATAATCAAACCAAAATTAAAATAACCGAACCAAACCGAACTTATTTAAGTTTTGCTTTTTGGTTTCACATTTGGCAAAACAAAAAACCGAATAACCGAACCGAAATTTACAAAATCAAACCAAACCGAACCGACCGAAAGCCAAGGCCTAGTCATAGTCAAAATTTACAAACAACCATGATGCCCCGTCAACCCATTAACGGTCCGGTCCGCCAATGGTGGGTCGTGGTTTGATATGCAATTTCCTGCAGGATTTAGGCCAAGCCAAGGGTGGTTTCGTAAATTAAACCCTTGGATAAATAACTGGGTGGGGAACAGTTATTTTTAGTGTTTTTAGGTATTTTAAGTATATTAAAACAATTAAACCCTCACTTGGACTCAAACAGCCTAATTTAACTTTTCCCTCTCAAATATATTCTCTCAAGAACACCATTGAAGGTCTAGGTCAAATTTAAACTAGGAGAAGGGATTTCAAGTGATTTCATCATCAATTTTCGTGGGCTTTCTACTAATAAGGTATGGTGATCTTTCATTCTTGAATAATCTCTCATTCAAGAAGTCCAATTCAAAGGTTTTCAAAAGTGAATCAATGATCAATTTGTCCCAATTTTTATTCCATGCATGGGTTCATTGTTAAAACGTCTTCTAAGTCATGATATTGATGTATTAATGTCGAATCAAGGTTTAGGATGATTTTAATGGAATTCTTTGAAGAACCCATGTTTTTTTCCAAATCTCCCAAAATTGGCTTACAAAATGGGTTTGATGAATGTGATTGGATTTTGTTAGAATTGTGTCTATATTATGTTGTATTACTGTATCTATTGATATCCATGCCTTAATATGATGATTTTTTTGGAGAATTTATATAAGGGTGATCATGGCTTAGATGAAGGGTAAGTTCACCTAAATTGTTCTAGTTCTTGTTGAATTGCTCTTGTATGATTTGATCACTTCTAATGGAGGTGTTTAATTCTTGTTCTTATTTGATTTTGATCTTGATGGCTCTATGATGTGAATTGAAGGTTGGTTATGTTGTTATGTGGAAGATAGGCATATTATAAAGTTGTTATATGATCATAAGATGAGATTGTATAAAGCTATGTGATAATGTGAGTGAAAGCATCTTTCCTCTAAATGTTGGGATGTGATGATGATAGACTATGAAGAGTCTCGATATATTGATATGGTGTCTTGTTTAATTAAACCTAGTTTTCCCTACTTGATATAAGATTGATAAATGAGGTGTTCTAAAGTATTTCTTGAACTGGTAGACCTAAGAATGGTGCCTTTTCTTGATAAGTCTAGAACCCTAAGTGAATGTGAAAACCTTTCATATAAAAAAAAGGTTTATAATAAAGTGAATTGGATAGACCTAGCATGGTAATTGTTTCATGAATGATCTATCCTAATGAACCTTGATCGGTAGACCCTTGTGGATCCCTTCTTGGTAGTGGTTTTATGAGTTGGTAGGGCTTAGAGATGGTAACTTTTCAAACACTCTTATGTGAATAAACTCACTCAATGAGAACTAAGGCAAAGCACTGAGTGGATATGCTTAATGTAGTAGCTATACTTTAGTATGAGACTAGACTAAAAAGAAGCCTTTTGATATCCCCTAAACCATGTACCTACATGGGATGTGTCCTTAGTTGTACCCTTGGCAAGTAGAACACCTTCCACGTTGTGGGGTCTTATAACACCGGATTTCAAACCTAGCTAGTACGGTCTATATCGGGTAATGCCTATTCTCATCATGTAGTATGTGGACTCTAGTTATTGGATAGTTTCTACAATGTGTAGGTAGTGGAATGGAACACTATGTACACATGGCACAAGTAGACTTTGAAGATGCTAAAGTGAGTCCGTAGGGTCTTCCAAGACCATTATGTGAAGTCCCTTAAATGCTTTAATGTCTCTTTTAGGATATTTAGTAATGAATATTAACTTGTTGTGGTTGTGTTGAAAAGGAAATATCCTTGTTTAGGGTATTCTTAAAAAAACTTTGGTATGTATTAAAGAGGTTCTATGGGTGGTATATTCATGTCTCGCTTAGGTGGGTCTTAGGATAACCATAAATAGAGGGTCTAAATGGCTAAATGGATTACTTAATGAATATGGTTACATCTTGTGGATTATGGGAGTATCATCTTGTATGTTTATGATTGACTTGTATGATGACTTTTTTACTTGGTTCATGAGATTTTATCAAAATAGCATAAAAATATATTTCAACTAAAGTGTCCATTTTTACATGATTTCTTGCGTGATCATCATACTTAGTGCGTAATTATACTAATTCCATATTTTACTCTATGTCTACAAGTGTGGGTGGTGGCAAGTGAGGATTCCTAGAATAGAAGCTTGGGAAGTAGAATTTTCTCACGACTTGGTATGTTTTCATATGTTTAAGTACATGGATGTTCTTTCTAATTTTCTTTCATTAAAGAATATTTATTAGACATAAGTTTCTTTTCAATGTAATGGTCGTGACCCTATGCTAATGAGATGTGTATAAGGTGGTTTTGTGTGAGACTTATTTCTTCTTATATGTTATATAATAGTTTCCTGATGTACTTTATGGTGAAAAGCTTTTATTTCACACTACTTTTCATACTTATGTGATGAATGAATGCTAAGAAGCCTGTATAAGACCTTCCAGAGGGGAACGAAGGGTTTGTATTTTATTGTGATGCTTCCCGAGTAAGTTTGGGTTGTGTTATCATGAAACTTTGTAAGGTGATAGCTAATGCCTCAAGGCAACTCAACGTTAATAAAAATAATTATCCGATACATGATTTTTAACTAGAGGCCGTAGTATTTGCCTTACAATTATGGAAACTTTACCTTTATGGGGTGCATGTAGATGTGTTCGCTGATCATAAAAATCTCCAATGTGTTTACTGAAAAGTATTTGAATCTCTGGCAAGGTGGTTAGAGATTTTGAAAGACTATGATATGAGTGTCCTTTTACCATCCCAACAAAGCCAATGTAGTTGCAGATGCTTTGAGTCGTATGTCAATGAGTAGTGTGGCCCATGTAGAAGATGAAAAGAAGGAATTATTCTATAATGTATAGGTTGGCCTAGACGGGAGTTCGACTAGTAAATTCTCCAAAGGGTGATTTCATTGTCTAACATCAGTAGTTGCTGTAAAGTCTAAGCAACACCTTAATCCCATATTTATGGAGTCGAAAGAATTCGTACTTAAGAAATCCTTCAAGGCATTATCCCAAGGGGGAGATGGGGTACTTAGATACCAATGTAGGTTGTGTGCTCCGGATGTGGATGATTTAAGAAAACAAATATTGGAAAAGGGTCATGGTTCGTGATATTATATTAATCCGGGAGCCACCAAGATGTATCGTGATTTACGGGAGGTCTATTGGTGGAATGTCTTGAAGAGGTATATATCAATTTTTTTTGCCAAGTGTCTGAATTGTAAACAAGTCAAGGTCAAACATCAAAAGTCGGGAGGTTTGTTTCAAGATATAAGTATTCCCACTGAGAAGTGGAAGGATGTTAATATGCACTTTGTTGTAGATTTTCTTCGCACCCGAAGGCAACATGATTCTATTTGGATCATCATTGATAAAATGACCAATTCAACCCACTTTACTCCCGTCAAGGCTTCATATTCGGCATAAGATTATGCCAAGCTATTTATTGAAGAGATAGTGAGGATGCAAGGGGTTCCCTTGTCCATCATTTCAGATAGGGTTACTCAATTCACCTCTCATATCTAGAAGGCTTTCCAAAATGGACTTGGTACTAAAATGAAACATCGTACCGCATTTCATCCACAAACGGATAGTCAAGCGGAACTTACCATCCAAACTCTAGAGGGTATGTTGTGGGCATGTGCTATTGACTTCAAGGGTAATTGGGATTATCATCCCCCGTTGATAGAGTTTGCCTACAATAATATATATCACTCTAGCATTGCCATGGCTCCATCTGAAGCACTTTATGGGAGGAGATGTAGGTCTCCAGTTGTGTGGTTTGAAGTAGGTGAATTTTCTCTTATCAGTGAAGAAAATAGTTTATGAGTCCATTGAGAAAGTCCAACTTATTAAAGATAGGTTGAAGACGGCTCAAAGTCGGTAAAAGTCCTATGCCAACAATAGATTGAGGGATATTGAATTTGAGTTAGATTATTGGGTCTACTTGAAGATTTCCCTCATGAAAGGGGTAATAAGGTTTGGCAAAAAGGGTTAACTTAGTCCCCATTATGTGGGCCCATAAGAGATTTTGAAATGTATCAGAAATGTTGCTTATGATCTGAATTTTCCTAGTGAGTTGGCTCCGGTTTCACCCAGTGTTCCATTTTCTTAAATCTCAAAAAGTGCATAGACGATCTGGTATCCATCCTTCATTTGTAAGGGTTAGTAGTTTATGAGAATCTTACTTATGAAGAGGTTCCGCTATTAAGATTTTAGACCGGGAAGTGAAGAGGTTGAGGAATAAGAGGGTAGCTTCCATTAAGGTCCTGTGGAGGAATCACTTAGTGGAAAGTGTTACATGGGAGGCCGAGGCCGATATAAAGTCCCGTTATCTGCATCCTTTTCCGTCTTCTCCTAGTCAAGTTTTGGAATGTGAAGAGTCATGTGTATTGTTTAGATCTTAATGATTTCCCTTATATGTGCATATTCTTGTTTTTTCTAATTTAATTATCCTTGGAGGGGAAGGGGCTGAGCAACACCCCAAGGTCTTAACATTAATAAAAAACAAAATACTAGGAGGGGGACATAAACCTAACCTCCGAACCTATGGTGGTTCAGATTCAACTTTCCAAAAAAAAATTCAACTCCTCCCCTTACAAAAAAGGCGAAACCAAAATACTGAGCACCTAGAAGAGAGGACTCCTCTCAATACGTAGTATCTAGGAAGCATAAACAAGGGATACTCTCCTTTACATTTTCAAAAAATAAAACTATCTTTTTCTACCCTATTCAAAGAAGCTATAATTTTAATTATAGCTAAGTTGAAAAGGTAATCTATATGATTAAGGAGGTTCTGTAATTTTTTTGGTTTTCTTGCTTTTAAAATTGGGCAATTCCAGCAAGTCTAACTGATAATAGGCCTTATCTTCTTTTGGCAACTGTTGACTGTTGAAGAAGATTTTTGGAGTAGGTATCTTGTGACTGTATTTAGAAAGAGCATCAGCTACCCAATTAGCTTCTCTAAACGAGTGTGTGCATTTGAACCTGTGAGTATGTGAGATGATCTTTTGTAATCGTTCCAGCTGAGTTGTGATGCTCCATTGCGGGATCGCTTTTTCGAATCCAATTCACCACCAACAGTGAATCAACCTCTAACACTATGTTTCTGTAATCCAACTCCAATGCCCAGGTCAACCCAAAACTAGCTGCTTCAATTTCTGCCCTGTTGTTTGTACCTTCTCTAAGGGGAATAGTGAATGCCATCAGCAGTTTACCAGTTTGATCTCTCAAGATACCTCCAGCTCCAATTCTTCCTGGGTTGCTTAGAGCACTTTCATCCGTATTAATTTTGATTCGTTGGTCCGGGGGTCGTGTCTATGTAATCATATTCACCTTAGTTACATGAACAAAGTTTTTGTATAGCTGAATTAATTCTGTCCATTTTGCTGGCCATGTCACACCCGGAACCTAGACCCTAGAGGAGACCGGCGTCGTTAACATATTAGAGGTCGCAGACAAGCCTCTTCTTAGCTCTCATCACAATCATACAATTAAATTTGCGGTAAATTTAAAACTTTTTAACTCTAATGAAGTGTACTTAGACTTCATATAATTCCTGCATAAGAGTGATATACTAACAACACAAACTAAACAACCATATATTAACAGATTGAACAATCGAAGTAAGAAATCATAATATCATTAATAGTTGCCAAATGAGCCTTAATAGAAAATCTTGAACAAATATGTGAAAGGAAACCTAGGGACAACATCCATTAGCTATGTCTAATCAACTAAAGCTAGAATATAAGCGTAGGCGTCCTCGAACTCAAGAGGACCTACCAACGTCTGGAGGTACTAATCAAAACAGCTTCAAGCGAATATTCAATCTTCTTCAAGGACCTGCGCCTATAAAAATAGTAATAGTATATGGGTTAGTGAACACTTGTACTAAGTATGGGACATAAACACATAAGGACTATGCATGATCAAGGAAAGCTCTTCCTATAGCAACATTTCATTTTTTGAAAGTGAAGTAACTTTACTTTTCTAATTTGTTATTTACGAATCATGATATAAATATGACATATTTTCATGCATTTAAAGCACAAATCATTTTTTATATGAACATAAGACCTTGGAATGTTAGAGAATATTGGCTAGTGTCACCCGGTTATATTTTAGGATTTCGGGTACACTAGTTAGTTTATTTTAGTTAATTCTAGGTTATTTAGTTAGTTATAACCTATAATTTTTTAGGAATCTAGGCCCCACATGGCTTTACCCGTGCGCGCGCCTACCCCCTTACCGCCCTAACTGAATTTGGTTGGGGCTTGGTCGCTTGGTCTCTTGCACATGTGTTTCTTCACATTTCTTGTCCAAGGACCCTCATTATGTCCTTGGGCACTGCTTAATATACATGATCATTTAAAATGATCATGTGCTATGGTACCTAGGCTTGACACTTGGATGCCTCGTACCTAATGTGTGGATCTAAGAAATGAAAATTTTATTAGATTAGGGTCTTCATTGCAGGTACAATTCCTAAACAAGCTTGGATTTGAGCATTGCACATCAAAGTATATCTTAATAAATAGAAATTTTCTAACACCCTTATGCCAATATTCTCTAACATTCCTAATATTACTCAATATTGGGCATTGGGATGCCTATGTACCTCAATACATATTCTTAAAACCTAATAGACACTTCACTAGAAAGTATATTTTCTAGAATATTACATTATCCCCCCCCTTTAGGAACATTCGTCCCCGAATGACACTACACATCATTTTGACTCAAACAGGGTATTTTCGAAAAACACATTGACATGCTTGAAACTTTACTCTTTGTGAATATCTGATTCACAACTTACTCTGGATGATGCACATCACTCAAAGCTTATCTGAAGGTTCATATCTGAGATTGAGGAACTTCCTTCTCAATATCACTTTAACTCAATGCACATCATAACTTTTGCGACATTTCTCAATCTCACTTTAACTCAATGCACATCAAAACTCATGCGACACAAAAATCATATCAATACTATACAAAATCAGCAACATGAATGCAAGCATGAACTTATATTAACTCATATAGTGCAAGTACAAAACACACAATTATGGACTTAAAACACCAAAACTGACTAATGCACTATAATTTAGAGTTTCTTAAACAAAATCAGACTCCAGAAGAGTATATCTAACCTTAAGAACTTAACAAGTGAGGTAACAGGATATCATGTCGGCCTCGGCCTCTTCTCCCTCAACAAGGTGGTTCCTCCATAACACTTTTACGGTGGCAACCTCCTTGTTCCTCAGCTTCTTCACTTGGAGATCTAAAATTTCAACTGGAACCTACTCATAAGAAAGGTTCTCATCGACTCCTAACCCCTCAACAGGCAGAATGGATGCTGGATCACCTAGAAACTTCATAAACATCGAAACATGAAACACTGGATGAACAGAAGCCAAGTCATTCGGTAACTTCAGTTCATATGCAACATTCCTTACTCGCTATAAGATCTCATAAGGACCTATATACCTCGGACTCAACTTCCCTTTCTTACCAAACCTCATCACCCCTTTCGTGGGTGATATCTTCAGGTAGACTTGATAACCTACCTCGAATTCAAGAACCCTCTTCCTGTTATTAGCATAGGATTTTTGACTATTGTAAGGAGTAGCCAATCTATCCCTGATCATTCTCACCTTTTCCACAGCCTCATGTATGATGTCAGGTCCAAGGATGGAAGACTCTCCTAACTCAAACCACCCAATTGGGGACCTACATCTCCTGCCATACAGTGCTTCGAAAGGTTCCATCCAAATAACGAAATCGTAGCTATTATTATAAGAGAACTCAATCAGTGGCGAGTGATCATCCCAGCTCCCCTTGAAGTCAATAACACATGCTCTCATCATGTCTTCAAGGTTCTTAATGGTACGCTCTGTTTGTCCATCCGTTTGAGGATGAAAAGCAGTATTGAGTTTCACCTGTGTACCCAAGATCTTTTGGAAAAAGATCTCCAAAAGTGAGAAGTGAACTGGGCTCCCCTATCTAAAATTATAGATAAAGGGATCCCATGCCACCTCACTATGTCATTAATATACATCTTGGCATAATCTTTGGCTCTGTATGTAGACTTCACAGGAATGAAGTGAGCAGACTTAGTCATCCTATCAACAATGAACCAAATGGAATCATGCAGTTTCCTGGTCCTGGGCAACCTAACCACAGACTCGATATTAATAGCCTCCCACTTTTATGTTGGGATCTCAATCGACTGGGTAAGACCTCCAGGATTAATATGTTCGGCCTTAACCCCTTGGCAATGGGGACACTCCTCCACAAACTTAGAAATATCTCGCTTCATACCTTCCCACCAATAGATCTGCTTGAGATAATGATACATTTTGGTGGAACCTGGATGAATGGAATACCTGGAGCCATGAGCCTCTGCAATAATATTAGTTCTCATATTATCCATATTGGGAACACAAAATCTGCCCTGGTATCTAAGCACACCATCCTCCCCTTGGGAGAATGATTCATTCAGCTTACTTAACACTGAGTCTTTCAACTCCGTGAGCATTGGGTCAAGATGTTGCTTACTTTAATATCTATAACAAATGAGGATTCAGAGTGGAATGAACTGAAACACCCCCAATTGGTGTATCTACTAGCCGTACACCTAACCTAGCCAATTGGTGTACCTCTTTAACCAGCTCCTTCTTCTGATCATTAATATGAGACACATTGCATATGCTCAATTGGATCAAACCGTCGGCCACTATTTGGCCTTACCTGGGTAATAGTGGACACTTATGTCACAATACTTGAGAATCTCTAGCCATCTTCTCTGACGAAACTTAATTCTCTCTGTGTAAAAACATACTGAAGACTTTTATGGTCAGTAAATACATCAACATGTACACCATATAAGTAATGTCTTCAAAGTTTTAACGCAAATACCATAGCAACTAACTCAAGATCATAGGTAGGGTAATTCTTCTCATGGATTTTCAACTGTCTTGATGCATATGCAATCACCTTGCAATCCTGCATAAGAACACTTCCCAAACCTACTCGGGAAGCATCACAGTATACCACGTACCCTACACCACTCCTCGATAATGTGAGAACTGGGGCTGAAGTGGGTCGTTCTTTGAGCACTTGGAAGCTCTTTTCACAAGTTTTAGACCACTCAAACTTCGCCTTCTTCTTTGTTAATGCTGTCAATGGAGCATCAATTGTTGAAAAACCCTCAACAAACCTGCGATAGTAATTAGCCAAAAACAAGAAACTCCGTATGTCTTTAGGAGTGAGGGGTCTCGGCTAATTCTTTACTGACTCAATCTTTTTTAGATCAACCTCTACACCCTGGTCGGACACAACATCACCAAGGAAGGTCACTGATCTAAGCAAAAACTCGCATTTGCTGAATTTTGCATACAACTGATCTTCCCTGAGTACTTGCAATGTCATTCTCAAATGTTGTTCATGCTCTTCTGGTCTTTGAGTATATGAGGATGTCATCTATGAATACTATGACAAAAGAATCAAGATATTCATGGAAGAACCTATTCATAAGGTCCATAAATGCATCTGGTGCATTTGTGAGACCAAGTGACATGACAAGAAACTCGTAATGACCTACCTAATACGA
Organism: Solanum pennellii; assembly: GCF_001406875.1. NCBI lineage: Eukaryota > Viridiplantae > Streptophyta > Magnoliopsida > Solanales > Solanaceae > Solanum > Solanum pennellii. The sequence continues at coordinate 18,050,671 of NC_028639.1, forward strand.
AAGGCAATCTTAGGAATGTCCTCATGTCTCACTCGAAGCTGGTGATACCCTAACCGGAGATCCATTTTAGAAAAGAAACTTGAAACTTGGAGCTGATCAAATAGATCATCAATTCTGGGAAGAGGCTATTTGTTCTTTATAGTGACTTTGTTGAGTTGTTGATAATCAATACACATTCTAAGGGTTCCATCCTTTTTCTTAACGAACAACACTGGAGCACCTCATGTTGATATGCTCAGCTGGATGAAGCCCTTATCAAGTAGATCTTCAGCTGGAGCTATTTTATAGAGAGGAATGGAAATTGGTTGTGTTGGGATCTATGTCAACAGCAAAGTCAATTTCATGTTCAGTAGGGATTCCTAGTAAATCCTCTGGAAAGACATCTTGAAACTCATTCAGTATGGACACAGAGTCTATGGAAGGAACTTCATGTTCTAAGTCATTGACTCTGACTAAGTAATATAGATACCCCTTAGATAACATCTTATTGGCTTTAAGATAGGAAACTATTTGGCCTGTTGGATTTGAACTACGCCCTTCCCATTCCAGCTCTAACTCACTAAGAAACTGAAACCCTACTACCCTATTTCGACAACCTATTGTAGCATAACACTTATGGAGCCAATCCATACCCAAAAGTATATCAAAGTGAAGCATGGTTAATTCTATTAGGTCAGCATAATTGACTCTATCAAGAACAGTTATTGGGCAATCTCTATATACTCTTTCAGCTCTAATGTTGTCCCATATGGGAGTAATAACTAGAATGGTTCATGCAAGATCTCAGGAAGCAAGTCAAATTACTAGCTACTAAAGGAGTAACAAAAGACGAGGTGGATCCTGGATCTAACAATGCATACACAGTAAGAGAAAAGACAAGAAAGTTACCAGTGAGCACATCATCTTACTTCTCTTGCTCCTCTCTACCTTTCAAAGCATAAAACCTGTTCCCCTTGGGAGGATCGACTGCAGCTCTAGGATAAGGCCGAGCTGAGTATCTGCCTTGACCTGATTCTTCACATGTGGGCAGTCCCTGATCATATGCCCACTCTTTTCGTACCCATAACAGGCATTAGAACCTATCATGCACTCAACTCCATGCGAACGGCCACACTTACCACACGACTTTCTGTCACGCTGGGCATTTATATCACTGACCTTCTTGGGGCCAGACTTGTCCCCTTTGGTATTATTATTCCTTGAAGGAGTAGGATTACCTGAGTTCTGATGCCCCTTCTTGAACATGGGCCTGTCCTGGACTCCAAACGAACTCCTACCAGTGCTAGAACCAGCCTGATCCGAGGGCCTAGGCTTCTTTCCTTCTCGGCCACTCTTCATCCAATGACTCTCCTCCACCTGATATGCATATACCATCAACCTATCAAGGTCCATGTTATCATGTAACATGGCTGCCCGACATTCCTCCTCCAGATCCTCCGATACACCAGTCACAAACCTGCTCATCTCATCCCTGCTACTGGACACTAGGGAAGAAGCATATTTGAACAGTTCAACAAACTTCAAGGATTATTCCTTGACGTGACATACCTCCCTGACGTATATTGATGAACTCCTCAACCTTATCCTATCTCTGCTCTCTGGGAAAGAACACCTCCATGAATGCAGTCTTGAGAATGTCCCAAGTGATGGAGATTTTTCCTGGTGCTCGTCCATCTACCCACATCTTGTGCCATATCTGAGCCATCTCCTTGAACTGGTATGCAGCCAACTCAGCCTTATCCTCTTCATTATCACCCATAGTACAGAGAATCTTGTGGGCCTCTTCCACGAACTCCTGGGTATCCTCATTGGTTCTGGGACCGAAGTATACTGGAGGATTCATCTTGGTGAAATCTCTAAGTCAGCTAGCCATGGTGCTAGCGTGTGGGTTCTCCCTTGGAGCACCCTCTCTAGTGGTATGGGTTGTGATAGTCTGTCCCTGAGTAGTGATGGCTTGGGCCATCTGAACTAGTGTTGCTCTTACTTCTCCATCCGTCAACACAGTTGGGTTGACAGACACTTGCACTCTAGAAGCTGGGTCTTGAGGAGGAGCTTGGTTTCCCCCAGCAACTGCTTCTCCAACTCTCATACCTATGTTTCTTCTTGTGTTCATTTTTCTACACGCACACACAAGAAGGAAGTTAAATTCTATAACGACACAAAATGTCAAAGCTTTACACATCACGATAAAGAGTAGAAGAAAGGAAGATTCCTAACATCACTAAGTCTCTAAGTCATGATTGTGGTGCACTTCACAACCATAAGCTAGAAACTACGCAACGTGGTTATTTTGAGCCTTAGTTCCTAGGTAATTTAACCTCATGTTCTGATACTAAGTTTGTCACACCCGGGTCCTAGGCCCTAGTGAGACCGGCGTCGTTAACCTCCCAGATGTCGCAGACAAGCCTCTTCTGAGCTTTCATCACAATCATACAGTTAAACTTGTTGAAGATTTAAAACTTTTTAACTCTAATGAAGTGTAATTATACTTCATATAATTCTTGCATAAGAGTGATATACTAATAGCTCAAACTAAACAACCATCTATTAACAGATTGAACAATCGAAGTGAAAAAAATCATAATATCATTAATAGTTGCCAAACCGGACTTAATAGAAAAGCTTGAAGAAATGTTTGAAATGAAATTCTAGGGACAACATCCACTAGCTATTTATAATCTACTAAATCTAGAATATAAAGCGTAGGCATCCTCGAACTCAAGAGGACTTACCAACGTCTGGAGGTACTAATCCAAACAGCTTCAAGCGAATCTTAAATCTTCTTCAAGGACCTGCGCCAATAAAAATAGTAATAGTATATGGGTTAGTACACACTTGTAATAAGTATGGGTATATGCACATAAACACATAAGGACTATGCATGATCAAGGAAAGCTCTTCCTATAGCAACATGCTATTTTTGGAAAGTGAAGTCACTTTACTTTCCTAATTCGTTATTTACGAATCATGCTATGAAAATGACATATTTTCGTGCATTAAAAGCACACACCTCATTTTCTATATGAACATAAGAGCTTGGAATGATGAACATAATTTTAGAACAACTCGAGCAAAATTTTATATTTTTGCTCCCTCCGTAAGCCGTGAGCTCCTTTTCCCACACTAAGATTATTTTCAGTCTTTTCTTATTTTTGTTGTGTAGTTCAATGATCTCCTTTGATCCTATGTTTTACTTACGAGTGCAATGATTTATTACAGTCCCTTTCCTACAATGAATCAAGTAAGTAATCCAAAAGACTAAGAAAATGATTTGACTACCCTACTCACAAGTTATTCTTTCAATTCTTTTTAAATTGGCATGAGTATTTATAAGCCAATATTTATTATCTATGCCCATTATTTGGTTGTTTGCATAATATAAACATTATTGGCTATGCCCATTATTTGATCATTTCATAATATAAAGATTATTGGCTATGCCCCTTATTTGATCATTTGCATAATATAAAGATTATTGGCTATGCCCATTATTTGATCATTTGCATTATATAAAGATTATGGGGCATTGATTAGCCATTATGTTTGCTCCCTTTATTGGCATAAGCCAATAACTGTTAAAACCTCATTCTTCTCAAACACTGGTGATTTAATTTACTTATGTTTTTGCTTACTTAGTTCACTTACATATCTTCTTCTTTGATCTCATGTTCACTTTGAACATACTTTTCTTGCTTTATTTCTTTATTACTTTCTTTAAGAAATCTTTAGCATTAAACTGACATTCCCCACACCAAAAAGAGGTGGTTCACCAGCTAAAGTGAAACTGAATACTAGCATTTAACCGACATAGATCATGTGAGCTAACATGAAATGCAGTGTCTTCCCCACACTGAAAAGAGGTGGTTCACCGGCCAAAGTGAAACCAAATACTTCCTAGCTTTCTTAGGTGGATCCACTTGCTTAGTAACCTATGCTGGCGACATAGTTCAATGACTAGGATATTTTGGAGATCCTTATCCACCTTGGTGGTAGTCTCACCTCATGAGGCTTACATGTGCTTGCACAAGCTAATTGCTAGTCTATCGGTTCTTTACTCAATTTATCATACTTTAAAACTTTTAGAGTTGACTCATACATTATGGAAGCTTGTATGAGGTATGCTTAGCTCAATGGATGACTTGTCATCCGTTTTTTTACTTGATGAATGTGAACTTGAATCTTACATTATTATTATTGTGTGAATAAGACTTGTATCACGATTTCTAACACCCTCTTATGTGCGTATCTTTAACATTATTGTTTAGGTACAAGTGAGACTTGTGTCACTTCCTTTAACACCCCATTCTAGATCAATTTCATGACTCATAAGCTTTTATGTTATTTAATTACTCACCTTATCTTGTTCAACATTATTTGGTAGTCTTTTAACGTTTTTTTATAAAAGTTGTAAGGACTTATTCAATGTGCTACTATGTTCACAAGTTCATTTATATAGGGTATGTTGGGACTTGTCCCAATCATTTGTATACTCTGGGTTATGAGTTCATTGAGTTACAACTTGTCAACTCATTCTTTAACATGTATTTGGCCTTACAAGAACATGATAATTTACATCGGCCATATAATATTGGTATGACTTTGTCAATGGCCAATTCTATTACATATTTTGGAAATAATATTGTAAGCCAATTTTTTGGCATAAACCAAATTTTCACTAAACACTGGTCATGAGAATATCATTAGCCAAGTCAATTAACTTCATGTATATACTATAGTAGTTCATCATTTTAAGCAAGCAAACTTTTAACAATTTCATCTTCTCAAACACAATTGGGCATTATAACATTCTTATCTCATGTAAATGATACTCTAATCATATGGATTTAACATATAGGTCTCATTTGACATTATTAAATCATAGAAACCTTCACATAATGATGAGTTAGCACCACATACAAACAACATGCTCGAGATTTGCATTATACATACTACTAGAATCGGAAATAGGAAGAACTAGGGAGATGAACATTCAATTCATTGGGAACGACCCTAGTTTCAATTTTCTTGTATTTAAAAACGTTTGAAAAGCCTCTTGGGAAAAGGAATCCAAAAGATAAACCCATACCTTACTATAGAAAATTGAATCTACGATGATCATCCCGTACTTTGCACGAAAAATCTTGAAGAACTACCTTGAAATCGCCTATGGAGATTTGTTCATTGTTTTTCTTACAATTATTACTATTTTTGAGTCGTGAGGTTTCTTACCTAGTTAAACGTGAGTATAAGTCTTAGGAACTGAATATTGACTCATTTAACTTAGTCTAATTAACTTAATTAAATAATGAAGTAGGTAATTACTAAAATGCCCCTTCTAAATTGACTAAAAATAGGAGAGCATTTGACTTAGCCAAATCTGAAAATTTGCTAAGGTGTCTTGGCTTGGCCATGAATTTTTACTTCATTAATAAGTTGTTAATATAATTGATTAAGTGACCTGGGGTAATTACTAAAGTACCCCTAAGTCACTAGGACGATAACCAACCTCTTTGGACCATCCTAGGTTAGATACTAGGATGTTTCCTTAGTTAGTTACCCGGCTAGTGTCACCCGGTTAGATTTTAGGATTTCGGGTACACTAATTAGTTTATCTTAGTTAATCCTAGGTTAGTTAGTTAGTTAAGTAAGTTAGTTATAACCTATAATTTTTTAGGAAGCTAGGCCCCACATGGATTTACCCGTGCGCGCGCCTGCCCCCTTACCGCCCTAACCGAATTCGGTTGGGGCTTGGTCACTTGGTCTCTTTCACATGTGCTTGCACATGTGTTGCTGTACATTTCTTGTCCAAAGAGCCTCAATATTTCCTTGGGCACTTCTTAATCTACATGATCATTTTATATAATCATGTGTTATGATACCTAGGCTTGACACTTGGATGCCTCGTACCTAATGTGTGGGATCTAAAAAATGTAAATTTATTAGCTTAGGGTCTTCATTGCAGGTACAATTCCTAATCAAGCTTGGATTGGAGCATTGAACATCAAAGTATATCTTAATACATAGAAATTGGCTAATATGCTTAAGCCAATATTCTCTAACATTCTCAAAATTACTCATTATTGGGCGTTGGCATGCCTATGTGCCCCATTACATATTCTTAAAACCTAATAGACCATTCACTAGACTAGTACATTTTCTGGAATGTTACATGCCACCTTATTTAGGTGAAGGATGTTGACATCATCTTGTAGTTATCTTTGTAAATAGCATACCTGACACTCCTGTTGTTGGGAGTTTTGTATCCATATTTGCAGGCACACCTGCTCTTCCACAGATTCCAATAAATAAAGATGGCGTTAGCCTTCATTACCAATCTGTCTGTTGCATTGTTATGCTTTGCTGACCACCAGTGTTTGATACATTGCTGTAGTGAGCTGTGATTTGTCTTTATTCCAACAGTGCCTTCAAAGCTCTTCCATATGTAATCTACAAACTGTCCAGTATTGAAGATGTGGTCGATATTGTCCAAGCCTGTCCTATTGCAAAAACAAAAACAACTAGTTTGCTCAATGCCAAAATTAGTTAATTTATCATTATTAGAGATTTTGCCTCTCAAGGCTCTTCATAATAAAAAAGAGGACGTAAAAGGAATATTTTTGTGCCAAGTAAGAGAGTTAATTTTATTCTTTTTTATCTAATCTAGTTTCATGAAGATGAACAGCTAAATAAACCATTGTTGTTGAGTTTCCTCACAGCCTGATCTGGAGGTTGAATCTGTTAAGGTATTTCTGTTGCAAGAATGCTGGCTAGTTGACCGGATGGTGCTTGTTCTAGTATTTTGCTTCAATTCCATTGGCCTTCGTACCAAAAGTCAGCCACTGTTTTGCTATTGAAGTTGTTACTGTGTGTGGAAAATTGAGCAAGTGGCCCAATGCCAAGCCATTTATCCCACCAAAAAGAGTAGCTGCCTGACTTGAGGTTCCATTGGATGTGTTTTTCAACTTGCTGTCTGTTTTGCAACATACATTTCCAGGTTAATGACTCCCCATTGTCCCATTTCTTACACACAGGGTTGGATCTTTGACAATACTTTTCCTTTAAGAATTCACCCCAAAGCGTTTGTTTAGTCCTGAAGATCCACCATTGCTTAAATCTAAAAGACATGCAAACATCTTTGAGATTCCTCATTCCAACACCCCCTTCGTCATTAGGAAACCTCATGTTTTTCCCGGAAGCCCAATGGTATTTCTTCTTATTGTTCTCCATTCCCAGAAGAAATCAGCCATGAGCATTTGGATTTGTTTAAGGGTTGTGGAAGGAGGGGTGACAACAGAATAGTAAGTGGTTAGGGAGAGCTTGAAGTGCATGCTTAGCTAAAATTGTCCAACCCCCATAACCGAGTTTCTTTGTTTGCCAACCTGTGATCCTGCATACAACTTTGTTAACAAGGTCAGAAAAGTAGATAATTCTATGCCTACCAATGAAAAGAGGACAACCTAGATAAATTAAAGGACCCTGTTTTTGTCTGAAACCAGTATATCTCTTGATTCTGTCAATGGTGGTGTTGAAGGCATTGAAATGAACCATAAAGTGACTTTTGTCACCATTGGTCACTTATCCAGATGTTTCTTTATATGTGTTCAAATTATGCATTAGAATCATCAAGGTTTTACATCTTCTAGAGGTGAATATGATGTCGTCTGCAAAGATTAAATGATTCACCTGAAGCCCCCACTTTCAATGTAAAAACCATGATAATCAGGGTGGTTGTAAAGTTGATTAAGGGACCTCGAAAGAACTTCAGCACCTAAAATAAATAGGGCTGGGGATAGAAGGTTTAACACCCCGTAGCTAAAACAGACCAAAAACTAGCTTTAAAGAAAAATATGCAGGTGAACCCAATGGTGGCATCGACGGACCGTAGCCTGACCCACGATTCATCCTTCACAACCGTCGATGGGATCAGAAACTCCCAAAAATTTCAGCCCAGAAAAATTGGTTAAGTGTTGGACGATGGACGGACTTACGGTCCGAAGGTCAGACGACAGTCCGTAGTCTGTGACCGTCGATCGAGACCCCCGTTCATCCACTCTCTAACAGGAGCTACGGGTGACCAGCACGGTCCGTAGGTGGACCTACGGTCCATAGGTCTGATCGTAGGTGGGACTTAGCAGACAGTTAAGGGGGGAAATGCAGTTGGGTCAACTTCAAATGGTCATAACTCTTAGCACAAAATGAATTAGTTGTCCCATGACTTACACACAGATAGATAATTGAACTATCTTTCCATAGCCACCAACCTTGCTAAAATTAGACCTCCGAGTTAAAATTTATGCAATTATAGTAAAGGCCTGTCGAATAGGGCCAGTCGAAAGACCCAACGACGGGGCGTCGATGAGACGACGGACCGTCAGTCTTGGCTGTTGTTTGGTCCGACACCAACTTTCCAGGGGTCTTTTTGACCTTTCCCACTTCGTTTAAACCTTAAGTTAAGTCATTTTGACCCTAAATAATTATATTTAGTCAGTTTATGCCTAGAAACATAATTAAAACATACAAGTCAAATAAATAAATCAAAAGTTAGAAAAATTAAAAGCAAGAAAGGAGAAAAAGCTCAAGAACCCTAGTTCAAGAACGCAAAAATCTCCAGCAGTTCAAGCCCCTAAACCTAAGTATTTTCCGTGGATTTCATCACCAGGTATGTGGAATTTCACTAGTGGGTTCCTTTCACCCATTGGGTCCCTAGTTTTCAGTCAGATTCCTTATTTCCCATATAATGCTTAGACATAGGGTTTCTAGAACTTCAATAGAACTTCACTAATTAATTAGTTATATGTTCCAAATCAGATTACCATGTTACTACTCAGATTATTGCATGAATTTCAGAACCCTATCTATGTATTTCTTTAGTTCATGAATTACACATGCTAGGTCAGATATTTTAGACACTTTAGATATGCATACCTCAATTATAAATGCACAATTACCAGATTAATTGATGTATTCTCAGTTTGCATGTTCAATTTTGAGATATCCAGTATTTACAGAAACTAACACATAATAAGTAAATTTACAGAATGCATTGGGAGTAGCATAACACCGTGTTGGACCAAGTTTCAGTGTACCCAATTAGTCCAAGAACTACTAGCCAACTAGGTTGTAAGTCTCCTCTGTGGGCAATCAGTTTAGTGATCATGCCAGCATGCCTTTATACCTTTGGTAGGGTATATTGGGTCCTCTCGATGGGGTTTATACATCGGACTCCACATTTAGCTCATATGGTTTTATTATCGGTTATTAGTAGCTCCCACAGTTAAGTCAGACTCTCTGCTTTGACTATTTATCAGTATATTCAGTATTCAGCATGTTATAAATTGGTCATTGCATCCAGTTAGCTCACAATTCAGTTTATCATGTCAGATTATTATACTTGCTTTTATGCTTGTTCAGTTATGTTTTATTTCAGTGTTACTCTATCCTACATGCTCAGTACCTTTCAAGTACTGACGCATACGTGCGCTACATCTTCTCGTGATGTAAGTTCAGGTTCTCAGCATCCAGACCACACATAGATCGATTTTCCGATCTCCTGTTCAGCGTATTAAGTGGTGAGTCCTCATTCTTCGAGGACAATAGTCATGAGTTCATTCCAGTTTTCATATATATCAGTTTTTTCACATATGGGTATTCCCCATATTTTCATTATAAATTATGATTTAGCTTCCGCATCAGTATATTTTCTTTAGTTTGCTCATGATCATGACAGTAGGTTTAGCTTGAAATCACTTGTGGTCGTAGGTTCCGTGTCCGCCTCTCCGGGGTAGCTCGAGGCATGAAAAAACTTCGTATTAGAGCACTAGTTCAATATCCGTAGGATTTCTGAAAAGCTGCACTAAGTAGACTCCTTTTCATGGGTGTGAAGTGCACCACATCTAATGAGAGGGAGTCTATGAAGTGTTTTAGGAAAAACTTCATTTTCTTGTTACTCTTATCGTGCATAAGGTATGATCAAATTCCATTCTAACTTGACGTTGTGCGCTTAAGATCACGCCTTCTTGTAGATCTTAGGCATGGAATGCTAATATATGCAACGCTAACGCATTTCCTCTAGACCAGACAAGGAAGTTCAAATACAGAGTTTCCGAACGCCAATTCATCTTTTGGCTCAGAGTATGACCAACCAGATTAATCAGCAAGTTCTAGTTCCTATCAATAGAAATGACCGATTAGTGGCAGCCAGAGTTTGTTATTTTTTTAGGATGAATCCACCTAAGTTTTTCGGGTTGCAATTTGGTAAGGACCTATAGAAGTTCATTGATGAGGTCAAGAAAATATTTGGTGTGATGTCAGTAACTGGTAGTGATAGGTGAGATTGGCATCCTACAAACTCAAGAATGTGACTCACATATGGTTGTATTCACTAAGTGGAAAGACAATAAACATGACTTTGTCTTTTGTAACTCCTTACATAGCAGTCCAATTCAATGTTAGTCCAAAAACTCTCTCAGAACCTTCCTCAGTTTCTTTGCACTGTCATAGTATCTGAAAAAGTCACCTCAGCATATCAAATAGAGTTAGAAATGGTAGACTTCGATGTCATTCCAAGCATTGATTGGTTACAATCATGTTATGACTCAGTCGATTGTAGAACTAGGATTGTTCGTTTTTAGTTTCTAGGCGAACCAATCTTAGAATGGAAGTGTAGTAGCTTAGGGTTATCTCTATCATGTAGTTCGGGTTAAGGATTCTAGCCTTGAAACCCCAACTGTTGAGTGAGTTCCAGTAGTCTGTGAATTTCCAGAGGTGTTTCGAGAAATCTTCCTGGAGTCCCTCCTGAAAGGAAAATTGACTTTGAATTTAATCTCCTTCTAGATACCCAGCCTATTTCTATTCCTCCTTACAGAATGGCTCCAGCAGAGCTTAAAGAATTGAAGGAGCAGTTGAAAGACCTTCTAGATAAGGGCTTCATCAGACCTAGTATTTCACCATGGGGGTGCACCAGTGTTATTCGTAAGGAAGAAAGATAGTTCTCTCAGAATGTGTATTACCTACCGGGTAAGTCTAATGTAGTAGCAGATGCTCTTAGTAGATTATCTATGGGTAGTGTACCCCATGTTAAGGAAGAAAGGAAAGAGCTAGTAAAGGATGTTCACAGGCTTGCTCGCTAGGGAGTTCACCTTATGAGCATAGCAGACAATGGTGTAACAGTTCAGAATGGGGAAGAATCGTCTTTGGTGGTGGAGGTTAAGGAAAAGAAAGATAGTGATCCAATCTTTGTTGAACTTAAGGGTGTAGTCCATAATCAAAGAGTGGAGGTTTTCTCCCAAGGGGGAGATAGTGTACTTCGCTACCAGGGTAGATTGTGTGTTCCTTATGTGGGTGAGTAGAGACAGCATATTCTTGCAGAAGATCATAACTCCAGATATTCTATTTACCCATGTGCCACTAAGATGTGCCGCAATCTGCGGGAGGTTTATTAGTGGAATAGCATGAAGAGGGATATAGCAGACTTTGTGAGTAAGTGCCCCAATTGCCATCTAGTCAAGGAAGAACATCAGAAACCAGGAGGTATGACTCAAGAGATCGATATTCCTACTTGGAAGTGGGATGTGATCAATATGAATTTCATCACAGGGTTACCTCGTACTCGCAGACAACATGACTCAATTTAGTTATAGTTGATAGGATGACTAAGTCTTCTCGCTTTTTGGCGGTCAAGACTAAAGATTCGGCAGAAGACAATGCCAAGCTTTACATTAACAAAATTGTGAGGTTGTATGGGGTTCTTTTGTCTATTATCTTAGATAAAGTCCTCAGTTTACCTCTCATTTTTGGAAGTCATTTCAGAAAGGTCTTGGTACTCAAGTTAACCATAGTACAACATTTCATCCATAGACGTATGAGCAGGCAGAGCATACCATTCAGACCTTAGAGGATATGTTGAGAGCTTGTGTGATCGATTTCAAAGGTAGTTGGGATGATCACTTTCCTTTTATTGAGTTCGCCTACAACAATAGCTACCATTCTAGCATTCAGATGGCCCCTTATAAGGCTTTATATTGGCGTAGATGTAGATCTCCTATTGGTTGGTTTGAAGTAGGTGAAACAGCTTTAATAGGGACAGATTCAGTCCTTTATGCTATGGAGAAAGTGCAACTCATTAGCGATAGACTTAAGACAGCCCAAAGTCGCCAGACATCTTATGCAGATGTAAGGAGAAGGGAACTAGAGTTCCAAGTTGATGATTGTGTTTTTTTGAAGGTCTCACCTATGAAAGGGGTGATGAGATTTGGAAAGAAAGGGAAGCTCATTCCTAGATATGTAGGACCTTACAAGATTTTGAAAAGGGTTTACAAGGTGGCATATGAGTTAGAGTTGCCAGCTGAATTAGCAGCATTGCATCCGGTCTTCCACATCTCACTCTTGAAGAAGTGTGTGGGTCACCCAACGTCTATAGTGCCATTAGAGAGTGTGGCGGTCAAAGATAGTCTTTATTATGAGGATGTACCAATTGAGATTTTTGACCTTCATGTTAGAATGTTGAGAAATAAAGAAGTAACTTCAGTCAAGGTTTTGTGGAGGAGTCAGTCCGTAGAGGGAGCTAATTGTGAAGGAGAAGCAGCCATGAAAGCCAAGTGTCCTCACCTCTTTCCTTCTAATTCCACTCCAGCTTGATATAATAGTTCCTCTTCCATTTTCCAGTAATTCATGCGTGAATTCAGTCTTAGAATCATTTTCCCTCAGTTTGTACTTGCATTTTCAGCGTATTTGCATTTTATCAGAAATCAATTCAGTAAGAAACTCAATTCTAAATGTTTAGTAGTAGGGTTTGCAGCTCTCTCCCTCTATTACGGCTAGTTTAGTCTTCATTCGAGGACGAATGTTCCCAAGCGGAGATATAATGTAACACCCCGTAGTCAAAACAGACAAAAAACCTGTTTTACAGAAAAATCTGCAGGTGAAACCAACAGTGGCATCGATGGACTGTAGCCTGACCCACGGTCCGTCCTGCACAACAGTCGATGGGATCAGAAACTCCCAAAAATTTCAGCCCAGAAAAATTGGTTAAGTCTTGGACGACGGATGGACTCACGGTCCGTAGGTCAGACGACGGTCAGTAGTGCGTGACCGTCGATCGAGACCCCATTCACCCAATCTCTGACAAGAGCTACGGATGACCAACACGGTCCATAGGTGGACCTACGGTCTGTAGGTGGAAATTAGTAGACACTTAAGGGGGGAAATGCCGTTGGGTAAACTTCAAATGGTCATAACTCTTAGCACAAAATAAATTAGGTGTCCCATAACTTACCGACAGATACATAATTGAATTATCTTTCCATAGCCACAGACTTTGCTAAAATCAGACCTCTGAGTAAAAAGTTATGCCCATATTAGTAAAATTTTGTCGAACAGGCCCAGTCGACGGGCCCAACGATGGGGCGTCCGTCAGACGACGGACCGTCAGTCTTGGCCGTCGTTAGGTCCGACAACATCTTTCCCAGGGATCTTTTTGATCTTTCCCACTTCGTTTAAACCTTAAGTTACGTCCTTTTGACCCTAAATAATCAGATTTTAGTCAGTTTAAGCCTATAAACATAATTAAAACATACCTAAGTCAAATCATTAAATGAAAAGTTTAGAAAAATTAGAAGCAAGAAAGGAGAAAAAGCTCAAGAACCCTTCTTCAAGAACGCAACAAGCTCCAGCAGTTCCAGCCCCGAAACCTAAGTATTTTCCGTGGATTTCATCACCAGGTATGTGGGATTTCACTAGTGGGTTCCTTTAAGCCATTGGGTCCCTAGTTTTCATTCAGATTCTTGATTCTCATATCATGGTTAGACCTAGTGTTTCTAGAACTTCAATAGAACTTGATGAATTAATTAGTTATATGTTCCAAATCAATTACCATGTTATTACTCAGATTATTGCATGAATTTCAGAACCCTAGCTATGTATTTCTTTAGTTCTTGAATTACACATGCTAGGTCAGATATTTCAGACACTTCAGATATACATACCTTAGTTATAAATGCACAATTACCAGATTAACTGTTGCATTCTCAAATTGCATGTTCAGTTTTGAGATAACCAGTATTTTCAGAAACTCACACATAATAAGTAAATTTACAGAATTCATTGGGAGTAGCATAACACCGTGTTGGACCAAGGTTCAGTGTACCCAATTAGTCCAAGAACTACTAGCCAAGTAAGTTGTAAGTCTCCTATGTGGGCAATCAGTTTAGTGATCACGCCAGCATGCCTTTATACCTTTGGCAGGGTATATTGGGTCCTCTCGATGGGGCGTATACATCGGACTCCACATTTAGCTCATGTGGTTTTATTATCGGTTATTAGTAGCTCCCAAAATTCAGTCTGACTCTCTGCATTGACTATTTATCAGTATATTCAGTATTCAGTTTCAGCATGTTATAAATTGGTCATTGCATCCAGTTAACTCACAATTCAATTTATCATGTCAGATTATTATACTTGCTTTTATGCTTGTTCAATTATGTTTTATTTCAGTGTTACTCTATCCTACATGCTCAGTACCTTTCAAGTACTGACGCATACGTGCGCTACATATTCTCGTGCTGTAAGTTCAAGTTCTCAGCATCCAGACCACACATAGATCGATTTTCCGATCTCTAGTTCAGCAGATGCAGTGGTGATTCCTCATTTTCCGAGAACAATAGTCATGAGTTCATTCCAGTTTTTATATACATCAATTTTCGCATATGGGTATTCCCTATTTTTCATTATAAATTATGATTTAGCTTCCACATTAGTTTATTTTCTTTAGTATTCTTATGATCATGCCATCAGGGTTAACTTGGGATCACTTGTGGTCCTAGGTTCCGTGTCCGCGTCTTGGGGGTAACTCGAGGCGTGAAAGAGGGTCACTCTGCTTGAGTCCTCTAGTGGATTGGAAGAAACCATACATCTTCCCATTGGTTATAATTGAGTACCAGTTGTTTGCCATAATTCTCCATACCATGTCAATGAACACCTCAGAGAAGCCCATTTTCCTTAGAACAAGACATGTGTATGACCAAGAAACTCTGTCATAGGCTTTTGCCATGTCTAATTTAATAATAACATTTCTCCCAATATTAGGCTTCCTGATTTGGTGGATGATTTCCTGAGCGAACATGATGTTCTTAGAAATACTTCTACCCTTTACAATCCCAGATTGATTAGGAGAGATTAAGGAAGGAAGAATAGGCTCAAGTCTGTTGCTCAATAGTTTAGAAATAATCTTGCTAGTAAATTTGCTCAAATTTATAGTTCTAAACTCAGTCAACTTACTGGGATTATTCATCACTTCGGGAATCAATACAATGCAAGAACGAGAGAAGTATTTAGGAATCATTTGGCCACTGAAGAAGGCCTGAATGACTCCCATTAAGTCAGTCTTGATAACGTGCCAAAACTTTTGAAAGAAATACCCATTCATGCCATCCGGACCAGCTGCAGAATTAGGATTCATTGAAAAAACTACATTCTTGAGTTCATCCATATCTGGGATACTGGTAAGTCTGGCATTTTGTTCCTGACTGATCATTCTTGGAATGCACTCAAAGTTGTCCTCATTAATAATTTTATCCTCCACTGTAAAGATATATTTGAAGTGTTCACAGGCAGCCATAGCAATATTCTCTTCACCCTGTATCCATTCCCCATTCTAATTGGTAATTCTGTGAATGATCAATTTTCTTTTTCTCCCTCTTATCAAGGAATGGAAATATTTAGAATTATTGTCCCCTTCCTTGAACCATTTTAGTTGTGTTTTTTGTTTCAGAATTGTATCTCCAACTTAAGAAATTTGATATAATGAGCATTAAGTTCATGGAGAGACATTCTATTTGATTCACTTTGGTCAGTAATGTATCTTTCTTCATCCTTGTGAACCTTTTCTTCATAAGTCTTGACATTCTGGAAGATATCACCAAACTCCCTCTTAGACCATTCAATAAGAGTGTTAGATAATCTTTTCAGTTTGTGATGAAATCTCCACATGTTATTACCTTCCACTCCCTTATCGCAACATGTTTTTACAGTTCCCAGGAAGAGAGGACTGTCGACCCAACCATTAAGGAATCTGAAATACTTAATATGTTCTGTCTCATTTGACACCATTTCCATAAAAAGTGGATAGTGATCAGAACCAGTAGCAGCCAAATGGGTGATAGTCGTTTGAGGCATCAATTCCAACAAAGAATAATTTACAAGAGCCTTATCTAATCTCTTCCAAATTCTGAGATTGATACCCTTTTTGTTGGACCAAGTAAACTTTTGTCCACTGAAACCAATGTCCATCAGTCCACAGGCTTCAACGACTGCTATGAAATCTAAGATCTTCATCGTATTATAATAGGTCATCCCTCCCAATTTCTCATCTATAGCAGTTATAATATTGTAGTCACCCACAGAGCACCAAGGTTTGTTGTCCACAGTAGCTTGATGTAGCATTTTATCCTAAAGTGGCCTTCTAAGATGCTCTTTGCATTTTGTATAAACAAAGTTAGTAATAAATTGATCTTGTAATTCATTGTGTGTCATCTCACAAGTGATATGCTATTCATCTTCATCAAGGATAATATATTCAATCTCATTGCTCCAAAAAACCCAAATCTTGCCATTACAATTACTGATAGCATTTTCCATGTTTAATTGGACTTTAAAATTGTGAACATAAACGCTATCTGAGAAAGGTTCTAGAATAGTGATGATGGACAAGTGATGAATTTTCCTAAGCATTTTGATCCTTTCCAAAACCCCTGAGTGTTGATCCCTCTCACATTCCATATCATTGTACTAATCATTGGGATGATCTAGAGGAAAAAAGTCTGATATTTGGCCTGCCAGCTGTAACAGTTTTAACATCCTGATTCTTGAAATGAAATTCATCATGTAGCAGCTTTCTTGGAGATAGACATTGGTTTTGAGTTACTTGTTGAACCTCCACTTGAAGGGAGTGATCATTCTGAGGATTAAGAGCTATTATTAAAGCTTCACTCGTCTCATTATCATCCTCCATCTCCTGAACAGATTGATTATCTCTGTCAACCTTAGCCTCAGAGTTTTCCACTTCATACTCATAAGTAAGAGGTATAGTATTAACTTTACAATAACTTTCTTCTTTATCCGGAGGTGCCGTTGGAGGTGGTGTCATATTTTTGCCTGTAGGGAAGGTGTGTCCTGTCTCTGATGATTGCCAACCATCAAGAATTTGTTACCTGTTTCCTCCCTCCTTTCCTTTTCCCCTTCTTGTTCACCTTCTTGTTGTTTGTTTAACCTTCTCTTAACTGCATCTCTTTTTTGCTTACTAGGCTTGTTTTTTCTCTTGGGGAATTTTCTGATTTGCTATTGGTTGCATTGTTCCCCATCTCTTTAGCATTTGTATACTTGCTTTGTTTCACACTAGAATCTGATTCCTTGTTCTGTTTCCCCTTATTTCCTGCCTTATTACCTGTATTGTTTGCTACTGTCTGCTTTGCATTCAGTGTCCTCTTATGTGTCCCATATTGTTGTTATTTTTTGTTGCTAACCTGGGCTTAAGGTCAGGATTTTGGTCAGTGTATTCCCCCTCATGCACGACATGAGGCAATTTTCCCCCTTTGGTCACCCTTCCTACAAATTAGTAGGATTCTCCTGACAGCCCCCATCCTTTGCTCCTTCAGCTACACCAATCATAACCTCATTTAGATGCATTTTATTAGAGTTAAGTTTTCTAGCTATGATACCTGAGTTGCTGCTCTTGTCTTCTTGTTATTGAGCCATCCTTTGCTTCTTTGGACTACTTCCCTGGAATGTTCCAACTTGTATTGACTTTCTTGAGATGTGTTTTCCTTCTGATTTTCTTCCTATATTGTAGTAATATTTTCTTCTTCCATAGATAGATTAGTAAATATGTTATTTTGAAGATTAGTATTCATACCTGCCTGTTGTACATGCCCCTGCGGATTTCTCTTGCTGCGTGGCTATTTGTTGTTGTAGGTCTCTATACTATTTTTTGACCCACCTCCTCTTGATATTTTTGGCTTTTCTTTCTTTGAGTGTGCCATTCATCATCTTTTTGCTGAATTGGTTGTTTCTGTTTATCACTTTCTTTATGAGTTTGTTGCAGCTGATCTTTTCACTCCTTTGCTTTGCCCTGTTGATTTTCCTGCTCTTTGTTGTACTGATTTGCTTTGTTTCTATTCTTCTTCTCATTTTCTTTTTCCTTCATTTGTCTGTATTCCTCATCCCTCATCCTTGATTTGAATTCTTCTACATCACTCACAATATGGAGGAATGTTCTCATATTCTACTGGCTGCCATGTACCTATGGTATCATCTTCATTGTGTAGCCCAATCCACACATGTCTAGGTCTAGGTTTGGTCAAGTCAATTTGCATCTTAACCTTAGGCATCCCTGTCCTAGATCTTTTGTTTTAGGTTGTATCCAAGTATAAGACCTTGCCTATAGATTCCAATAAGGGAGTGAGGAAAGGTTTTTTGAAGCAATGACAGGGTAATCCTGACAATAAGATCCAAACTGTACAGTAGGTGTCTCCTCTTCTAGAGTGATGAAAAGTGTCCAAGCTTGAATCCTCATGAGTTTGCTCTCTATGGTCATTCTCTGGTGTGTCCTTTGGAGTTCAATGAATACATGTTTAGTGTTATAGTGAGCAATGTTGACCCCCCCACCACTAAGCTGGGTCTATTCAATAAAGCTTTTTTTGATCATCTCAACTTTAGGCATTGCAGCACTAAACTTCCCAACCAAACTATATTTACAGTCTACAGTCAGAGTGTCATATAGTCATGCATATCAAATATCACCATTGGTTGACCTTGTTTAGTGGTCTGTCTAGGTGTGGTTTTTAGAACTATATTAGGATTCTGAGTTGCATAGATGTGTCTCAATCTAGCAGCCAATGTTTGGACCACAGTATATGGGGGTGGTCCCGAGACCTGATCCTGTTTGTTTGTAGGAAGAGCTTTAGAAATGGTGGTTTCATTTTGTTTGGGAATAGTAGCATTTTGATTGTGATTGTGGACAGTAGGGGTTCTTTTATCAAAATTACAAAAGATCTTACGGAACTCTTTATGATATGCATTTTAGTCACCCCCCTTTCCCAATTCTGCTTGCTGCATTTGCCCCATATTGCCAGACAAATGAGTTAGATTTTGTTCCCTTTGGATACCAACATTTTTGACATTATCTCCTTGTATCTGTTCACTAGTTATAACAGCTAAATTTCCCATGGCACTATCATGCACATGGCCAACACTAGCATTATTAGTGATATGATTATGACTAGAATTAGGAGTAATGTTTGAATACTTACCTGCTCTCTATTCCTCATCATGTTGATCTTTCAACTTGTGTTGCTGGTCCTGGCTTTGGTTCCTTACAGCCTCCTCAGTGTCATCTGCCTGCATACGTGTGTGTGATATTCCGACCTTGTGCTGAAGTTTATCCATCTGATTGACTCCAAATGAAAATTGGGAAGAACTTTCTAACTCTATTACTTCTAATGCAGCCTGTCCAATCTTATCTTGGTGCTTCTTGTTAGTCAAGCTTTCAGTTTTCCCTATTCCTCCTTTTTGAAACATTTTCATTTCACTATGCTCATTATCTTCAGTTAAATTTTGTTTTTGAGCTAACTGGTTAGATATATTTAGTAAGCTGGATATCATATTCAGTAAACCGAACTCCGTTCATCCCCCCGCTATCAGTTTCTCTTTGTCTGTCATAGTGGTCACCAGAGTTTTTGGCTTCCGATATATGGCCTTCCGTTCCACTTGATATTGCTGTAAGATGGACCTCCTATCCTTGGGAGTAAAATTCAGTGGTTAGTTCAGCTCTATTCATCTGGGAGGAGCTTCCATTTTGGGATTGACTATCTCGCAGCTCATCTGCGCCCATCCCAAAAATTGCCTTATTAGTTCTCTCGATTGACGTGGTGAAATGCCACGATTTTGGATTATGTAGTAGTTCTTGATGAACATAATCGTTATCAATGACTTGTTGTTCTTTATTCAACCTAATGTAATATGGCAAAATAATTTCACGATTCCCTTTAGCTTCACTTCGCGATTTTGCACTATTCACCGGACCTTTGGAATGTCAATTCCCAGAGTTATACAACAAATTGAAGGGCGATTCCTAGATGGATTCGTTCGTCGTCACTAAGCGCCCCTCTTGGGACTAGTCTTGCAGTTTGGGATGTACCGTCGGTGGCTCACGCGCCTTGTCAGCCAGGCTGAACTAGCCCTTGAATCTTGTTACGTTATTTACCTTTAGGGAGAATTTGGCTTAGAGATATAAGTTAGAGAGAGAACTATTTTAAGTTCGCTTGTTTTTGTGAGAATTTATGTCTAAGATGTTTTGAGTTTTCATGAATTGTATGTTCCTTATTGTTAAATTGGAGTTTAGTGTGTTGAATTGTGTATTTGACTTCATGAGATGTTGAAATGAGCATGTTTAATTATATTTTAAAATGGTATAATTGTCTTTTTATGTTATGTTGATCTTATATGAGATGGAGAATGTATTTCCTCCTTATATGTTGTGAAGTGATGAGTAATGTGCATATTGTGTTATGGATGTAGTTCACATTTCCTTGTGATCCATTGCTTTGTTTTGAGAAGAGAGTTAATGTTTCCTCCTTTGTGATTTGCATTATTATAATGTGTCGTGCTTCTTGGGCTGCTAATCTTGAGTTATTCCCCTATAAGTTTCCAAAGTGTCGTTCGAGGACGAATGTTCCAAAGAGGAGAATATTGTAACACTCTAGAAAATGATAGGTCGAACTAGAGCCTAAATGTAAAGTCAAAAGATATGAAAATTGTTTCCCCTAGGATAGTAGGACATCTAAGTATCTTAGGGAGGTTTAAAGAGTCAAGGCCTAAGGGAGGAGAGGCAAACAAGAGGGGAAAACCAAGGCCAAAGGACAAGGCTGACCCAAACTTAAAGTCACTGTCCCAAACTCCACAGCCACCACCACGGCTCGTGGTCATGACCACGGACATTTGGAGGCTTTGTGGAATTGCCATCTCAAAGGGATAAGAGCCTCCAGGTTTTCTAGAAATTGAGTCAACCTTCACAAGGGGTACCATGAGTCGTGGTCCATTTCATGACTCGTGAAGGTGGGTGTGTAGATCCCTTAGCTTATAGGGATTTGGGGCGTTATGGGTAGCTGCTGCCTAAGGCACCACGGGCACCATTACGGGTCGTGGTGCACTTGACGAGGGGGACAGGTGGCTCATGAAGGTCATTTGGTACCAAGACTTGAAGGACTTTCCATTACCTTGCCCGGGTTCCAAGTCATGACCAAGGCCATCACCACGGACCGTGGTCATTACCACAGATCTTGGGAGGCTCCATGGTCTTGATTGGCCAAGGTTTGGCTTGTCCACCCAAAGAAGAGCTACTGTCTCAAACACCACAAGTAACACCACAATCCGTGGTGCATCTTCACGACCCATTTCTGCAGGTCGTGGTCTTTGACAGGGACCATTGAAATGAGGGTATTTTGGGACTTTTATTTTAGTCCAAATTAAGTGGGGGTTTATTGGGTATTTTAGGGGTGAAATATATATTGGTTAAAATCATTATTCACCCATTCTAACATGAAAAAATACAAAGACTCAAATTTTCTCCCAAAAACCAATTCCCTCAAATATTACTCTCTACAAAGTTCCTCCATTGAAGAATACCAATGATCCAAGATTAGGTTCAAACTCAAAGGTTTTCAACCCAAATTCGTGGAAAAGTTTCAATTAGGTATGGAAGCTTTTCACTCTTGGAATCTTTTACCCTAGAGGGTCTCTCAAAATTGGATTTCAAAGTTCACCAAGTTCTACGTTTCACTCAATTTCGTGGATCTCTTTCTAAACATGTTTTCTTTGATCTAAATTTATTATTTATGATTGTATATGAACATTTATGGATGAATTCAAGCAATATATCTGGTATTCTGACCAAATTCCCACAAGACTGATGAATCTCTCTTCTTTTTCAACTTTAAACCCTAGTATGCTTTGATTGATGAATGAAGGATGACAATCTAGTATGTTTCTATGTAATTCAATATTGTATTATGATGCTATCCTATATGATGAATGAATATCATAAAATTAGGGTTTAATCTTGAATAATACCTTGAAGGCTATGAATGAAGGTTTTTAATTTGATTATAATTTAAGTTGAATTATTTATCCACTTATGGTGGAGGTGCTTACTTGAATTATGAATTGTGTGTTGAGTCTTGTTCCTCTTCCTTACAACCCTAATTATGAACAAGTATGCTTGATATGATATGAACATGAATATTTTGTTATGGTATGAATGTTATGCTATGAGATGGATATGAATGTAGTGAGGTGATCATGGATGTGTTTTTATGAGAATAAGAGGCAATTCTCATGAACACTATATGACTATATTATGAAAGATACAGCCTCACATGTTATGGGTTCAATGATAAAAGACTATTCTCATCATTGAAACGTTTGAGCTATATGAAATATGAGGAGGTGAATGCCTATTGTATTCTTTATGAACAAGGCTTAATTAAAGACTAAAGTTTATTTAAAAAGGAATTTGTGCTTAGCACCGAGTGAACGTCAATATGAGATTAAGGCTTTTACGTTCAACAAGTATGTCCTCCCACATGTGTTCATTTTAGGTTTAGCAATAGCACCGAGTGAACGTCAATATGAGATTGAGGCTTTTACGTTCAACAAGTATGTCCTCCCACATGTGTTCATTTTAGGTTTAGCAAGTACGGGTTCCCAATATATGTGTTGCCTCATGAGATGGAAACCTTTTATGTTAACAAGTTCATGTTTCTAGTAGCAATCTCCGTGTTCCTTAACTATGTGCCAACATATGTCTTAGCTTGTGGATCCACCTAGATGCTATCATGACTAGTTCGAATTAGGCAAGTGAAATACCGTCTTTTCGGTATAGAGTTAGAACATTTGATTCCATGTAGCTCACATGGTCTATGACTGTTATGGATAAATCTTCCTAATGCTAAAGAATATGAAATAAGATAAGTATAGGTGGGGTATGAGACTTTACCAATACGTTGTAGAAGTGGGTCTTAAGAGGAGTTCTTGTGTGTATCATATATGAATGGCAACTAAGAATATGTTTAGGTTAATTTCACTTATTATGATGGTAATGATGTATCTGACTACACTTGTGATCTCTTTATGTCTTTGCTTAGTATATATGGGAGTATGGGACTTCATGTGTACATTGCACAAGTGAACTTGAAAAGGGATTGTGGGTGGTGTCTTTGTGATGTAACGTTAAATGAACTCAAACATATAAGGTATGAATTATGGTGTTGTATCATGTTATTTATGATCACGAATGTCTTTTTTTCATATGGTATTAATTTCTTGTGTATTCCTTATGCATTATGTCTTTTTAACTTGAAATAGCATGTTTTCAACTAAAGGTCCTTTTGTGCATGTTTTAATGGTTTTAACTGCATGGCTTCCATACTTAGTACATATTGATTGTAATAACCCATATTTCTCCTATTTTTCTACTATTGTAGGTTCTGGCTAGTAGGTCCTTATTGTGGATAAGTAAGGCTTGGATTACGATCTCCAAGACCTTTTTGTATGTCCTCAACTTCTGAGGACGACATGTACCACCATGTTCTTTCTATTTTTTTATGCCAGTATTGCACTTCATATTATTATTCATTCTATAGTAAAGGTATAAGGTCCCTAATATGAGATTCTTATGTTGTACTTAGATGGTAAATGAGACGACGTCTTCATACTCTATTTTCTTATATGAAAGAGTTGACATTGATTGTTTAAAAGTATTAAATTTTCCAAATTATTCAATTTATTATGAAAAGATGATATGCTAAGGGCTTGTGTGAGACCCCTTGTGGTTGAGTACGCCGTGTTACGACTTAGGGGGTGCTCTCGGGTCATGACAAAATAGGACTGCTTCTCTTAGTAGAAGTAAATATTTTACAGCATTTATTAATGATATGATACAAATATGTTGGATTTATATTCTCATGTTTAAATCTGAAGTGCCTAAAGTGTTCTAGAAATTCAAACTTTGGTTCAAAATCAAAGTTGTTGTAGGATTCAAATGCTTAGATTACATAATGGTACTGAGTACACATCTGATCGATTTGAAAAGTTTTGTGAAAATGCAGGAATTGAGTATCAACTCTTTGTTTGATATATTCCGCAATAAAATGGTGTCAGTGAAAGGAAGAACATATCGATAATGGAGATGTCAGGATGCTTGTTATGTGAGAAGGACTTACCAAAAAAGTTATGGATAGAAGCAACAAATGAGGTTGGTTTTTTTTTTGCTATATTTGTTACCTACAAAAGTCGTTAAAGAATATAAACGTTTTGAGGCATGATATGAGTATAATCCATCCTTACAGAACTTAATAATTTTTGTTTGTTTGTTCTTCTCACATTTTCCATGCGTTAAGAGGGAAAAAGCTAGCTAAGAAAGTTGAACTTGGAGTCTTTATTGGTTATAGTACAATCTCCGAAGCTAACAGAATTTTTCAGCCTCATACAGAAAAAATAATTCTAAGCAGAGACGTATTTTTTATGGAGAATAAGTAATCAGACTGGGAAGAAGTTGATCAGAAGCATATCACAAGCAATCTAATAGATTTAGATAAGAACATTGATTATCAATATGTGAGAGGAACAAAGGTCGCACTCTAACATATACCAAAGATGCAATGTGTTCATTTTGGAGACTTCTAGATTTTAAGAAGTCTTTTACGATCCCAAGTGGAAAGGTGCAATAGAAGAGGAGCTTGCAATTAAGGGAGAGACCTAGCAGTTTGTGGAAAAACCATAACATAGGAAGATCGTTGGTATGAAGTGGGTTTTTTGCACAAAATAGAACGTTGAGGGATCTGTTAATAATCTCAAAGAAAGGCTTGTTGTGTAAAGTTACTCACAATTTTTTGGAGTTTATTATTCAGAAATGTTTTCTCCAGTTAGTAGTCTTGATACTATAAGGTTGTTACTATCTATTGCTTCTCAAAAAGGCTAAAAAAAACCTTTCCATTAGATGTCAAGTCCATTTTTTTAAAAAAATGTTTTCTACATGTGAAAATTTATGTGGAGGAACCTTAGGGATTTTCTATAAGGGACATGACAACAAAGTGTATCTATTAAAGAAATCCCTTTTATTTATTACAGTCGAATTGATTATCACTTCCAAGGCTTAGGTTTTGAGAAAATCCTAAGCTAATCAACTCTATATATTGAAAAAAAAAAGAGATTCTAATACTATGGTTATAATACTTTATGTTGATGATCTTCAAGGTAGAGATGAAGAAAGTGTTCGAAATGAAAGACTAGGGAGAAATGTCTTACTTTCTTAAATAGAGGTTTGTCAAACCCACAATGAAGTGTTCATTTGTAAAAACAAATATGCAAGGGAGACAATGAAGAAGTTCAAAATGGAGGATTTCAAACCTATGAACATTCTAATGCGTCAGAAAGAAAAGCTGATTAAAGATGATGGTAGTGCAAAATTTATGAGGCAAGCTACAGAAGTATGGTTGGATGTTTTATGTATCTCACTACCACGAGACCCAAAATCCTGCAAGCAGTAATTTTCTTTTATAGATTTGTGAATTGTGCAAGTGAAATGCACATGAAAGAAGCAAAAAGAGTGAAAAGGTATGTCAAGGGAACTTTAAGATATGGTGTTAGGTTCGAGAAAAGTTATTACTTCAACTTGCAAGGTATTCTGATAGTGATTGAGCTGGGTCAGATCATGACACCATAAGAACTTCCGGTGATTGTTTTATTATTAGTTCGGGATGTTTTTCATGGTTCAAAAAGAAGCAAGGTATTGTGGCACAATGAAGGGAACTTTGGACAATGGTGTTAAGTTCAGGAAATTCAAAACTTCAACATGCAAGGGTATTATGATAATGATTGAGTTGGGTCAAATGATGACATGAAAAGCACTTCAGGTAATTGTTATAGCCTTGGTTCGGGATGATTTTTATGTTGCTCAAAAAGAAGCAAGGTCTCATGGCAAAGACAACTGCAAAAAGATAAACTTAAAGTTGTAATATCATTTGTTAATCAAGATCTTTGACTAAGGAAGATTATGTAAACTCTTTATCTTGATCAACAAGAAATCACGAAAGTGTTTGTGGATAATCAAACATCCATGAAAATTTCTCATAATCTAGTTTTTCGTAGAGAAAAAAAAAACATTTGAATATAAAATTTTGCTATCTCAAGGATGTGCAAGAAGACAGAGAGGTGAAGTTTGTTTATTGCAAGTTGGAATATCAAAACACTCAAGTTTACTAAGCCATTTAATGTTAATAAGATTGAATTCCTTAGAATGAAGTTTGGTGTAAAACCCCGAGCCACCGTGGACATGGACGACACTTGAGAACTATCGCTGGTCCACAAACCCTTGGTCTAGCTGACTACTTAGCAGAAGACTTAATCAAGAAAAATGGGACTCCAACAACCAAAAGTTAACTCAAAGCATCTCAACAGTAACCCAACTCAGTAAATTTCTGAAATACTTAATTAAACATAAACAAGTGACTCAAAGTCTCAAAACATCAACAATGGAAATAAGGAGAGACTCCTCAACTTCTAACTATATAGGAAGCCTCTACATACTACTAAAGCTATCGGGAAAGGATCCTCGTAAGTGTGAAGTCCTTTTAAAAGTAAGGAGGCTTACCAAAACTAGTTGGAATGCAAATGGTATAAACGGGAGCTCCTGTTGATAATACTAAACACTTGTATTTGCATAATGAAATAATGCAGGTCGAATGACATTAGTAAATTGAATGTACGAGCATATAATCGGAAAAACTGGAACATATATAACTAAACTAAAAAAATGGCAAGACAATACAGTATGAAAGAAATAATAAGATTTAATGATTTTAAAATAGAATTTATAAGAAATGTTAGTTGGTGAAATGGTTTATGAGAAATGTTAGTTGTCTGAACTCAACCCCATATCAGTCCTCAATACTACTCCCAATAATATATAACTCGTGCTCAAATGTATAAATATAAATCTTTCTCAATTTGAGGTAGTTACTAAGAAGATCCTTTTAAAAGAGGTAATACTTTGAAACTCTCTAAACTCATTTAGAAAATGATGTTTCTCTCTTTTATAGGTAAAAGTGTTGCACTTGGGAATACTTAGTTCCCTAATACTCATTTTGAAATATTAAATATTATTCCTCTCATTCTCATACTCATTTACCAAATATTTAGTTCAAAACTATAGTTTATTGCAAAAAAGTTCTGAAAATTTGACTCAAAAAAACCTCTTAAAATTTTCCTTTTACTTAAATTTTGAAATGTAAATTAAATTAAGAGATGTGATCAAGATGACAAGGATCTCTCAAGCATTAATAGAGACATTAAGATTAATATGAAGAAGGGTGTGAATACATGCTTTGACAGAACAGATACAGGATGAAGAATGAAGAAGAAAAAGGTCAAGCGACCCTGGCATAGTAGTGGTCTGTCGCGCCAGCTTCAAATGTCCTGCGACTTCTTTGGGCACACTATAGGCACAGGGCGCCAACCCCAAAGCTGAAGCGTCAAGTTTCTGGCGTTTTAGGGTTGCTCTACCCCACCCCGAAACCAGATTGTTGACGAATTTTCTTGTTCAATTTTGGGTCCTAACTCATCTAGAATCAATTGATTTCTTGCAAATCCACTTTGATTCATAAACCCAACACAACCTCAAGTACATAAAACATCCAATGTTAAACAATGAGTCTAAAACTCAAGAACTACTCAAGAATCATTTCATAATAGATGTCTTGGAAGAATTAATGGAATAATTACATGTTTGGCGTGAGTATGAACAAGTCCATTACTATGGAAAACTCACATACTGGAAAAAAAATTATTGTTCTTGGCGAAATTCCTTAACCCTTGAATGAACACTTGAAAACCCTCTTTTCCTCTTCTTGCTTTAAAATTTAAGTATTTAGGAATGTGAAAAATAACTTAGCATCTGATTAGACCCTTAAATTTATTGAGAAAAGCGTTTTCGAGCCTAGTATGGTAATACCGAAATTTCCCTTTTTCAAATGGATTAAATGCCTTTTCTAGAGGCGCTTCACTTAAAATACCATAAAATTTAACTTGGAGGCTGAATTTGTCAAAGTTGGTGGTGTTGGAAAGAAGACTCAAAGATCTTCCATTTTATATGTGATGGGCCACCTAACTCTTTATGTTCTAACTCTTTATGTCATCAAATGAAGATCTTTGAGTCCCCTTTACAACAACACCAAGTTTTTCAAATTGAAGGTACGGGTAAAAAGTTATGATTATTTGAGTGAAGCCTATCCAGTTAAGGCTTTTCATCCATTTGTGAAAAGGTACTTTGGTCTTTTCCTTACCCCCACGACTTTACCACGTTTTTCCTCACCCAAGTTAAGAGTCTAATAAGATTCTAAGTTGTTTTTCACATTACAAAACACTTGGAATTTTAGGGCTAAGTTTCAAGAAGATGAAAAGAGGTTTTCAAGTGTTGAATCAAAGGTTGAGATATTTTACCAAGAAAAGCGGTTCTTTTGAGGTATATAGGACTCTCATAGTGTTGAGTTTGATCGCCCTAACTCCGATCATGAAATTTTATTCGTCAATTCGTTCATGAGATTGTTTATATTTAGATTCTTGAGATGTTCTTCAGTTTTAGCCCCATTATTTAACAATGGAGGTTTGAGTATTAAAGTGAGGATTTTGCAAATGAGTGATGCTTCTTGATAGATTTTGTGTGGGATTTCATTGAATTTGTATTGGGTTTATAAATCAAATAGAGTATGGATGAAATCATTCGGTTCTAGATCAGTTAGGACCTGAAATTTGACAAGAAAATTCATCGGGTTTCTGGGAGAGGGGTGGAGTGTCGTGCCAGCCATTTCTCCCAAGCTACTGGCCAATAGCTTGGGTTCTGGAGCATTAAGACAACAGTGCACCCCAAACTCTGCTCAGTAATTTGGGGCATGGCTCCCTGCGCGATTCAGTGCGCCAGGGTCGCCAGGTCCTTACTCTTCTGTCCTTCTTTCTATATGTATTTATTCAAATCATGTGTACGTTCTCTTCTTAATATCAACTTTTAAAATCTTCTGTAATTCTTGAGAGATGTTATATGTCATAATCATATGTCTTAATTCACATTTCGAATTAAAATAATGTTAAGAGGAAAGTCAAGAGGTTTGTTTGAATCACTTTGAGAATTATTTAAATTGATTATAGCTTTGAACTAGATCTGGAGTAAATGACTATTGATAATGACAAGAGTTTCCTTTCATGTTTCAAAGTGAGTATAAGTGAACTAAGTATTCCAAAAATGTAATTCTTCTACATTTAAAAGAGAGATACATCGATTTCTAAAGGAGCTACGCGTTCAGAGAAGTTTTAGAGTATTACCTCTTTTAAGAGTCTTTTGAATAATTACCTCGGATTGAGAAAGAGTTATGTTTTAAACATTTGAGCATGAGTTAGATATTATTAAGAGTACTATTGAGCACCGATATATCAATGATTTCAAACAACTCAAAATCCTCATAAACCAAATATGCCAACATGGGTAAAGAATTAAAGAGTATGTTGTTGTATCACAACATAGCTCATAGCGATTGTTGTTCCGTAAAGAATCTCGCAAATAAGAGTAAAGAGTATGTTATTTTATTTTTATACATTTGAGTTGATATATACTGTATTAAAGGCTTTAAATCATGCATTTATTACTATTTCTTTCATATTGGAGTTGATATTGAGGTGAGTACTATCTTCCCATGTAATCAGTTCCGTTAACTATTACTTTCACTTTTCCCTTTTCATACTCCTACATTCAATGCACTCACATCATTCGACCTACATATTTTTATGATGCAAATAAAGGTGTTCATGGTCATCAACAAGCACTTCGTTGATATCTTTGTATTTCAGTTAGCTTTAATGAGCCTCCTTGCTTTCTCGTAGGTTCAATATTTATATTTCAGTTAGCTTTAATGAGCCTCCTTGCTTTCTCGTAGGTTCAATATTTATATTTCAGTTTGGTTAAGATGTTGTGGGGAACGTAGTATGTAGAGGCTTCATAGACAATACTAGTTGAGGAGTCTTTCACTATTTCCTTTGTGATGTTTTGAGACTTTGAGTTGCTTTGAGTATTTCAAGACGTTCATTGGGTTAAGCTGTTGTTGATACCTTATCATTTAATCTTAGCAATTGAAGTTCTTCTTTTGTTAGTAACTTTTCCACTGAGTAGTGAGTATGGCCAAGGGTTGGCTAGGGTTAGATTAGGGACCAATAATGGTTTTCAAGGGCTTTCCATATCCAAGGTGGAGGCTCGAGCCGTGATAAATACTATGAGACATATCACATACCCTGGGAAGAATCTTTGCAAAATTTCTCAACTGTTGAATGAACGGTTAAAACCCATATTTTCCTCTTCTTGAAACTTTTCCCTAAATTCTAAGTGTTTAGGAATGTAAAATATAAATTAGAGTATTATTAGACCCCTATATTGGGTGAGAAAAAGTGGTCAAGCCTAGTGGTGTAAGGAAAAGACAAAAATACCTTTTTTCTCAACGGGTGAAATTTCTTAACTAGAGAGGTTTCACTCAAATAGTCATAACTTTTTATTTGGAGCTGGAAGTTTAGTAAACTTGGTGTCATTGGAAAGAGGACTCAAAGAACTTCAGTTTTCTAGGTCATGGTTCACCTAACTCTTTATGTTCTAAAGATATGATTGTTTGAATTTGTACCACAACTAAAATTGATGGATGTTAGAGGTATCACACTTGGACTATGCACTTCTTGAGCCATGAGGAGTGTTACATTTGTCTTCTAAAATTACATGACCTGAATTCAAGGTAGAAGATGACGTAGGGAATAAGAATATTTAGGAAGTGCACACAAGAATAATTTTCTATATTTTAGTTACTTTTTCTATTTCCTAGTTTGTTTAAAACTCTTTTACTTATTGTTAAGTAGTAGTTCCTCAATTTCAGCAAACAAGAACGTTATTTTAGCTATTTTATGTTTCCTAGTTTGTTTAAAACTCTGTTAGTTACTTTAAGTATTAGTTCCTCAATTTCAGCAAACAATAACTTATTTTTAGAATATTTTTAGCATTACTTTACATCATCTTAGCTAAGCTGTAACGTATATCTATTTATCCAGTCTCATTTACCAATAGAAATAACTTCTACCTTTTTACTTCAATCAGGTCTTATTCTCCTCTATTAAGAACTAAAACTAACCATAAATCTTAAAAATTTCAAGTCTCAGAACAATGTTTAAGATGATAAGACAAAGTAGAATTCTAAATTACTACATGATCTTAGGAGCCAAAAACTTGGTTTAAGCTCGTCTGCTTAAATAAAAAAAAAATTACTTTGAACACAGATTATTTAAAAACCACAAAAAATTCCACCTCTGAGCTTCAACTCAAAAATAACAAAGAAATAAAAATTCTTAGAAGTTAATAATTTTCACAACTATTAGGGTGAGGACGAAGTGACCAAAACCTAGTCAAGTAATTGAAATTTTATCCTTTTGGGTGTCCCTTCCCCATTTAAAACAGTGGAGACTTGATGGATTTATATAGATTTCAGATCTCATAAAAATTTAGTTCTCAATCGATTTGGGAGGATGGAAATTTAGAGATTCCTACGGAATAAGAATTCAAGGTTTACACATTTTGGGATATGGTTGACTTACCCACTTGTGGAATGTCGTATGTCTCATCATGACTTGAGATTTCGAATCGTAATTGTGAAGACATGCTTTTTCGGTAAAGGAGAAGAAGAATATAGAGAAATATTAGGTTGTGGACTATGTTTGGAGGAAATATGAGTCAAAAATTTGGTTTCATTATGATTAAATGGGGGTGAAAGGGAATGGATCCAAAATGGTTGGAGGGAACTACTTTATCAAACTTAAACATGGTTTCAAGGGTGTGGTTGATACGAATGAAAATATTTTTCAACTTTTTTGTTACTCAAACTTTTGATAAACTCAATTTTTTAAGATTGAAAAAAATGACTTCTCTTCTAATAAAACAAATTTTCATAACTGACCTTTATTATCTTTTTCTTACCTTCCAACACATTTGGCCATTGATCCCCACCACCCTACACCTTACTTTTACCCTCTAAAACACCCGTAGCTTCCATGTCCATCACCCCACACCTTACCTTCCACCCTCTACACTGATAGAATTTTTCTAGAAAACATTTTCCTTCGTAGAAAACACAACAAAAACTTATGTTTTTTCTTCATGGATATTGGCTTAATTATTTATATGTATCTATTATCATGATGATGATAGTTAAAGTTGTATATATGAATTTTGTGTAACAGATGGTCTAAGGCTGGACTCTCGTACATCTTCAAGGAAAAGTCATCTGAGCAAAAGTCATAGACTATTAAAAGATTCATTGATACTACAGTGAATGTGGGGAGAAAAGAGATCCTAGATGGGTTTAGGTCACGATTTGTTGCTACTACAAGATCAAATGCTACTACAAGCTTGACTCGTGGATTTAGTTATTCTATGCAGCCTTGTCTTTTGGTTTCCTCCAAAGCCTTACCATATGAGTTTAACAACCTTTGCTAAGTGTGTCAATCATGGTTTTTCTGCCTACAGTTCACTTGAAGATTTTCAAAATTCTGAGAACTACACCAACATTGTGATTTATTCTCCTAGATACCGAGTTAGTAATATGTATATATATTTACATGATCTCGATCTCTGCCTTTTGTGATACTATATACCCCAATCTTTGTATGTTATGATAGTCATGAATATAGATACATGCATGGATTGTGAGTTGGATCCAACATCCTCCTGAAACTCCATTGCCATTTTCGATCATATCTATCTCAGTTTCCTCTATAGGAACAAGATCTAAAATTGGAATGTTAACATTGGCATCTTTGATCATGTCTATCTCAGTTTCCTCTGTAGGAAAAAGATCGAAAATTGAAACATTAAGATTGGACTCTTTTAACATTACGATGCTAATGTTAACGTTTCAATTTTAGATCTTATTACTACAGAGGAAAGTGAGATAGACATGATCTAAGATGCTAATGTTAATGTTCCGATTTTGGATCTTGTTCCTACAGAGGAAACTAAGATAGACATGATCGAAGCTGACAAAGGATTTTCAAGAGGATGCTGGATCCAACTCACAGTCCATGTATTTATAACTATCATAACAGACAGAGATCGTGATATATAGTATCAGAATAGACAAAGAATCTACCTAAAGTTTAGGACTATTATGATTATAGTACCTGTTATGATATTAAGGTTTATATGGAAGATAAGAAACACTTATCTTCATGGTGGATAGTTCCTTTATGAGAAGGTAATTCATGAGATAACTTATTCCAATCATAACTTCCCTTTATTGTAAAATTTATCTAAGAAATGGCCTTATATGTTATGATTTTCAGAAGAATGAAAGTCAAGTTAAAAACATATGATTGCGAAAGGAATCCTTCTTCTTTTTGATGGCTTATATACAACACATATAATGCATCCAAGGGTAACCCTGATCCTAGTGCTACTGGTGTTTGTTGCAAAAATAGTGAGACAATTATTTTAGGGGTGGAAGGAAAGATAATTATTGATTTCAAAAATCTTATACCTAAAGTAGTAACAACTAGAGAAGGGGTATAGTTTCTTAGTAATAGAGGTTATATTCCTCTGACTAACTTTTTAAGTTCAATATATAAAAAAGAAGATCCAAAGTTCTCTAGGGTGTTGTGAAGGAGGTTCAAGTTGCAAACATAGTAAGGGACGATGACCCAATTTAGTTAAAACACACTCTTAGAGAAGGCAACACACACTAAATTTTTTGCCAACTTATATGTTCATTTTACATGTATATACATGATAGAGAATTTTTAAGATATTCCACTTCTAGCAAAGAGAACCATGAACATGTTCATAATTGTCACGCCCCAAGCTACCCCGCAGAGCATACACGGGACCTAGGACGACAAGTGCCATGATAAACCTGCTGGCATGATCATGAGCATACTAAAGATAATAAACTGATGCGAAAGCTAAATCATAAACAAAATGAAAGGATGAGGAATACCCATATACTATAACTGAGATAAACGAAATAATGATGAGTTTAATAAAAATAAGATATTAAATAAATACTAAGTTGAATCTAACTATACCTGAGAATAGTCTGTAACTGACTAGAAATGTTGGTACATGCCCCAACTAGATGTAGCAAAACTGAACATGCAAAATATCAATGCAACAATTAATATGATAATGATGCATTCAAATACTAAGTC
The DNA here is from genome assembly GCF_001406875.1 of Solanum pennellii. NCBI lineage: Eukaryota > Viridiplantae > Streptophyta > Magnoliopsida > Solanales > Solanaceae > Solanum > Solanum pennellii. Next base: position 18,084,994 of record NC_028639.1, read on the forward strand.
ATGTATATATGAAGTAACTGAAATATCTTACCTAGCATGTGTAATTCAATAACTAAAGAAATACATAGCTAGGGTTATGAAATTTATGCAATAAACTGGGTAATAACATGGCAACCTTCTTTGGAACATATAACTAACTAATTCATGATAATTTGCTAAAGTTCAAAAAACCCTATGTCTAATCATGATAAGGGAATAAAAAATATGACTGAAATCTAGGGACCTAATGGAAGAAACCCACTAGTGAAATCCCACATACATGGTGATGAATTCCACGGTGAAATCCTTAGATTTTGGGGCTGGAACTGATGGAACCTTGTTGCGTTCTTCAAAAGTGTTCTTGACCAATTTCTCCTCTCTTGCTTCTAATTTTCCAAGTTTTGAATAATGATTTGAATGAGGTAAGTTCTAGTTATGTTTCAAAGCTTAAATGACTTAAACCATATGATTTAGGGTCTAAACAACATATCTTAGGGATCCAATGAAATAGGAAAATACTAGAAGACCCCTACATTAACAGATGTCTGAGTGACTAAGGGATTGAACCTAAGGGCCATAGTTCAATATACGGTCCGTAGGTTGGGATCGTAATTTAAGTCTGCTCGATAGGGCTCCACTAAAACGACCATAACTTTTTACTCGGAGGTTGGATTTTAGCAAAATCAGTGGTGTTCAAAAGAGGATTCAATTATTTATCATATCATAAGTTATGGGACATCTAAATCTTTTTTTATCAAGGGTTATTCTTGTTTCACGTTGACCCCATCTGCAACTTCGTCTAACTGACTTTTGGCCCTACTTACGGTCAGACCTACGGATAGTAGAAAGAACGGTGGTCCTTTCTGGTCCGTAGTTGTTTGTGTCAGAGGCTCGGAAAAGGAGTCTCGATCCATGGACACGAATCACGGACCGTGGTCTAACTTACGGACCGTAGGCCTGTCCGTGAGTCGAAACTTAGCCAATTTTCTGAGTTGGATTTTTGGGAGGGGCTGTAGTGGTGAACCACAAACCTACAACATGGTTTTAGGTCAGATAATGGTCCTTAGGTTGCACCTGCAATTTTTTGAAAAGATGAAATCAAGTGTGTTTTGAATATGGGGTTTTACATTATCTTTCCCTTGGGACCATTCATCCTCGAATGAAGACTGAACTAGGATAAATGGAGGGACACTACTGCAATCCCTACTACTAAGCAGTTTGGACTGAATTTCTTACTGAACAGAGTACTAAGAACATGCAAATATGCTAAATATGCAAGTAAAAGCTGAATGAACATGATTCTGAGATTGAATTCATGCATGAATGGCTGAAAAACTGAAGAGAGAGTATTACCTAAGGCCAAAATGGGATTGGAAGTAAAGAGGTGATGATACTTGGTCTTCATGGCTTCTTTTGCTTCCATGGTAGCTCCCTCTACGGACTTACTCCTTCCCAGAACCTTGACTGAAGCAACTTCTTTCTTTCTCAACCTTCTAACCTGACGATCAAGAATCTCAACTAGTACATCCTCATAAGAAAGACTATATTTCACAGCCACACTCTCTAATTTCGCTTCAAAGGCTGGATAACCCACACACTTCTTCAAAAGCGAGATGTGGACACTACTGCTAGTTATGCTGGCAACTTAAATCATATGCCACTTTGCCAACTCTTTTTAATATCTTGTAAGGAAACACATATCTAAGACTGAGTTTCCCTTTCTTGCTAAATCTCATCATCCCCCTCATAGGTGACACTTTCTGAAAAATTCAATTATCAACTTGGAAATCTAGTTCCCTTCTCCTTACATCTGCATAAGACTTCTAACGACTCTGGCTATCTTAAGTCTATTTATAATGAGTTTCACTTTCTTTATAGCATAATGTACTGAATTTGGTCTTATCAAAGTTGATTCACCTACTTCAAACCAACCAACAACTGATCTACATCTACGCCCATAAAGTGCCTCATAAGGGGCAATCTGAATGTTGGATTGGTAGCTATTGTTGTAGGTGAATTCAATAAAATGAAGGTGATCATCCCAACTACACTTGAAATCGATCATACAAGCTCTCAACATATCCTCTAGGGTTTGAATGGTACGTTATGCCTGTCTATCCATCTGCGGATGAAATATTGATTAACCTGAGTACCAAGACCTTTCTAAAATGACTTTCATAAATGAGAGGTAAAATAATGACCACTATTTGAGATGATAGACAAAGGAACCCCATGCAACCTTACTACCTCGTTAATGTAAAGCTTGGTGTAATACTTTACTGAATCTGTAGTCTTTACCGCCAAAAAGCGAGAAGAATTAGTAACTTTATCAACAATCTCTCAAATGAAGCCATGATGTCTAGGAGTACAAGGTAAGCTTGTGATGATGTCCATATTGATCACTTCCCAATTCAAAGTAGGAATGTCAATATCTTGTTTCATACATCCTAGTTTATAATATTCTACCTTCACTTTCTATCAATTGGGGAAATTACTCACGAAATCTTATATATCCCTTTTCATGTCATTCCACCAAAAGACTTCACGCAGATCGCGGTACACCTTAGTGGCGCTTCGATGAATAGAATATCTAGATTTATGGGCTTCTACAAGAATATGTTGTCTCAAGTCATCATATCAGGAACATACAATCTACCCTAGTAGAGAAGCACACCATCTTCCCTTTGGGAGAAAACCTCCACTCTCTTATTGTGGACCACATCTTTAAGTTCAAGCAATGTTGGATCCCTGTCTTGCTTTTACTTAACCTCCATTACCGAATAAGATTCCACCCCATTCTTAACTGTTACACAACTGTTTGAAGTGCTCATAAGGTAAACTCCCAAGCGAGCAAGCCTGTGAACATCCTTCACTAGTTCCTTCCTTTTTTCCTTAACATGGGCTACACTACCCATAAATAATCTTCTAAGAGAATCTTCTACTACATTTGCCTTAACAGGATGGTAATGGATACTCATATCATAATCCTTAAGGAACTCTAGCCATCTCCTCTACCGAAGATTCAACTCTTTCCGGGTGAATACATATTGAAGGATCTTATGGTTAGTGAACACATCTATGTGAACACTATATAAGTAGTGTCTCCAGATCTTGAGTGCAAACACCATTGTTGCAAGCTCGTGGTCATGAGTTGGATAGTTCTTCTAATGCACCTTGAGCATTCTAGAAGAATAAGCTATAACCTTATCTCATTACATCAACACACAACCTAAGCCAACTCTAGAAGCATCACAATAGATTACATAACTATATGAACCCTCTGGTAGAGTTAAGACATGGGTTGTAGTCAAATAATTTTTCAATTCTAAGAATCTTTTCTCGCAATCATCTGACCACTGAAACTTAACCATCTTCTGAGTCAATCTAGTCAATGGTGAGGCTATGGATGAGAATCCTTCCACAAACCTTTTGTAATAACCCTCTAGACCCAAGAAACTTATGATATCTATAGCAGAGGTAGGTTTGAGACATTGTTTCAATATTGGGAATATACTTGAATCCCTCCACTAGAAACAATATGCCCAAGAGAAGCAACTAATTATAACCAAAACTCACATTCATTAAATTTTTCAAATAACTGGCGTTCCTTGCGAGTTTGCAGAACAACTCTCAAATGACTCACATTTCTTCTTCATTCCTAGAGTAAATGAGGATATCATTAATAAAAACGATAACGAACAAGTCCAAGCACTGCTTGAATACTCTATTCATCTGATTCATGAAAGTTGCAACAACATTGGTTAGTCCAAATTACATAATTAAGAATTCATAATGACCATACCGAGTTCTTAAAGTTAATTTTGAAATGTCACTATCTCTAACTCTGACCTGATGATAATTGGATCAGAGGTCTATCTTTCAGAAATGGCTAGCACCCTGAAGTTGGTCAAACAAGTCATCAATCCTGGGGATGAGATACTTATTCTTGATTGTGACCTTGTTCAACTTCCTATAGTAAAGGCACATTCTATGAACACCATCTTTTTCCTTCACGAACAACATTGGCGTACCCATGGAGAAATACTAGGTCTAATGAAGCCCTTATCTAAGAGGTCCTTTACCAGCACTTTCGATTCTGTAAGCTCAGATGGAGCCATTCTTTAAGGAGAAATAGAAATAGGTCTCATATCCGGAAGAAGATCAATTCCAAAGACAATTTCACTTACGGAAGGAATTCTTGGGAGATCTTTTAGAAACACTTCAAGAAATTCATTGATTACAGAAACATACTCAAGAGTTGGGATTTCAAAGATAGAATCCTTAAACCGAACTAAATAATAGAGATAAACCTTAGAGATCATTTTCCTTGCCTTGAGGTAAGAAATGAATTGACCCCTAGGCTCTAAGCTACTATAGTTCCATTCTAAGATTGGTTCGTCTCAAAACTCAAAATAAACAATCCTAGTTCTACAATCGACTAAGTCATAACAGGAATGTAACTAATTCATGCCTAGAATTATATCAAAGTTTGCCATTTCTAACTCTACAAGATCTGCTCATCTTACTTCCTCAGAGACTATGACAGGCAATTTCTATATATCCGTCTAGCTATAACTGGGTCATCGACTGGAGTAAAGACTAACAAAGGTTCTGAGAGAGTTTCTAGACTAACACTGAATTCGACTTCTATATAAGGAGTACAAAGGAGAGGATAGACCATGTATCTAACAATTCAGAAACATCAAGGTCAAAGACTCCTAACATATTAGTGACTACATGAGGATAACCTTCCTGATCCTAGCGAGCTTGAAGAGCATAAAATATGTTCTTGCACTGACCGCCACCTATACCAGATGGGTTACCATTCTGAGTTGGGCGACCTACTGGTGTTGCTGAAGTTGTAGACTGAGTTTTACCAGCATTGCCTCCTTGACCCTGTATAGTAGACAATTTCTCAACCTATGACCAGAATCACCACACCCAAAGAATCCTTCCTTTCATGAAAGACACTCTCCTGGATGGTTATCACCACGTTTAGGTCAATCTGGGTTAGTTTTTGTACCTTGAACACTTTCCTGAGACTTAGAGCCTGGTGCCCTACCCTTCTGATCATACATATTCTTGGAGGATGGAACACTAGCTAATGAAGGGGTTGAGGCTGAACACTTTTACTAAGAATATTCATAGTTCTCAGTCCTAGCCTTCTTTTTCTCCATGGCATGTTCCCTAAGTTTATCACCCTCAACCTATTGAGCATGAGTCATAGCCTAGTGATGTTCATATCTCCCAGTAATATAGCATTTATGCGCTCCGTTTTAACCAAATCTGACAATCCATACAATAACTTATTCATCTGAGCTCTGGAATCAGCAACCATATGAGGAGCATACATGGAGAGTTGTGTAAACTTGAACCCATACTCTTGTACCGTCATATTACCTTGACTTAAGTTCATGAATTATTGGGACCTTGCTTCTCTCAACTCTATCGGGAAAACCTATCCAGAAAGGTCTCACTAAAGCATTCCGAAGTAATAGGAGTTGAATCTGTACCCATGTTCTCCTTCCACTGAATATACCAGATATGAGCCACATCCTTTAGTTTGTAAGTCAAGTCTTCTTGACACGGCTTCACTAAAAATACCATAACATTTTACTCGGAGGTCGGATTTTAGCAAACTCAGTGGTGTGTGAAAGAGAATTCAATTATCTATCATATCATAATTCATAGACACCTGATTCCTTTTGTGTTAAGAGTTATGACTATTTAAAGTTGACCAATCAGAAACATCCTCTAACTAGTTGTTGACCTCACTTACGGTCAAACCCACGGACCTTAGTTCGTACGAAGGTCCGTGTTGGTCGGCCATAGTTTGTGTCGAAGGTTGGGAAAGGAGCCTTGAACCGTGGACACAGACCACTAAGCGTGGTCTGACTTACGGACCGTAGGCCATTCCGTGGGTCGAGGCTTAGCCAATTATCTGAGTTGGGTTTTCTGGAGAGGCTGCATTGGTGAACCACGAACGAACACAAAAAGTTGGTCATAGGTCAAACTACGGTCAATAGGTGGCGATCGCATGTTGCACCAGCAATTTTCTGAAAAGTTGAAATCTTGTATGTTTCGAATACGGGGAGTTACAAAAATGAGTTTGCCTCATTTAGGACTTACTCAAATAAAAAACAAATAAATTTATATCAATGTTCATATATCACACAAGTTGCATCATGGAGAGCTGGAAAATAGTTAATCAACTAATGACCAACATAAAGTTAGTTCATATAATTTTTTAAAAATATCTCTAGGTAAGAGATTAAGGTGAAGAATAATAATTTACTACTATTTATGTATTTAAGTGATTGATTTTATTTTGTTTTAAGATGTGTCTTTGTTGTTTTAGGGTTATTTAGCTAATATTTACTCATTTATCATACATCTTTACTTTATTCCCATTGTTTGTGGCATTAGACTCTTTGATATTCATTCTATGAAGGGAGTATAATGTAGAAGGTCAATGAGTTCTTAACAACTAAATCACTCTAAAGTTTAAACAGTAACTTAGTTAGAGATAGCTATTGTTCTAGTATCTATAATTAATACTTATTACTATAGCAACCCAACTCACCAAACCGTGCATGCACCTACTCAAATACTTATATAGAAATACTCAACCCCAAACTTAACCGTTAGATGAAGAATGTCCCACATGATCACATACAAACTCATATTTGAGCTCATCTCACCTTTTTCGTGTAACAAGGATCCTTAAAAATCATCCAAAGTATTTAATATGTAAATATGGTATATACAAGAACCATCCCAATTTATAAACACAAACCGTCCATTCATGGACTAACATGTCACAAACATAACATAATAAATAATCTCAGACTCTTATGGAATTCACACACAAACCGTTAGTGTACTTGCAAGGTATCAGAGATAACCATTATTAGTATATACTAGTCCTGGCATTCTAGCCAACCATTCGTATTATGTATCGTTGTGGTACTCAAGACAACCATTAGTATTCTTGTAACGCCAAAGTTGGAAAGTCTAATTGGAAAGGAAAGATTTTATTTGTTGGGATATTTCTTCAAACCCATGAGACCCATCTAGAGTTCGTAGGAGCATCTACGAGTCATAGATAGCGTTCGTAGGAACTAAGTTGAGATTTAGGAAAATTTGCATTTTCATGGTTGGGTCTACGATTGAGAAGGATGGGTCGTAGGATGAATTCCAGGCCATATGAAGTGCCCATAGATTTTATTCGGACATGGTAAAATTTTGGACTCAAAGTTGAGGACTACGTGTAAGGTATATGGATTGTAGACGAGTTGACAAGTCGTCAGACTGACTCATATGAATTGCCCAAGATCTTAGGCCCAGTAAGTGATTTGATGATTGACTAGTATGGGACGTCGAAAGGTCTATGGACCACAAGTTGAAACCATAGGTAACTTCCATAGTTTTTAAATTAAGGGTGCATTGATCATTTTCTACCCACCGTAAACTAAACTTGTTTTTTGGACCTATAACTTCCATATAACCTTTTTTACTCTTACAAACTAAGCATAATTTCTTCCATTCACTTAAAATTAACTAATCTCTCTTAACCTTCTACTTGAAGTACTAGATTTTCATATTCAAGGCCTCAATGTCCATTGTTTTTTTGTAATTTGATTATCAAGGTCCTGGGAATTCACCAATGGATTTTTTGTCCATTGGGTCCTAAAAGAACTCCAATCTCCTATTTAATCAGGGTTTATGTAAATCTTCATGGATCTTTTTTATTATGATTCCATTGATTTTGTTTTATCTTATTTTACAACCTAATTATATGATTAATAATTTATTTCATACAGACCCATGTTTTGATAGTTCAATTTTACCTATGAAATATGAACAATGATCATGAATTTACATGAGATTTTGTGCATATTTTATGAAAGGATGAAGTTATGATTTAAGAATGATTTAAAGTTAAGTAACTATGATTTATGAATGTTTTTCTCACAATTGTAAAGGAAATAATGATTTTTTATGCTTAAGAAGGTAATTCTTTATATGAATAATGTTATGAAATCATGGTTTTGAAAGAAGCTACTCTTATACGACTTTATTATTTTGATTGGTGTTGCGATCATTCCTTTCCCAATCTTATACTTTGATATCTGAGTTTGTCTAATTCCATTGCGATTTAACTTAGTGCAAATAGGACTTTAAGGTGGAGGCTCAAATAGAGTAGTCTCTAGTAGCACTCTCTAGTCCCAAACTACATGCTCCTGTAAGACTGTCTGACATAACCTAGCTCTAGTGGATTCACATAGCCTTGATGATATGGTACACCATTCTACCTTGGTAATTAGATCTCCTTTTCTCTGTGGGAGTTACATCGAATTCCATATTATAGCTCGCATGATCTATTCTCAGTTAAATATAATATCCCACAAAAGAACTATGATTTCCCTTAATAATTTACGTTATGTTCTTAAACTAATGCATTGGCCTTGTTTCGTGTTTTCTTTAGATCATGCTTTTCCTAAGGTTTTAAATGTTCTAATTAGTCATGCATTACATGTTTTAAGCCTATTCTAGCCTAACCACTCTTATGTTTCTTAGAATGGCTTGTCAAGACATATTTATGATTCCATATTTTTGTTAAAACTATCTTTAATGATATGAGACGTCCTACTTAAACTATCTTAATGTATATCCTATTGTATTATATGTATGTCAAGTGGCTTGTGTAGGGCCTCTCTGGGTCTTATATGTCACGTCACGCCTAAGGTATAGTTTGGATAGTGAAAATTTCATATGGGCGTGGTATCCTAGTCAACCAGCAAACACAAATAACATGCACAATCACAATCAGAGTGAACAACCACACTAGAAGCCACAAGTAAATTAAACAAGTTTATTCTATGAGATTATCCACATGAAGTGAATTCACATTCAAAATTTATTTCCTAAACATATATTACACGCACATTTCACAATGATTAGTCAATATGAACAAACAAATACTTATATACACCTATATATCAATATCCCAATACTAGACCCATTATGGGTACAAATTTATTGCTTGGAAAATTACCTCCACAGTCTCATAAATTAATACTCTTCACGTTTATTCAGTTCCCTTAATTACCACAAGTCTTATAAATGGAAATAACTAGAATTTTCATAATACTTAACCTACGATCATCACCAAATCACACCAACAAGAAAACTCAAGGTTAACAATGAAGAACTAGAAAATGTAACTCGTAGTCATTATCTTTCCTCGCCTTAATAGCAATAACTACAACCTTTAGCCATTCAGACTTCGTTCCTGAAAGACTAATCAACAAGAATATTATGAAATAGAATATATGTCTAACTATTCAATTAAGAAAACCTAGCCCAGATACTTGGGGCGAAGCAAATGTTGCAAAATCTTGATCGTGAACTTTGTCTCCTTTTGTGAAGTTTTTAGCCTATTTTTGGCGTAAAATAATAATACAATTCAAAACCAATCACAAATGGCTTAAATATTTTCAAACTATCTGGTAATACCAAATGTCAGGCCAACCTCATGATTTACCCACCTAATTTAGGTCTTTCCCACTATTAATTCACCTAAGATTACCAACATCATGGTTATACTAGTGCCTTGTGGTAAATAAAATCAAGAATTGCCTTTTATAAGAACTACCCAAGCTGTTACACCCTAAAATCTTCAAAAATTCACATTTTCCCTACCTTAGGATGAATTGAACCACCCCTCCCCCGCACACAGTCACAAATATCTTCTCTAAGGCGTAAACTTGAACTACAAAAGTAGGGGATTAGATTGCTTACATTTACAAAAATTCCACATGAGAAACTATTAAATTTTCCTTAAATCACCCTTTTTATTTTATTTAAAATGTTTTTGGATGAATATGGGCAAGTTTAGGGGGTTTTCTTAGATTTACGACAACTTGCCCCACTATAGCAGCCTGGACTGATTATTTTTCTCACTTGTAATGAAATGGAGGGTTGTTACCATAAATACTAATTTAATCATTGCTCGTTTCTGAGCGATCACACAAGAAATGACTGGGCTAAGTCTAGAAGAAAGTAGTGCCTGACTCCTCAAACAAATGAGGATGTTTGTCCCATAGGTCCTCCTCGATTTCTGAAGTAGCTTATCTAACTTTATGATGTTTCTATCAAACCTTTACCAATCTGATTTCCAATATTCTCAACTTTTGGACATCAAAATAAATTATATCAATTGACTCTTCTTCATATTCTAGTTCCTTGTATAGCACTATTAAGTCTCACTTTATAATGTACTCCCCATCATGTGGTATCGTTTATGCATGGAACACTTAATGGAATGTAAATAACTTGGTGGAAATGTAACCTATACAATACTGGCCCTACATTCTCAAGAACTTCAAATAATCCAATATGTCGAGGTCTATGCTTACCATTCTTAAAAATACTCATCACACCTTTCATTGGTGGCACATTAAATAAAACATGTTCACCAACCTAAAAAGCCATATCCCATACATCGCAATATGCATACTCCTTATTTCTAATTTGAGTTGACAACAACTTGGTTTAGATACCCCTCACCTTAAATTAAGCTTGCTTTGTCAAGTCAATGTATAGAGGCTTCACCTTACATGCTTCAAACAACCGAATGAGAAATCTATATACCCTTTGTCTCAAAGGATTCATACTTATATAAGTATTTTTGTATGATGACTCGTACAATGGTAAGAAATGATCCCAATGGTGCAAATCAAATCATACTTCTCCAAAGCCTTTGGAAGACCCACCACGAAGTCCATGGCTATTATTTTCTGCTTTTATTTAAGAATTTACATCTCTTGAAGAAAACTATGTAGGCGTCTACAATTGTAACCTACCTGCAGACAACCTAACGCTCGAGCACTTACTCCTCTGTGTCCGTCTTCAATCTAAGCCAACATAAAGTTGCCTCAAATTTTGAAACATCTTGGTTAGACCCGGATGAATCAAAACCCGTGAATCATGAGATTCTACCAACAAGTTTTGAGTTAAATCATTAACCTAAGGAACGCAAACCAACCAACTAAGACTAAGTACCCACACACATCAAGGATGGAATTCCGGGCCTCTCCAAATGCCATATTGTTTCGAATGCATTTATGTTATTTCACACTGATATGAACTTAAATAGGAGATTTTAATAGTTTGGAAATGCAATGCAAATATGCGAGAAACAAAATTCAGATTGTACCTCACCATTTCCACTAGAGAGACTAACACACCACTATCACAACTACTTTCGTAGCAGAAAAACTCCCACTATAGAGACCTAGGCGTGCTATGCAGCCTTGACGATTTCAGCCCATAAATTTTCTAAAATAAGAATTGTTTTCTATTTCCTTATCCCTACAAATTCTCGAAATAAATAACTATTAATAATATGACCCAATATCAATATGAGACATGGGTATAGTAGATATATGCATAATAGATTCAAACACAAACCCCAAGATCATATCCACCAACATGTATTAGGCACCTACACCACCTTCTAAATAAATTAATTATGAATTACACTAGAAAGTAGTGCATAGTATCACATTCTTACTATCATACAATAAAAGCCTCTTCCCTATGACTCCCAACCAATACCAACTATTAAAAAACAGAGTTTCTCCACTGTCACAATTTATCCTTTTCCCTTACCATTATACCAATGGTAAGTCCGTGCTAGTTTAACACGACACTTCCAATACATAACATAACCATTAAATTATAGAAACGGACTATACCAAAATATGTTTGGTAAATCATATAGAAATTTATCATTAATTCATCAAACATAATCAATTTAAGTACTTTTCTTGTCAATAATATCATACAAATAAAAGTAATTACATTTCCCGCACAAGCAAAAATTCAGGAAATACAATGCACAAAGTAATAATCATTAAATTATATCGTTATGGAAAGTCAGGTTCATTACCTCTTATTCATATCATTAATGACCAAAACTGATCACTCAAGCACTTACATGACTCTTAAAGCCACATACCAATTGGAACCTTCTCGGTTCTATTCATTCGTTGCTTGATCTTTTTCAACTGTAACAATAGAATCTAGTTAACCTCATCGAGAAACCAATAGAAATCCTGAGATACAATTGGAATCACCTCATATGACAAGAGAAGCGCCACATAAAAGGAGTGAAGAATTAACAAAAGTTTCTACAATGATTTATAACTTGATGATCCAATGTGCACTCTAATACCAAATTATCATGATCCCTTAAGCCCAAACATAACGTCCCACATGATAATACATGTGGATCTTATACGAAATTGTCAAGATCCAACCCACTTATCATACATGCACCTACTCCAATTCCTGGATAGGAGAACTATTAACCCCAAACTTAATGTCCCATGTGATCACACATAAATCCATATATGATCCCAACTCACCTTTCAAGTAACGTGGACCATTCAAGAGTTCATTAAACATGATTTCTAGTTTTTGACATGAAAATATGATCTACACAACAACCATACTAGAATTCAAACAAAACCTTACATTTTATAGACCAACACGTGACAAAAATAAAACAAAAATCAAACCTAGTTCTCTCATGAGACCCATACACAAAATGATACTATTTCGGAGTGGTATCCAAGTCAACAGTTGTTCGTACATACAAGGCGGGGTATATGAGCAAACCATTAGTATTTTATATCACTGTGGTACTCAAGTCAACCATTAGTATTGTATACAAGTGTGGTACCCGAGAAAACCACCTATCATAAACAACATATACAATCAAAATCACAATGAACGACCACACTTGAAGCCATTTGTAAATTAAACAGGTTCATTGCATGAGATTATAAACATGAAGTCATTTCACATTCACCCTTTATTTCCTAAAAATGCATTACACAAACAATTCAAATGGAACAGTTAATATGAACACACATATACATATATACACCTTCATATCACTAGCCCAATATTGGACCTTATCATTACTACACATTTATTAACATGAAAATACATCCCTAGTCCATCAAATAATACTCTTCCCATTCATTAAGTTCCCCTTGATTATCACAAGTCCCAAATATGTCTCTAACTCAGCAATTTCATAAAATATAATGTTAAAATCACCACCAAATCACCTTAAAAAGAAAATTCAAGGTTAACAATCAAGAACTATAAAATCTAACCCTTATTCATTATCTTTCCCCAGTTTAATAGTAATAATAATAGCCTTTAGCCTTCAAGCATTCACAAAGGCCTATGCATGAAGCCTCTCGTTCATCTACAAGACTATTATGAAATAGAATACAAGTCTAAATATTTAATTAGGTAAATCGAGTCTACCTAATCACCAATAAACTCCTGAAGTCTGATTGCAAACTTTGACTCCTTTTGTGAGGCCTTTAGCTTGTTCTTGATCTAAAATAATAATGCAATACCAAATCAATTACAAATGGCCTAAATATTGTGTATATTATTATAAACCAAAACTCTAGTCTAACCTTGTGATATCCCACTATTAATTTATCATGAATTATCAAACTTCTAATTACTCTAACAAATTAAGATAAATAAAATCAAGAATTGCCTCTTTTATGAATAACTGAAGGTGTTAAACCCTAAAATCCTCATAAATCTAGATTTTTTTTCACCTTAGAATGAATTCAAACCTTTCCATCATACAACAAATATTTTTCTAAGACCTAATAAGTGAAATACAGAAGTAGGGAATCAAATTACTCACCTTTATGAACATTCCTCATGAAAATCTATTTAAATTTGTAATGTCCGGGGAGCACCCCCTAGACATAACTGGCTTCTTTGTCCTCGAAGAGGCTTTAGACTAGCCCTTATTTACATCATTACATATCATAGGTAGAAGAAATTCTTAAAATTAAAAACTTTTACATAGTGAAGTATACTTAGACTTCTCATTAATCATATATGAAGTTTACATAGACTTCTCATTTATAAAGTGTACATAGACTTCTCAATTATGCAACATAGTCTATTCATTAAGTAGTCTAATATTGTCTCACACATAAACCATCTATCATAGAAGTATACGAATTGGGTATAGCCCTTACACTATTACAATATGCCACATATAGGCTTACAATAAAGTCCCAAATATAAGGAAAGAAAAATTGTTTTTAGACATAGCCAACATTAATGAAGCTAGAAAGTAGCATCATCCTCGGACTTGAGGAATCACCAACAACTTGGGAAATGATCCAAGTCTTCCTTGCAAATGGACTTGAACTCCTCAAAGGACCGAACCTACATAATTTGTAGAAATATAAAGAATATGGGTGAGTACAAACCACATGTACTATGTATGGAAACATATTCAAGTAAAACCATTGAAATCATACACAAAGGGAAATTTTGTTCAAAACCATGCTAAGTCACTTGGAAAAGCTACATGCACATACAACAGCATATACATGTCCATAATCATAATAACATTAAGACATGTTTATATCAAATACAAGACTAACATCATCATAAAGCCATGTCAACATTTTATATCTTATAGTTCATAACATCAAAGCAAAGAAAACCTTACTCACAACCCCATCCCAAGCCTACAAGTGGAATGCTCATGTCAAGCCCCATAACCCAACATAATCAAGTAAACTAGAAAAGAGACCATAAGCAATGTCTATATTTCATATAAATCATATCATGTATAGTCATCATCATACATAGCAATTTAGACCAATATAATGTTCATCAATGAATTCAACATCATATAAGATCAACATCATGTAAATTAAACATATGCATTTCATTAATAACATCATCACATAAGAACATCCTCCTAGGACTTCCCTCAAGGTGAACTTGTGGAATGAATAGGTAAAGTCCCATACCCTTACCTATACTAAGTAAAAAACCCTTAAGTAACCCTAGTTAGTTTTAACTTTATTACTTTTATTCATTCATTTTACTTTCGAGAACAATTGCCTTAACCAACAATAGATCATGTGAGCTAAACATGGAATTCGGTGTCAAGAAACCCTACACAGAAAGAAGGTGCTATTTCCAAGGTAGAACCAAACATGAACATAGAATTTTAGGTGGATCCACTAGCTAGTTTTCCTATGGGTGAACATAGTTAAGGAACTAGGAGATATGTATTAGAAACCCTCTTTATGCACATTTGCATTATAGTCTCCACCTCATGAGTGTCAAGACCCTCAAAATGATTGAAGGTGTCCAGAGCTTAACTTGTGCCTAAAAAGGTTCATAACATGTCAATTAAGTGATCTTCAGTGTTTATGCTTGATTTGAAGTGGTTTGGAGTCAAACGTCCAAGAACGTCCGAGACGTTCGAAAGTTAGCCTTGAGACGTGTTTGTGTGTCTTAGTGTGTCTTGGCATGTTTTACATGTTTGTTTTTGTTGAAATTTGCATGGAAGGTCCTTAACTTGTATATGAATGTATTTATGTTAGAAACTTCAGGTCATGACTGCCCAAGGGTCACCCGAAGGGTCCTTGAGGAGGACCCAAAGGCTATCTAACACTGCCTTGTGAGTGTCTAAACGACGTCTGGCCATCAATGGACCGTGCTTCAGTCAGCGCCCCGTCGATTAGGGGCGTTAGTCAACATTTAAACATGGGATCTTAGCCCCAAAAAAGTGAGACTCAGCCACAATCGACGGAGCAGTAGGATGGCACATCAGTCAATCGATGGCCCGTTCCTTACCCTCCATAGATTGCACTCACAATCTGTGTTGAGGCGCTGCCTTGCTAGGGGTGAATTGGGAAATTCACCCCACGTCTTAATTTGAATATACACGGTTTATTTAGGTAATTTTTGGTATTTTAAGTTAGTATGTAAGCCTTGACTCTAATTTAGGATTTCTTCTTCAAAACAAATCTTCCCCTCTCAAAACAAACTCTCCTGAAACCCCCATTGAAGACCAGCTCAAGAACAAGCTATGGAGGTGGTTTCTTGGATTTTTCTTCTCATATTTTCATGGTCTTCCTAATTTATAAAGGTATGGTAATCCTTCATCACTAGATAATCATTCATCTATGGAGTCATTTCAAAGCTTTTTCAAACCTGATTCTAAGTCAAAAATCCTAACTTTCAATCTAGTCATGGGTTCATTGTTAAAGTGATTTCAAAAGCATTATAATGTTGAATATGTGATTGATATAAGGTTTAAGCATGATTTTCAATCTAATTCCTTGAAGAACCCATGATATTTTTATTTTCTCAAATTATGATATGTTATGGGTCTTGTGATCTTGACTAGATTGTGATTCAATTGTTATTAGATTATAGTATATTGATTAATCCTAGTCTTATATATATCAATTGATTAAGAATTGTGGGGAATTGATCAAGATGATCATTAGCTTGGAGATTTGGTAAGTTGACCTATTTCTTCTTATTTAGCTTAGAACGTATACTGAATTGGCCTTGAAGGGCATTGTTTGGTATGGTCCACTTATGGTGGCAGTGTTTACATTCTTGTTTATGTTTATGTGTTATGATCATGGACTTGAAGTCATTATATGTAAGATGAATCGATATGATGTTCTCATTTTTAGGAAGTTGAAGGATATAACCTTGATTCTAATATCATGTTCTAAGTGAATTGTTGTTATGAAAAGTATATGAGTAGTCTTCGACACTAGTTGTATGATTTAGGTGTGTGGATGATGTTGTGTATATTTTATGATCATGTTAGGTTAGGTATGGTCCAAGATGGCTAATGCTGATGAGTACTCTTATAGCATGACCCCTACCTATATGAACCCTATATGAATGTGTGATCTAGGTTTTAAGGCAAACCTTTCCTTACCAATGAACCTTTTCTGAAGAAGTGACACTATACAATTAATATTTCACTTTATCATAAATTTTTTCAATTGCTTTGGTCATATATCAATCATTCATGTTTTTAGTATTAGTCTTTGACTAAACATATATATTTGTATTCTGGTCTCCCTTTGCGCCTTTTTTTTGAAGCCCACACTTTATTTGTACCTGCGCTTAAAGCCCCAATGGACCTTAAATCTTTTTTGCGCTTTTTGCGTTTGATAATACTGGTCTATAGTCTTTGATACTTTATATATGTGTATGACTTGAGAATGAAGGAATGTTGTATATATGTTGTGATATTTAGAGGTGGCTTCCTAAAGGTTATGTTATATCCATTATGTGATCATGTTGACCAATGTATGCACACACACTTCACGCATATCTATGAATATGGTAGATTCATGATGATTAATGAAAAGACAATTCTCTTATGCATCATTACCTATTTCTATGCATGTGAAATATGTGATTAATGAAGGTATGAACATGTGTGACTAGAGTTGTTTATGTGAAGGTAGATCTCACATTGTATGCACACATATGATGTATGATTGTATGAATATGTGAAAGGAAATTCTCACATGAAGTAGGGTCTATGATGAATTGACATTCTCATCTTAGGAACCTTTTAGCTATATGATTTATGAAGGAGAAAGCTCCTAAACCCTTATTTGTGAACTAATGAACTAAAGGCTGAAATATATTTAAAATGGGAGTTAGAGCCTAACACTGAGTGAACATGAAAAATGAGAGTGGGGCTTCACGTTAGTTAGTCTGGGTTCCCATTAGAGAACCTTCACGTTTAACAAGTTTGGGACCCAACATAGATGTTGTTTCATGAGATGAAAACCTCCATGCTAGTAAGTCAAGGTTTCTAGAAGCAATCTCCATGTTCCATAACTACGTTTTTTCCCGTAGGTTATAGCTTGTGGATACCACCTAGATAGCTATGTATGATTAGTTACACCTTAGGCAAGTGTTAACACTCTCTTTTAGGTGTGGGAGAAGAACACCGGATTCCATGTATCTCACATGGTCTACATCGGTTATGGCTAAGTCTCCCAAAGTAAGAAATGAAATAAGATAAGATTATGGACTCTAATCACAACTCCTTGAGAGGATTATTTAGTATAGGTAGGATTATGGCCCCTACCCATGGATTAAACAAGTGAACTTCAAGAAAGGATAAGATTATTACATGTATGCAAGTAAGACTTATGTTATGATATGCATGAATTATGTGAATGCATTGTTTAGTGACTTTTCTATGTTAAGACATGAATTATGTGTATGTATGTGAATTGCACTTATGGATTCTAAATGGGCTCACTTAGTATATGTGAGGGTATAGGACTCCATGTGTACATTGCACAAGTAAGCTTGTGAAGGGGTTATGAGGGTGGCTTACTTATGATATGAACTAAATGATTTATGACTAAGGGTGTAGTAATGGAAAGATTCTTTATATGATTCTATGAAGTATGTGCCTTATGTCTAGTTATAAGTGAAAGTGTTATGACTTGTTGAGTATGTTATGCCTAGCCTAGGGTTACTTCTTTGGAACACTTGGTGGAAGTAGTATTATGGGATTGCTACCTACACATGGCACTAGTGTGACTTAGGAATTGTCTTAGGTGAAGGTCCTTATGTGAAGATAATGTATATGAGGTGCTTATGACTTATGAATATAGTTGGTTATGTTTATGAAGCATGTCTATGATAGACTATTGTAAGATGACCTCAAGGTGATACATTGTACTAAGTACACTTGAGGGTTACTTACGGAAAGAAGTAAAATAAGAGAGAGGTAATGTATTGTATGTATTGAATGTGCCTTAAAGTGTTATCATGGCTTTTTGTGCTATTATGATCAGTATCCATGTTTATATAATGTATGCGAGTTATATTGTTTTTACTCTGCCTGTGTTCATGAAGTTTACTAAAAAGACATGTTGCATGATTTCAATTGAAATTTCCTCTTTAAATGCATGGTTGACATAGTTAGTGAATTCTTGTACTAATATCATTCTTCTCAATCTTTTTACACAAAGTGTAGGTGTTGATGGATAGAGGATGTCTCCTAAGCATAGAGCTTGGATAGATCTCCCGTTCTACTAATAGAACCCTTATTATTCAAGGGCTGCCTATGTCAAGATGTTTCATTAAGATGATGTAATAGTTAGATTATATTTTATGTTGTTAAGGGTTGTGTTCATATTATATTCTAATTAGTTGTAAATTAAGTTGGAAAATGAGACTTAGAGTCTACTTATGTACTGATGATACTTTATATGTATATGAATTGATGATTCTTGCATAGGATGTGCTATAAAAAAATATAAATTTTCCATTATTTTTATTACAATTATGCAATCAAAGATGTCGAAGGGCTTCTATAAGACCTCCAAGAGGTCAAGTGCGTTGTGTTACTTATAGGGGGTGCTCCCAGATCGTGACAGTGAGAACCATTGTGAACCTAGCTTCCCTCATTAGGAAGGGACACCTCTCATATCTAGTTCGCTCGGTGCTAACTAAAGTCCCTTTTTAAAATGTCATTAAGTCATCCTTAAACATTAGTTTACAATATAGGCCTTAGGGAATAACCCTTGTGTAATCATGATCATAGATCTTTAGGTATTGAATGAGAATTTTCTTTCATTACAACCCTTCATAGTGAGATCATCACATCATAGTCATATCATAGTAAGGCACACAAGAGAATAACTTTCAACCTTGCATGATCATACCCCTATCAAGATATCACATTCAACACAATCATAACATGTCATCATATTAATCATATCATCATCTTCCTATTCTATTCACATAATCATACTCCAATTGAACATCATTATCAAGAATAAACCATACATCAATAAAGTGTTTATAGCCTTTGAGAATCTTACCTATACCTTCCAAGAATCAACTTCAATACTTTATCATCAATCAAACAATATTCATCCATCAATTAACTCAATATCATACTTTAATAGTACATTATACAATAACTAAATCAATTTCATCATCCCTAATCACTAATAAATTTTATTCATAACCCAGGGTTAGGTAAAAGGGACAATCACGGATCCTTTATAGAAACTAGGTCAAATTCAAAGGAATTACAACAATTAATCAATAAACAATCATAATCTATCAATATAAATCAATAAAATACAACATTAAATCAATTTTAATGGTAACCCACGAAATTGGATGAAAACCATAATTTTAGACATCTTTGGGAACCAATTTTGAAAGGCCTCTTGGGGAAAAGGATCCCAAGAGTGAATAGCTTACATACCTTAACAATCCTTTAAGAATTATGGAAGAAAAATTGAGTCTTGAATCCCTATTGAATCTTGAACCTTGTTATTCAATGGGCGGGGGGGGGGG